>NC_134365.1:154540288-154843318 GCF_035582795.1 Mycteria americana | reverse complement strand
CACAGTGAAGGCTTCCCTGCCACTCCTTGTGCTAAATTGGGATTTCAAGTCTGGCACCGTGTACACCGGATACTTTTCTTGGCATGCCTCCTAGTACTAACTTCCTCTGCTGTCTCTTCTTTCTTTTATCCTTCATGTCACATCTCTGCTCCCCTCAGCTCCTGAGGGTTTCCTAGCCCAAACTTCAGTTTTCAACATTTCACAGACATCCACAGGTCATCTTTTGCTGATAATTCCAAAAGAGCCTTCCTGAGAAACCATTTGTATCCAGCCTGTTCTTGGGATCTGAATCAGGGAATGCGCACATGACTTCTGGTAACACAAAACCATGTTCCACTGAAACCTCAACTTTGCTGGTGCTTCTTTTCAGAATCAGTAAACTTCTGGTTTAGTGCATGCTCTGATTTGTCAATTCAGAGCATCTAAGCAATGCTCTGTGCCTATGCTATTTTAGGATGCTGTGGTTAAGACCATATTTCAAACAACTGTTTATTATGCAAAGAACTTTGTACAGACTATGAGACTGCACACTGCACCAAAAATAATTCACACAACTGCCTCAAGACAGCAGAAGGGGAAACAAGTTAAATACTGGCCACTGTGTTCTAGGATGTGATTCGCAAGGCTGGTCTAGCTAGAACATACAATTTTTCACAGGTATTTTTGCCTTGCTAAGAGTATTGGAGATGCAATGATCTTTCATCCTCACCTTGCATTTTCTCCAATTTTGGCATATACAAGTTGAAAAGAGAGTAGATGCGCTCAGTTTCTCTATCTCCATCTATATCCAGTTGTATATTTGCTGGCAGGCCTCTGTAAGGCATCAGGAAGAGAGGCAGAAGTTATATGCTAAACAGTATATTATGGCACAAAAAGCACTTAACAAGGATGAAAGTAAAAGTGAGTACTTGTGAAAACCAACAGGTTGTATATAATGGAGCTCAAAACTTCCTATTTTTCCCAAAAGAAAAGGTAGACAAGTTCAGACTTCTTTATGCCTAGATTTATCCAGCATGCTTTCAGTCTGACTTGAAAGAGAGGACTGTATCAGTATTCAGACATTTTGGTGAATTAGTCCGCTATAACCAGATGGAGGAGCCAAAGCACTGAACTTTGAACCGTCCAGGTCTTATATTCTGAGACTAACTACCAGTACAGACTTGCTGCTTCTCTCATTTTAGATTAAAATAGTTTCCTACGAACCAGCCAGTACCTCTTCATTTAACAGAGAGCATGAGTGGGCCCCTTAGGAAAAGATCAGTTTAGAATTAAACCTAGAAACAGATTATTATCTGTTTCAGGAATTTACAAACAGGACATTGAAGGGATTTCTGACATTTTTACTAATGACAGATGATCAGAACCAAAGTATCTTATCCCACAGTCAACTCCTACCAATGTCTTGAACTCTAAAAATTTCAATATTTGACCAAGATATGCAGATACTGACAGTATCAGAAATAACAATAAAGATGGTCTTTGAAAACACCACGACGCCTGCACACCTGGCAGATCTTCTTGGTAATTGCATACCTGCAAGGCACACTGCAGAGACGCACATACCCCTGGCAATACCTAGACCAACAGCACGTTACCAATCCTTACCCTGTGCAGGGTGTGCAGCCAGGAGTATTATCTGCCGTAGCTTTACAGCAAAGCCAGTGGCCGTTAAGATAGGCAGAGGGATGGTAGACCGTGAGGCGCTTCTTATTGCATTGGCTAACTTTGGTGAGGATATCAATCCAGTCCTTGGCCTCCACACAATTATTTGCTTGGATATACAGGACTCTTCTTTCAGGCTGGATCACCTGGAACATCTGCAAATAAGGAAATAAGCCACAGAACAAACCACCAGAATGAGTTGGTGAACCTAAGACTGGGCTCAGACTGATGATTTATTAAAGGAAAAACACAGCATACTAAAAGAATGCACCAATAAATACATTTCAACACAAAACGAAGCAGCAAATTGTACCCTTAAAACAACAAGACCTTTCACCCGGTACAAGGAGTAAGATACTGTTCCTGTAGGAGATGATTTACAAACAGCTAATACCAACTTGCTGTTTGGGCCTCAACAAGATTTGTTGTCAGCCTCAGGGATGCAATTTTAGTAATGCTGCAGCTCCAAGTTTTGGAAGGCTGACAGAGGGACCCAACACAGGGCTGAAAGGAAATGCTAGTCAGCAGGGGGCAGAAAAGAGAAAAACAAGAGTTTGGATCCAGCCTCAGCGATAGCTTTGCTTTAATACTGCCACATCTCTCATCTTTTTAACACCTATTTTCAGCATGATTCTTTCCTTTTAATAACTTCCACGCTTCTGCACCCAACTATAGCTGTTATTAGCAAATCACAGCAATACACTTTCTCTTTAATCGCCATAGGGTGGTTCAAATAATTACACATTAATTCTGCATTATGGCTTGGGCACTGAAAATCTAAACTAGAGCTCTCCTGACTGTTCAAAATAGCTTGCAACCTAGAATAGCATAATCGCGTTTATTTTCCTCCTCTTGAAGAAGCAAGTTTCTGATGCACAGCCTTATTGCTTGATTATACTGATCATGCACTGAAGATAACTAAGCTCAAGTTAGTGATCTTAACTGCAAATTTTGGAAAGGCACATGTCAACCATGTTCATTTCCTCTAGCTTCTGCAAATACTTAATTTTAATGGGTTTTCCTCTCTCTCTCAGGTATTCCTAAATTATCCTTCCCCTCTCTACTTCTTCATTTGATTATTCAAATCATTAGACATTAAACTGCCCATATCATGTGGAATATTATTTTCCAAACAGCTGGTTTCTCTGTGCTACTTCAAAAAAAAAACCAAAGAGGCACAAAAACCCCCCACCCCACCAAAACTGAAATTCACTTTTGTCTATTACAAAGACCTGAAACATTGGCCTGAATTCTGCCACCTCGCTGTCAGGAGAATGTTGCAGGCTGGCACCAGGAGCAAACTCTTCTTCCCTTGTGACACTTTTAGGTGCACATCCTTCGAAGTAGCTTGCAAATATACTTGCTAAATTGTGAACGAACAGGTTTTTTAACTACAATGTCTCTTCTAACAGGAAAGGGAAAGCTCCAACAGTCATTTCCCTGGATTTAGTATCCTTATAGATGTCAGACAATTATTAGAAAGGCGCAACACACAAGAGCAGTGTAGGAGCTGCTAGTGTGATCAGTCCAGCACTGCCAAAATACACACCAAAGAGAGAGTCCTCTTAATAAAACTTTTCAGGGCGTAACTGGCAATTTGAGTTTGGAGAATAGGGAAGGAAGGAATGAGGAAGACAGGAGTGTGCAGCTCAACCCTCCGTTAACACAGAACTACAGGGAAAAGAATTTCATGTCCTGCTGGGGTAAATGGAGCCTTCTGCATTACAACAAAGGAACAGATTTAAGGAGTATGGCTTTGTGTAAGGGGATACCAACCTAAATGAACTAACATATGGCAACTGTTACTGAGAAGCCCACAACTAAGCCAAGAATTTCAAGTGGCTGCAAGACCTTTACACTACCAAAACCACCAGTTGCTTCTTAAACAACACAGAAGACCTGAACAGTACTTAAAGCCACCCCCATACCTCCCAAACTGTGCTTAAGGAAGGTGAAGGCTACTGGCCTTACTGCCAGACAGGGAGATTTATCAGGAGTGAGGAAGACACACTTGGTGCAATTCAGAGCACAGATACATAGAGAGTATTTATAGAAAATGTGGATCTTTAATCACACTTAGCACTCATGATGGAATATCCATTGCAAATACATCTGCTGTGGTGTTTTGAGAATTCTGTTCTTGCTGCAGTATTCTATTTATGTATGGCAAGATAAAAGGGAGTATATTAGCATGGGAAGGTGATAACGGTATTTTCTGCTGCTTATGGAAAGACTCTGAACCTTACTTTCCAGAATGGATGTATTCACCTTCATTTCCTAGGTAATACTTAATTTAAGCAACCAAAATAGCCCACAGTTTCTGATGTTAACAATAAAGGGATATTTGTCCTATAATAAATCTTTACAATAAAGGGATATTTTGGATGCATTCTACCCCAGTAGACTCAGCTAAGTTAAAGACTGCTGTCACTGAAGAGTTGATCAGAATTATAGCTCAGCTCCTCTCCACACACACTAAGTTATATCTCAATTGTGTGGCTACTTTTAGTTCAATCAAGTTATTTTGCAGAGTGCAGTTGGCAACAGTTCATCACATGTTACAGCTGCCTTCTGATAGCTTGAGAATTATTTTGCATCTTGGTTGCTTTTGCCTATGTAATTAACGTAAGTTACAAACACCAGAGCCACCCACCTACAGTACAACGAAGATGTGCTCTAGAAGCAAGTGAGCTGAAACTTACTCCACCTTTTAACACAGAGAGATATGCTACCCAAATAACACCTGAAACAGGGAAAATACTGAGGAGTCAAGCATTGTATTTCACTTTAATAAGAAGTGCTGTTTGAGGAACCTAATATCTGAGGGCAGGTTTGAGCACTGCCCTGCATGGTGTCCACAAGCAGCGTAGAAGGTAGGAAAGACTTAAAGGCAGAAAAGCTAAAAGTCACAACCATTTATGCGTATAAAGAAGTCTGTAGTAGATGCATGTTTAGAACTGGAAAACACTGAGCTGGTTTTTTGTTTATTTTTAAATAAAACTTTTTAAGGACTGTACTCAGGTTTACAGGCAGAAGACTATCAAAAAGGCTCCCACATCACCTAAATTGATCATGTCTAAGAACTGTTCTTACACAATGGTTGGTATGTCTCGCATACAGAAGTTGGCAGTAGTGTTCCATGCATGAGAAATACAGCTGTATTTTATCCCTCATGTGGCAATCAAAATGCTAAACCATACTGGCACAGCACAGGTGCTGTTTTGGCACATGACCTAACCCAAATATATATGCACTTTCATTAACCAATAAAGAAACCCTGATAGCTAAGAAAGAAGATGTGATCCTTCACAATTACAAGCAGCCAGTTCCTTCCCAAACAGAGAGGTCTGACAGAAAGGGCAGGGACTCGATTATCTTACCTGTGTCTGACATTACAGAGCCCAGACAGCTGATCAGCAGTGGTCAGTACTGAGTGTGCTGCAGATCACGAAACCCAAAGACTGCTGACTGGGCTGTTAAGAATCTGAATGGGCTGTACTTTTGGAAACTCCTGCTACTATATACAGAACAAGCAGCTGTGGTTGTACATCTTTCAACAGAAACCCAATCCAGGTTACAAAAGGGAAAAAGGCGATTAGGCTGGTGGATCTAGACCAGCCTAACAAGTAAATTAATGAAGATGACCTACTTACATTTTTCATTTTAAAGGATTCCTCCTCCAGTCTTTCCACTGCCAGAATATTTTCAATTGGAATGCTACACAGAGGGTGATCACCTGCAGAACACACACACAGAGATACTGAACAACTTATTCACAACTCAACTTCACCCTCTGCCCTTATTCTAAGGGCTGATTCAGTTCCTTTGAAGATCATTTTGACTGCACAAGAAAAAAAAAAATCTTTCACTTAGCAGGGATTTACTAGCATGGTCCTTAAGTATTATCTTAAGTTCATTTCTGTTTTCAGCTGCACTACATTATGCTAGCAAACCTCTCAGAAACTGATTACTGCAGCAGGACGCAGTATATTTCCTGAGAAGGTGACAATGAAAGAAATCATTCCTGTCAGCTCAACTGAACTAGGTCGATGGCGGTGACGTAAGATCTCAAAGCTGAGTGTGAAATGATGACTGGCATGATCTGAACATGTTTCCTTATCTTTGTCACTCCCTGTGTATTTATATGATGGAAGGAAGCGGTATTCATTGTGTACTACTGAACAAACAGGAACAATTTGTGAAAAGCAAAATCCTTGATGTTAGGCAACATTAAGTGAAACATTTTTGCTAATTCAAAGCTTGTAGGCAAATCCCTGCCTACTGCAGCCAGTTGTGCCAATGCTACAGAATTTATGAGAACAAGCTGAGATGCATCTGAGAATGTTCAATACAAACCCAAATCGCAGCATTAGGTATTTGTATCCTAAGTTTTGTTTCCTTGGACTATCTTCTACGTAACTGTGAAACCTACAGATGATGTTGACAACTGATATTGGACAAATGCTATCAAATATTCTGCTAATTTATAGGGTACCATGCTATCCAAGAAGCTTCTCTAACAGTCAGTACGGACATACTAAAAAAAGGGCAAGAACATACAGGCTGACAGACTCGCCTGCACTGTGCCTTCTACAGTTACAGATCTAGATCTCAGTCTTCTGTTCTTACACAATCCTTATGTTTAATCTTCACTTTAATGTGTCAAAAAAAGACTGGCAAACCCTTGTTACCTTTGCTTTTCTGATAGGTAAACTCATGGTTTGTCAGGCGAAACCATCTCTTCTTGAAGTTTTTCATACCAAATCGTTTTCTTCCTTGTGCTCTCTTGATCATGAACCTAGTAAACAGGACAACAGTTGTTACAATACACCAGATTTTATATATACATGCATATAAATATATGCATACATATAAAATATGTATTTATGTATACAGATTTATACATATATACACACATACATGATGGCACTTGTGAAGCTTTAGGAGGGGACACACAGTGTTTTCTAATTATTGAGGCCTCATCTTGACAAGGAAAGGAAAGTCACATTTGGATAGGTTAGTGCATCTGTTAGTTAAGCCTGTCCTTTTTCCAGATCTAGACAAGGGGCAAGACATGTAGCTTGACTTGTAGTCTACATACGGGTTCTAGTTAGTTAGCTGAACTGCAGCTTATGCCCGGTTCCTCAGTTACAAATGCAGCTAAATGGTTTCCTACTACAGCAGAAAAAGGGCAGAACACGGTTAGTACTGCTCTGCTAAGCTTGTTAACTATACAAGCTTTTTTTATTACTCTTTTAAAGCTGTGAGAAAGCTCAAAAGTTTAGAGTATGTTCAATAATTAAAAGGCAGGTGTAAGGCCTCTGGAGCACAGGGACTGTACCCTTACATGCTTTAGTCGCTCTCAAGCTCTAGAAACAAAACCAGGATGTTCCACAGCTCCTTTTGCAACTGCACATTGATGCTGCAGTTGGAAACACGTTTTCAATTACATACAAAGCAATCTGATAGCTGAAAGCTAGAAGCCCCCACCCCCTGCTTTTTTGGCAAAGGAGGGGCGTTCCTTTAGTGAGTTGTCAGTTTTAATTAACTTCAAACTTGAATTAGCTTACAAGAAACTGCGATGCATCCACCACCTTCCTAACCACTACATCAATCCAAAAGCTTCAAGGTGACTTTGGAAACCCTAGTGACTTCATACTGCTCAGCACCACTTTTGGTGGAAAAAAATGTGCATGCATATGCAGTAGTTGGTAACAGCTACGCTACACATTACATTAACTATTGTGCCAAATACAGGATTGTATAATGGAGCCAGTAAGAACTACTTACTACAGAATACTTTTTATCAAGTAGGAAGGCACTATACAGCAAAAGAGCACACCGAGAGAACAGTGAATGATCTGGTTGAAGATTTTCAACATCAGCGGTAAAATGCTTAGAACAGCTAATACTGTTTCTTGCTTCTGGTACCTTCAGTCAGAAACAGCTACATTGCACCCAACCGAATCACAGGTCTGTTTAAAGCTCAAACAGAAACCCAAGTTCCTTCAGACTTTAACTGCTTTGTAACCAGCTGGGCTGGTGCCTGCTGCCCATTCCAAGTTGTGCGGGCAAAAGCTGACAAGGACTGTATACAGCAACAGATTTTTTTTTTAAATCATTTATAGTTACATGCCTTTCATTCTTAAAATGGTCAGTTACTGTCTCGGTCATTATTCTTGGATTACTTGAGAAATATTTAATAAAACCATATGATTCACGTCATCACCAGACGCACTGGCGGTAGACTTAATATTTCAAGGTTAAGGCACATTTCAAGGGAAGAGCAGATACCCTTGGGCTGGACAATATGCTCTTCAAGGTAGTTTCTCTTCCTTCTCATGCCAACACTTAAAAGGTGACTTAAAACTGCAAACTCCTACAGAGCCTCCCTCTTTGAAAAATGCAAACTCCATACTGCAGAGCTAAGAGCACATTTCTAATTAAATTCTTCATAGCTGACATAGAATTTGCTTTTATTTCCCACAGATAGGTGACAAGCATTCAAAGCCACAGAAGTTATAAGGTGAATTTAAAGGATTTATTTGTTTCTAACATCCGCAGAATGTGTAAGAAGTCAGAGCAAATGGTCAGAAGCATGAAGGGAAAAATGTCTAAGATAAAACCCATTTCAGTGCTGGGTGGCTGGAGAGAGTTTCTTCCCATGTTTATGGTAGACCTGAGTTTGGATCTGCCTTAGCCTTGCCTGGAAGCATCAGTATGCCCCTTTCACCTACAAGAATGGCAGGACTGGTTCTCCTTTTAATTCTCTTCCTTTTGGAAAGAACCAGGCAGACAGCTGCTAAGCAGTGATGGCATGGTCAATGCCAGGAAACCCAAGTGCCAGTGACTAATCTGTGGTATGGTACGTTCATTCAAAAGTACATATGCTATAGCTTTCCATCTAGATACTCTTAACAGAAGCAAAGATAGAT
This sequence comes from Mycteria americana, assembly GCF_035582795.1. NCBI lineage: Eukaryota > Metazoa > Chordata > Aves > Ciconiiformes > Ciconiidae > Mycteria > Mycteria americana. Next base: position 154,834,721 of record NC_134365.1, on the reverse strand, counting down.
TAAAAAACCAAAAGCAAACAAAAACATTGCAAACACAAACAGAAACCCCACTAACCAGCCAATCAATACAGAGAAGAATCAAATCAAAGGCTGTGAAAATACCCACCCACTCCCCATGATATAACAATGCAAAATGTCAGGAAAAATAGACAGCTGAAGGCCATACCTTAACCTTGAGACCAATTTATGTGAATGCTACTTAAGAAGTGCCTAGAAAATGTATGGCCACTTCTTAATCACTTCCAGTGAGTTCACTGGGATCTATACACTGAATATTAAGCAAATCTCAGTGCTTCTCGGAGCCTCTGCCTACAGATAAAAGTCCTTTATTCTCTATTTAGAGCAGGTGTTTGTTTTAAGGAAGGAAAAAAAAAAAAAAAAAGAGTTGGTCAACATCAAGAAATAGATAACGAAATGTTCTCTGCTGGGTTTACACAGGCATTTCAGGATTGTTAAACAGAGCACTTCCTCCCCGAAGTTAAGTCAGACAAGTCTACTGCTGCAAAGGAAGGGTATGCTGTCAGCCAGTAGCTACAGCAAAGCACCAACTGCCCCTACCATCTTACCTGCATGAACTATTACCATCAACTTTCTTTACTGTTAGTTTAAGAGTCCTTACAACAGCAGCCACAGGCCGAGCAAGAAAAGACAGAAAAAAATCAGACAGGAGCAAAAGAAAGACAGAGGCAGAAAAAATAATGTTTTAGAGTTAGAGGGAAAATGTTACAAACTATACATTTATTTTCAAAAACAAAAGAATGATAAATGTACAGAATTAAAATAGATAAACTTGCTTCTAGGGACAGACGGTCATCAGAGAAGTGACGTGAACTGCAGAAGTTAACTGGAAGGCATTGTCATGTTTTAACCAAAACCCTAATTTTTGCATGACTTAAGAGCTACCATGAAAGCTTACTTTCAAGCAGAGCTCTGACAGGAAGAATTTGGATTTTTTACTTTCTTCCTCCCAGCTCAAAGAAGCTGTTTCCACAGTGCACTTAGATGATATTAACAACTCAGTTTGGTAACACAAAAAATGTCAACAATTAGTATCTAAAACTAATACAGCATATGGAACATGCTTCCAGAAAAAGGAAAGGTACTAAAACTAGAAACTGTTCCAAGTGCACCACAAATTTTCCTCAAAATGGCCATGATAATGATTAGCATATGGATCTTACAGGGCAGCAAAAGCAAATTCCATTTGCAGGCTTTGCCCTCACTAAGATATTCAGTATCTACCTTCACAGTGGAATTTTACAGCTTTTGTTCACTGGAGTTCAGAAAAAAAAAAAATTCAACTTGATTTTAACACAATGCTGATTTAAGTTTCTTTTGCCTTAGCTGTGCTAATTAAGTTGTACAGGCTTCTTTTTCCTCCACTTATTTCAAAACATACTTAAATTAAAATGTTTAAATCAAATGAAAAGATGTTAAAATCAGCTACAGCAGCCACAGAGAGTAGAAATAGCAACACAAGAATATTCCTACATTCTTCTCTGAACACATGGATGGAATGGGGTGGCAGAAAAAAAAATAGCTGCCTTAGAATGGTAGCAAGCACACAAGTAGAGGGTTTTGTTGCACATGCATGCTTACCCTTCTTTAAGCAATATAGGTTGCTCTATGCTCTTGTGATCTCTCCTTCCCGAAGATGAAATTAAATCTAGAAACTAAAAGGTGAACAAAAAGCATAGATAAAAATGACAGTACCACACTACCCAAATTAAAATCTTTAACATTCGTACAGCAGAGAACTACAAGAAAACACTGTACAAGTAGTTAAACAGAAGGTAATGGCAGAAACTTGAGGAATTTGGGAGGTTTCCTGGGTTGTAAACTAAAAATAGCACAAATGCTCTTAAGCAGAAAAACTGCAGATGACCAATGCTTCTTGTGCTTCTCCTTCATTATATGTACCTTTCACTTCCTTTTGGACTAAGCAATTTTCATCACAGATCTGCAGCATCCTATGAAGCATGCACATGTCTCAAGCTCTAAGCAGCAGCTTGTTAATCCAACCTAATTACTAAGTAGAATTAGATCCAAAGAGATTTTACAATTGACTTGAACTAATTTGATAAAAGTTTCTTGAATATTACAGTTATCAGGAGTCTGCTTTTTCCAGCACATGCTTCTTGGTTTACAAACAGTACGTATTACATTCTAGGATACTGAGCATCAGCTTCAACAACACAGCAGGATTTTCAGAACATTCACATGCATTACTTACATTTTTTACTGCATCTGCATATTTCTGCTCATTAAAATAGTCATAAAAAGTAGCCATGTAGGATTCCTTGAAATTGGCCTGAAATACAAAGCCAAAACCATGCTTATCATAATACAGTTTATATAGAAAATGTTATTGTTAACAGCAGTAGACCATGAGGCAAGCCACCGCCAGATAAGAGGGTTTTTTTCTGGCCAGAGGTAAAATAAGCAAAGCACTACTTTCATGTCATACAGCACACATTCAGTAGTACCAAATTTTTATTTCAAAAAGGTAGCAGACTCCATTTCAAATGTTCAGTTACTGCAGTTAATAATGCATTCTTCAAAAGCTTCCAACTTCTACTTTGGCTTTTAATCTTTGTCCTAAAAGAAGCTGACAAAGTGTGAGAGAAGGAATTCTATTGTCTTGAAGGATTTGTAATCGAGGTACAGATTCATCTACAGTTGCCTGTGTGAATCCTAAATAGACCACCAGTGACCCCAAATTACCATAGCAGTGTGGTGACTTAGGTACATAAGTTCTATTTCAATCAAACATCCAGAGCACGGGCATTTAGATCTAAGCTCACCATTGACTGGCAGAAAACTGAACCGGTATGAAAAGCAAAGCATAGCCCTTCCCCTTACTGCGTGATTCTTCTCAGTTGAGCTTTAAAATACTGAAACAATCTGTAAAGCCCTGTACAGCTGCTATCATGTACTGGAGGCAAGTAGAGAACTTCAACGGTTTTCCTGATCACTATCTTTCTTCCAGAAGGAAGGAATGGAAAAGCCCTGGAACAGACTTCTAGGTTGGTCACACAAATTTGCTTTACTGAAATCTAGTTCAGATTAAGACAGATTTAGTTTTCCTGTGAGCATGAGAGGCTTATAATCAAAGCAATCATAACCAGTTTTGCATAAGCCTAGTGCAACTCAAGCGTTTTAAAGGCTTAATTACAATGAGTGATAAAAGATTAAAAGGAAAAAAAAAAAAAGAAAATCACTTTCCTGAATTGAGCCTTTAAATGAAAATGGCATACTTACAGATTTAGATTTTGATAAGCTGCCTAGCGTTTGAATGGTTTTAGAGATAAGTGTCAAAGTTCGAGAAGTCTGAGGATCCTAGGAAAGAGAACAATATTATATGGACTAGCTATTTAAAATATGGAACAGAGGAAGGTAAACTTCATTTCTTCCTTCTTATTTCACTTGCAGAAAAATAACATAAAATTAGAAAAGACCCAATAATACACTACAGGAAAAAAATTGCCTTTTTAAAGGCTTTTGACTCTTAAGCCATCATGTTTCATAGCTACCCTGTTGCTCTTCAGAGAACCAAAGGTGATCACTTACAAAACAAAACCAGAGATTTCTGTCTTGAAGACTGTCCAGGTCCTCCCCACTCCCAATAAGAACAACTACTAAAAGTCTTGAATAAGTTGCTTTAACATCCAAAACATTTCCAACATTGCTGACAATCAATCCAGCATTAATGTAATGTGGCAAAAATGAAGCAGTGACCATCTTTTTCCACAGCAGCTTAGACCATCTACTTTGTTTGTCCTTAAATTTCACTGTTCCTCCCATACCTCCCAAGTTCTTCACATACACAGTCATTCAACATATGCTTCATATCCAAGACGTAGCAGATCTTTGAACTAACAAAGGTACTTCTCCTAAAGGCTATTAAAAGAACTGAAGAAAGAATCCTGATAGACAGACTATGGTGAAAGAGACATATACATAGCTAGAAAAAATTGATACAGTACTTACTGGATGGTGTGGTGTAAGCTGAAAAAGGTTTGGAGAAAGAATGGCAGGAGCAAAGAATCTCAGGAAAATAAAGCTGCTGACAGCTGTATACCTCACATCTAGGTCACCTATTAAAAAAAAGACCTTTACTCAGCATTTCAATAATCCTCCCTTAAAAACCTTCTGAAATTACCAGAATGCCTTCAGAAAGCTAACTCAAGCATGTGCTGGAAACATATATATTTGCGAGTTACAGTATTAACTGATGATGGAGGATTCGGAGCCAGAGATTGGCTAGCATAAACCAAGGAAATGTCAATGACAGCGTTTTAAAAAGAAGCGAGTTCACAACACAGGCTACAAGAAGAACACCATTCATTTTTCCACTGCACAGGGAAATTCATACAAACATCTGCTATTCCATCTATGCAACTAAAGTATGATGAATAACTTGCATAGTTTACGCAACGTTCAGCACAGAGACCAACTCTCAGTTATCTAGCTATAGCCCCGAGCACAAGTGCTATACAGACTCCTAATGTATCTATTCCAGTTGGTGATTACAGAAAATAAAATTTATTTATTTATTTCTACATAAAATAAAGAGCATGACAGCACAAATCAATGGCTTTCTGCTTGAGCTTCTCTACTATGAAGTGACTGTTTAAAAGCTGAACTTGTACTACTCTCTCTAAAACGTCCTTATTGTAATCTGCTTCCCTTCATGAAAATACACAGGTTAGTTGTTTTGCTCAATTCCGGTTTTATATTGGCTGCTCATTCTTGCAGAGCCAAAACTGCAGGAGGGAGCGGAAAGAATTCTCTCTTGACAGCCAGAAAACCTTTGCAGCACATGGGCCTCCTAGGGCAATGAGCTTGCAATGACTCCAATAATTTATAGATTGGCCTTTATTACAGATTGACGTATGAGCAGAAGATAATTCAGCTGCATGGAGTCTGCAGAATGAGCCATTACAAAAACCTGGACATTTGAAAACTGAGCATACTTTGCAAATACTGAAATCATAAATACATACCATCATAATGCTCTTCTTAAATGCTGTTTTCCTTTGAAAGATGTTTAAGGAAAACTCATACAAGCATTAATAGTCATGTTCTTTGTGGAATGAATAATCAAGGAAAAACCTTGCTGTTCAATTACTAAATCCATCATGGATCATGAAGACTGCCAGACTACACCTACATTTAAAAGCTATCAGTGATGTAAAATAAAAAAATATATAGAAACTCACCTTGAAAACGTTTGGCAGCTGATTCTCTCAGTGAAAAGAAAATATCGCACATCACTGTAGGGCAGCTTACACCAGATTTTGTAATTACAGTAAAAATGCGATCAACATACTGCCTCAGATTCTCCTGAAAAATGCAATGATTATGACAAAATTAGTAACACTTTCTGCTGTGGAAAGTGGTATTATTCCTGGTTTTATTCGTAATTGCATCATTAAAAGATTCTCACTTTCAACATTATATACTTGCAAAACAATCTCACACTCAATGATACTCTTTGGTAAATGCACATATTCAAGTACAAGAGTAAAAATATCATTCCTATCAAAAACAAACATCAAGTGATATGGCTGTATGGCATATCGTTACTTTTCGTAGCACCATTTTCTACGTCATCAGTAGAGCCACAGGCTAAGTTATCCTTGTCCTCAAAGGTGGGGGGAGAAGTGATTAACATTCTACAGATATTCTTTACATTTATAGCATAATGTAAAGCCGCTGTAAAATAATTATAAAATAATTATAACAGTTTGTGGTGTTAAGAAAGCTTCCAGTGTATTCTAATGAATGACAAAACTATTTGCAACATCAAACATCTGAGGACCTCAGTTAAAGTTGATAGTGTAAACAGAGACTATATCTTCAAAATCTAATGCATACCCTGTTATTTTCCAGGTTTTCACCATCTTTTAATTTCACAGGATCGATTTCACAAGGTTTATGGACCTGGCAGATCTAGAAAAAAAAAGTAGTGAACACTTAATATATCAATTCACCTTCAAGTAGAAAAAGTTTTGTAAAAAGCATAATCTGTTAGGTTTTTGGGGTAAAAGGCAAAAGCCAACTTTACAAATTGTACTTTTTTCTTTTGACAAAGCATCAAAGGTAAATTACATGTGATCTTTATTTTTTCCCCAAAAAGTAGCATTAATTTGTTCTACCTTTTCCTTCAACTGAAATGAAGAATTGTTCATTAGACTCTCTCAAGCAAGACTGTTCAAGAAAAGTCCTCTTTTACCAAAACAGTCGACTTTGAAAGTATATCTATATTCTTTAAAAACTTGACATTTTTGATGAAACCTTACAACAACAGCTGAAGAAACTGTCAAATCATTTAAAGGAAGTCTGTGGTCTGAAAGTACTGCCCAATTACTGCACTAAAATACCCACACCCACCATTCTGGACTGGATAGATAATAAACCATTGTTACAATACATGCATCACGTACACACAGTTATCTAAGAATAATTTTATTCCTTTATACCCTTGGATGAAATGTATTACTTATAGCTTCCCAGCAGCTTTCTGCTGTATATATTCTTTATTCATCTAAGTTACTACTTTATTAATTTCTCAGAACCAAGAACTGTTAGATTTTATAAAACAGAGTAATTTATAGTTAAATAAATGGAAACTTGCCTTTTCCTTTAATACAATCAAACTGTTTCTGAATTGGGTGACTCAGCTGTGGCTAAACTAACACACAGGATTTTAACATAGAAACAGGCTCTTATGCATTATTCCTACAAAGTCCTCCCAACATGGGAAGGAATAAACAGTATCTGCTACCTGAAGGCCTTTTACAGTGACATTTTATCAAATAAAAGAGTCCAAACTTCTCTTACCTCATCTATTATTGGCTTTAGTGTAACTTGCAGATAATGCATCCCTGCCAGTTTCATTGTCTCATCAATGCACTTGGAAGTTAATGAGTTTCCTCTGAAAATGGTGTTTGGATCTCTGGAAGTGAACAATTTTCTGTAATTTAGTCTCTTTGTAATAAACTGCTAATATATGGAAATAAAAGAAGCAGTGAAAGGTGACGGAAATCTGAGTTTGAATGCACAAAATCTCCCTTTGACACCAGCCTGCCATTAAACGCAGTCATGCAGCATTTAGTGCACTTCCAGGTTATAACAGAAAGGCAGTAGTGATGGTAATTCCAGAGGCACTACAGATTTTCTTCTTTGTATTAGTGCAGTGTGCTTAGTGCACCATCCCAACACATGGCAACACCTAGGCTCAAATCAAAGGGCTTTACAATATAAACAGGGAAAAATGTGCCTGCTTTCGTGTGCTACTGAACAGTGTTAATTTGAGTAAGGGAAGGAGGCAGTGATTTTAGTTTCACAACAACAGTGGACATTACATGTGACCTACTACCTTATCCTACAAAATGAGTAAGCTGAGAGGGAGATGAAAACACTGGCTCCAATGACATAGCCACCTTTCCTAAGTGACTTACAGCACTGTCCTGTGATAACACTATTAAACACAGTGCAGATCCCAATTCTGTCCTGAGAACTGCGTGGATAGCTGATGCCGTGCAGACTCTCATGTTCTTCTGAAAAGCCACTTTCACAGAATTCTTCTTGTACTAGACATACAGCCACTGTGATTCGTTAAGCTTTAGCTAGCTGCACTATCATGTGTACCTTTTTTTTAGTACTACTTGCATTTTGAGAATGCAAGTAATTTGATATTAATTTTGTACCTGCAATTCACGTTATGCAGATAGGTACATAATCAATGATCTCATCTACAACCTATATGATCAAAACCTGTGCCTACTGACAGCAGATCAAACTTGGATATGAAGTTATTTGCTTGTTCTTTTTTACACACACCGATGTCTTTTCTGTTGTCCATAGCTCACTACAGTTGTACCCATTTACAAGTAGTGAATAACAGGAAAAATTACTTTGCTGGATTCATCATTTTGTTTCATTAAAAAGTAAGCTCACTGCCTGTGACAAATGCCAGAAAGCCCTGAAAACAAACACCATCTTTGCCATTTTATCACAGGAACATGACTGACTAGGGAGCAGCAAATTTCCCCATACTGCAGCAACCAAGCTGTTTCAGCCAACCTGCAGCACAGAAAAAATACACCTACCTACAGGAAGGAAAACACTTTATCCCTCAGACACTCTGAAAAAAGTCAGCCCACACAAAGACTTTATTTTGTACTGAGGAAACTTACTTTAGAGTCAATATCTGTCATTCCCCTTGACTCCCAATTGTCTCTTCTACTGTCAGTCAAGAGCATGACTACATGGCACAAGGCTTGTGGCAACAAATGTTCTTTAGGACCTGCCTGGTGTGAATACTAGATCTTACACTAAACTGTCAGCACACCAGTAAGTCAAACAAGGGACTTACAAGAACTGACCAGAAAAAAGATTTTGTTTTCTGCTATCCACTGCCAGATCCAATCCCATCTTTGTTCCTCAGCCCTCTAATTGGAACGATTAGACACACAGCTTGCCTTAAATATTCATGATTAGGAAGAAACTTGCTTTTTGTTTTGAACAAATTCAACACTCTGACTCAGCACTAGATGATGTATTAGCACACTATAAAGCTGAAATGATTTCATATGAACAGCTGAAGGTAATGTAGGATTTCACAGTTATCATCAAATACAATTAAGACTGCGAAGAGTGAAAATCCCTGCTCTCAGACCTTACAATAGTCTTGCAATTAGGTTTTGTAACACATATGGGAATTCCACCTAAAATCAAACTCACCAGATCTTCAGAGCAGTGAATGCATTTATAAAGAACTCTGCCACTCAGCTGGAAGGAACAGGAACAACTCCAACAGTTTCTTTTGAAATTGCATATAATTCTAGAAAGTGAGTGGAGGATCCTAACACTAGCCAATGCAGAGTAGATATGTTTGATAGCAATTTGGTTTTTTGGTACTTACTGAGTTCTCTTCACTTCAGCATTCGCAATGGCACTTATGAAAGGCACAATTCTGCCATAGTGTAAGAAAAGCCTGACAAGAGGTATGGCTGCTTCCTGTTTTTCTCTGCAAACTTCACCCAAAATGTGTGCAGCTGATGCTGAAACAGGCTGAACAGTGGGAAGAAATAAAAACTTTGAGAGATCTGTCTAGAACAAGCATCCTCTCTTACTCTTCCCATTAGCTCCTTAATGCAGAACCCCACACAACAGTTGCAGTGGCCAGTTACCCAAACATGCCTGTACATAACATGGGTGGGCGTTACATACCAGTTTTTGTTGGCTGTAAGTTTTGATCGCAAGAGGGCAGCACTTTAAAAACTATTACAGTACAGTCTCTCCCCCCCCCCCCCTTTTTAATAGCTGTCTTTTCACTGAATGTCACTGTTGCCTGGGAAGCAAGTGAAGAGGAAGAACTCTAACCCTTTTCAGTCTCAAGCCACAGTAAGTACAGAACCCAGTTCTTGTAATGAAAAAATAAAAGCATTGTCACAACTGCTAGAAGTTATACATAATGGCAGACATGGTCCAACCCTCTGACATTTTAGGATGAAGTCTTGGTTTGGGTTTGGTTTTTTTTTAATTATACAAGTAAACCTGTTCCTCTCCAGTAAAGGAAAACAAATTGATCAAACTGAAGTTTACTTTGCATTTTCACATGTAAAATTAGAAAGCCACAGAGAATATGCTGCTGTTAAAACCACTGGTGTTCCTGGGTGTGCCTTCACCCACCATATTGCATGCAGATAAAGATCTTTTCTGCAAGGACTGAAAACAAGCACCAGGGATATGCAGAGCTTAACAAGGCCCTCAGGTCGGAAAAGGAAGAAGATGAAGTCTCTGGTAATTACACAACTATGGTGCCAGCAAGATAGTGACAAACTATTCAGAGAGATCCCTGTGAGGATGATCTGCAGGTAAACAACAAGCAGTGCAAGCAAATTACCTCGACATCTGCAGATTTTAGCAGGAGGTCTCTAAGTGGACTGTAATAATCTGAGGAAAAAACATGGTCCTCAGTGTAAACCACATTTAACCTTAAGGAACCGAGGTCATCAGGTTTCAATGACTTGTTACCATTATCTCTGGGCTGCAGGAAATACCTGATACGCAAAAAGTAAGACAGAAAGTTTGTGCTGAAACACAAGATTATTTCAGGCTACACGTGAACTTACAGAAAATGTATAGATATACACAACATTTATATATGTATCAAATTGTTGATAGTTCTGAATCAGACTTTTTAATTAAGTTTGCCAGACTGTTTTGCACCAACTGCAACATGGAAGTTCTGATCATAAAGATTTATGTAGATATGATTAAAAACCCACACACTAAACCTATGGCACTGCTGATGAACTGCAGTAAGTAATATCATCAAGCCAACGTACTAGAACTCCCACATGCAATACAAAGGCAGACTGAAATCTCTAATCACATTATCAAAACTTCTTGTTCTTACATTTGGTAAGATTACTTTGGCTTGCTTACAACAAAAGATACAAATTAAATCCATTTAAACTTTATCACATAGCAGTAATTACTCTTAAGTCTTCATGGCAAACATATGTTTCTACTTATTCTCCAAAAGAAAAATGTCAAATACCATGCTTCGTAAGAACTAGACTGTCGGAGAAATTTCAAAGGGAGTCTCAGTTCTCCTAGAAACTCGTCTCCAAACTTCAAGTTACTGGCATTCCAAAGATCAACTCTGTAATAAAAACAAGTAATTTTTAAAGATTCATATAAATATATAAAATAAATAAAAATATAAATATAATAAAATATAAAATAAATTTAAAAAATCATATAAAATAAATTAAAAATTAAAAACAAATAATCCCAACCTTGTTTTCAATTTTGTTGGTTTTTTCCCCTCAAGCCTATGAGTTAGGAAGTCTCAAAACTGTACAACAATGGTTTCCAAACAGTAAAGATACAACCTTACCTTAGATTTCTGGAGCCTTACAATTCAATTCCATGAAACATCCGTGAAAAAAAGTAATCTAGACTACCTTTCCCTCAACTGTACTGTTTCCACTATTCACATTGATAAAGATTCAGGGGACTGTTTGGGTATCCCGGATAAAAGAAAAATACAGGTAAAATGGACACCAGGGGAAAAAAGCAGAGATATTTAAGGACTCCATACCATCGGTCCCGGTCTATTTTGGGATTACTAGCAGTTAAGCGGCAGCTTTACAGAGTTCGGCTGAATGTCTACACAGTCCTTCCCAGTGCTCTAGCTCCTGGGAAGACTGTGTCAAGCTTACAAATTTGTTGTACCTAAACTAGTTCTGTACAGATACTCAAAACCTTAAGACAGTTCTACCATTCTGTATAATCAGTGTATTGACTGAAGCCTACACAAATTTTGGCACTCAGTCCCTCACGTTTGGGAAGTTCTGATATGTATCTCTAGATAATACTTCTTTGCCTTTCACGTGCTCTTTACCATTAGGATGTAAAACAACTGCACTGAGATTCAAAGTAGAAGTACCGGTGTCTAACCTGGCATTTATAAGTAAATGCTACAATACCGACCTTGGAACAAGGGTTTCAAACTCCAGGGTAGTCGTTTCTGTACATATTTTAAGGTTTCCTCTGAGAAGCATTTTTATTTTAAAACAAGCTCAGCTGAGAATTTTGCAGCTAAGTGACACAGTCTGAATGCGTCTTAAACTTTGGGGAAAAAAGATGTATGGGAAAAAATACAGGTTTTCAAATAACGAAGATTTTTAGAAGAGCAACTTTAATTTGGACAAGGTGCAAAGTCATTCAGTTATGGACATATTTACACAACCTTTCTAGTCTCAAGCAAGTCACAGTAGGCTTGTCAAGGAATGGATGTTGACAGTCCTGCTATTATCCTACCTTATGCAAGTGCAGAGAATGTCACTTAAATACTCTGTGCCTTGTATCTCTCAACAGCGTCTCATGCGTCAAGTTTCATACACTAGACATACCATCAGCTCATGTTGCATGCCTGCTGGGTTTTCTTCAAACTCTGATATTTCAACAGTATTTCTGAAGGCCAAGAATTCCCCGAAAGGAAAAAAATTCTTTGAAAATTCAACCTCCCCTCCCCTTTCTCCATATCTGGTTGGTTACTATCTTGCTAACTAATTCAGATGGCTACAAGCAGCTTCAGGAGGAGAGGAATCTTCTGAGAAGTTTATTTACACATAGTCAAACTTATAATTTACCAAGTATTTACAGACTACTGGTTTCTAGTTTATCCAAATTCTTTCAAGAAGCCCACTAGCAATAACACTTTCAAACATAGGCGGCCAAAGGGTGTTCCCCCACAGCAACTTCTTACAGAAAAAATCAGTGCAAAGGATCTCTAAGAGAGGAACTAACAACTTAAGGTAGATCTCACACTACACAGTAAGCAAAGCAGGCATGCAAATTCTGAAATTATTGTTTTGTGTGCTTGGAGCACAAGGCATAAGCAGCATTTAAAAAAAAAATCATAATACACAGACCTCAGAGTGTAAAAGATTACTGTTTCCCAAGGTTTTTAGAAGGCAAAATTATGGCAAGTGTTATTCTAAAACTGGTCAGACTGTAGTCACAGAAAGAAAGAAACAACAGAGAGGGGGAGGAGAAACAATGAATTTCACCAGAACATCTGGTCCCTAAGTGTTGATATGCCCTGCCTGCAACTTCCTACACCCACTCAAAAAGAGAAACTTCCATAGCTTTAGAGAGAAGCCATGAGAGACTAAGTCTCCTCTTTACCCTGTGGAATGGTATTCTTCTCAGGAGAGAAAAAGAAAACAAACCCCCAAACCCATAAATTGTATGATCCGTCCAGAGGCCACGGGGGCAATCTAACCCTGACTAAACAGACTGGAGGAAGTGAGCGGGGGTGGAAGGGGAACCTGAGATGGAAACAAAAACACTCTGTCCTATAGGGGACAAAACCTCTGAGGAAAGAGTTTGCCCAACCAAGACTAACACTTTATCTGCTTTTGTCTGTTATTTAAGTGCTTAATCTTTTCCCAACTATTTTCTAAGCCTCCTCACAAACTATTCCTCTTTACCACACTGTGATGTGTTGGTTTTAAGGAATGAAAGACTTTTCTGAAGCTCAGCTCCACATACATTATCATTGCAGGCAGTCATTTGTCCAGAAAATATACTAAGTAAAACAACTGTATAATTCCATTCAGTCCAGTAGTACAAAATAAGAATCAACTGAAATATTAAGCAATGTGTAACCACTGTCCACCAATGTCGAGGGTCCCCTTCCAGAGTCACAAAACTATTAGTGAATCCTAGCTTTCATGTAAAATCAGCGTGTGGCTGGGCATCATGGTTACAAAGACAAGACTGGGACTCCCAAGACACTGTTCAGTTGCCCATTCCATCACGTACATCCCATGGGACATGGGACACGTTACTTCATACCTGCCCACACCATGCAAAGCTTTGCAGAAATATAGTCTGGTGCTAGGACTAGCTCATCTGCTGTGCTGCCGACACTGACACAACCAAAGCAGCATGGCACTGAACCTGGGCCTTTGATCTCTCTTCTATGAAATAGCTGTGGGTTGCCCTTAAACCAGCTACCCTTGCACTGCCTGATGCAGATGTTCTCAGAGAAACAGAGTAGAGCTCTTGTCTCTCTCATATATGTACAGTTTCCCTTTTCTGTCTCACAGAGCCACGGCAAACACAAATCCATTAATGATCTTGTAGTGCTGTGATACTACACTAATAGGCTATGTGAACCAGCAGCTGACTGTCAAATTAGAACAGTCCTCATCCATTCATTCGTGAATATAGATGTGTCTTGCTTGCTGGGAGTAAACATTGAATGATGTTTCCAGGAGACCCTTCCTGGTCTCCCCTCCTTTCCTTACAGCCAACTGTGCTTCTGAAGGGACTAGGGAATGTTTTGGGAGATATACCCTCACCACCTCTCTCATGGGAATACCTGGGGAGGAAGGGGGTGCCACCATTTCCCTCAACCTTTCTTCCTCCAAATCCTAGCACAAAGGAAAGGGGGATTTCTCACCACCTGATGCAGATACAGCAGTTTCCAGCTACAGTGCATCCAGATCACCAGATGGCCTAAGTCTCTAAGTTTCAATGTACGTGATGGTATGACGCATATGATACCTTTAGGTTTTGCACCTACTATTGTTTCCTCTCTGCTCTTTCTATTCACCTGTCCCCACAGACACTGTTAACAGGCCTCAGCAGGTTCTAAAATAGCACTAAGTGGGTGGCAGGGCGTGGGGTGGGGTTGATTTGTTTTTGAAATCAGAATTGCTTCTTTCCTGTGCAATGGATTTCACATGTATCATACTCAGCCTTGCAAGAAGGGGTTAAAGTCCAGCCAGCAAAAGAGAAGAGAAACTGCCTCTGCCCCAGAGAAACTCTGAGCTTAAGAGTTTCCTTTCAGGGAAGAAGGACCTTATATGGGTTGCTAAAATTAAGTGATAAAAGAAAACAGACCCTTTAACCCAGAGCATCACACAGCTCTCTTAGGAAACTAAGGGAGGGAAGAAAGGGGGGCCCAGACATAAAAGGCTGCGCTTAACAACAACTGTGCATTAGTATACAAACAGTGTATATAGGATACCAAGGAAAATAATGAGGATTTCTCCCACAGAGCAAACTGTCACACATTCACATACATTTACAGGACAGTGGAGGTAAAGGAGCATACAGTGACAAAGACTCATCTTGATTTATGAACAGTAAAACCATGCTTGCCACTTTGAAAACCAAGTCTACTACAAAGTTACACAACTTTGGAAAACAAGTTTATTAGTACAAAGTGTTTTATATTACCTAATCTCCATTTTGTCAACTTCATCAACATCTTCAATATCAAAATGGGATTTCTTGTTGTAGCTACTGGGTCTTGTAACCTAATAAAAAGGAGGAAACTTTAATGAATTGATCTGATACAAAAGCATTCCAATGTTACTTGTACAAAGCTCTGGAAGATCAGTCTTTTACTATCAGCGGTGACTTCAGTCCTGATTCTGAAAACATTCATGCATGTGAATAAACATGTTGACTAAACAGATTCCTCACTATACAAAAGTGGTGGTTATGCAATCATATCCAAGAGTAACTATACTCCACACTTTCTTTACAGAGAAAGGATGTCTTTAATATTAATACAGTACTCTGAGTTTACATTGACAAAAGAAAAAAAACCACAGAAAGGAATACAAATTTTATAACCAATCTAGGGAAATAAAAGGGCAATTAATAATTGAGTTGTAAATACAGCTGTACAACAGATGCCCTGAGGCACTCTGAAGGGGGGGGGGGGGGGCAGGGAACAAAACAAAACCACCCTTAAAAACATGTTACAGTGGATCTAATTAAAACTGGGAAGTTCTGCCTGTCCTCATATCCTAGAATTCAATTTATCATGCTCATACAAAAAAAACCCACCAAGTAGATCAATTGCCCAAGAGATGCTAGCCTGTGTTACGCATATCAGAATATAGAACCAGGTGCACAGTTCAATCGTATTTGCAAGACTAATAAACAGCAAAGCATGGGCAGAAAATAATGGGAAGATAGCTGTAAATGTAGAGCATTAGCAAAAGAAGTTTTTGTACAAACATTTCTTAAAATTTGTTTTCTAGCGTGATTATAAAAAGACTTTGATGGTTGTATTTTTGCATAGTGTGTCAGAAACTTGAGAAAAAGGCTACCCCACCCAGCTGAAACCACAGCAGGAACTGATCAAATGCAAGTGTGTATGATGTGTGGGTTCAGCTCTTGGTTGCACACAGAAGCTGAACTTTATTGTAGGTTTAAATATGCTTGCGGCTTAATACTACCCACTCACAAAAACTGGCTTTTATTGTAAACTTGGCTTCTTGGTTTTATATTGTACATCAGATGCAGATGGTACAAACAAGGGAGGCAAAGATATAGCTGCACAAGTGGAGAGGAACCAGAAAACAATCTTCAGCACGGGACACTCAATACAGCCTTTTTTGAGCATGTATGTGTGAGGCAGGCACCATTTTCAAGGCGATACATAAAAACTAAAAGGTACTAGCAGCACTGGAGACCAAACCCTCTAGACTATACCTGAATCAAACGCACCTGTAAGCCCAAGAGTTCAGAGGATTTAAATACAGCCTACAACTTCAGCAGCTGAGCACGAATTTTTTCACTCTACCCTTGCAACTGTCTTCCCTGTGGCTTCAAGAAATTATCCTACATAACTGCGAATGACATTTTCTACTACCATTGTGAAGCTAATGGTGTAATATTTAATAAGGAAGCAAACTTTTAAGTGTTTTATTATCTGTAACACAAGTTGTTAAAAAAGTTATAGCATCGGTGTAACTTATGGCACATCCATTTTAAGTAAACACTTTTCTGAAAAGTTTTGCTGGAGACTGCATGTACGAGGTCTCTCTGTTCACCTGTACAACTGCTTAGTGTGCAGATTAATACAGCTCAAGAGCAATATTCCTAAAAAGATAGCTGTGTGAGGTCCATCCATTCCAAGGATGAAACTGGAGATGAGGGAACTCCCAGTCCACAGTGCTGAACTAGCTGCCATGTACCATTTTACAAAAAAGGGGGCACAGCTCTGCTGTGCTGGTCCCTTTCTTTACACAAAGCTGACAAGTCATTTATCAGCTGCTTGATTTTTTTCAGCACATGCAGGTTTGCAAACAGGTCCCCAGCGCTACCTTCTTTGGTTCCTGTAAGAGGGGCATTTTCCTGTAGCTGCATATAGAACTCCGAGCCCCCACACCACGCTGCAGCTGGAGCGGTGGTGAAAATGGCTCCTAACCATCAGGTGCAAGTTTCGCTCATAGCACCCCTTAAATAAGCCCTTAGATTTCCCAAACCAATGTAAGCTATTTTCCATTTAGAAAATTAAATCTGTGCGACTTTTTGGTTGTAGTAAGGAAAGCACCCATTCACCACCTTTTACAGATCACCTTCCTTGGAGGCATGGCCAAGTGCTGTGCTAGCAGACTGCAGCTGATGAAACTGTGTGGAAGCAGTAAGTGACACCGCTGTCAACAGCATGAATCTGTGCAGCTCCCCAGGAATCGGAGCACTCTTGTTAGCATGCACCACCCACAGGTCTGCCCGTGTCTCATTAGTGAATGTACTTCCCAGTCATAGCAGTTCTACTGAACCTTGTTCCCTGGAGACATTTAGCCTGATAGGTACTAACTACTCTCAAAATGACATAAATCTATGATGGCTCTGTCTGCATTAAGGGTATGTTTATGTTTCAGAGTTCTGGTTGATTCAGACACTTCCCAAGCTCTGCTCTTACCCACACAGAAAACATTTTGCTCTGAGTTAGCAGAACAACCGGGGCATGGGCTTGAGTTCAGGTTTTGCTTCTGCCGATACTTGCATGCAACGCAGCTTTCAGCATAAAGGCAAGCTAAAGCAAGCTTCCAGTCCCCTCCACAACGCCAGCTGGAAGATGCTTTCTGTTTCTCTTCTTCCTCTCCCAGTATGGCACCACCTGCCAAGTTTGGCATTTAAATGCCAAACGTTCACTGTTTCTGCAGTGCACAGAAGGCTGAGGAATCAGACACATGAAGTTTTGTGGTTTACAGGCTGAATTGCTGGATTACATTCTCATTAAAAAACTCTCGCTGTCACATGCCTCCAGAACTGCCTATGTCAAGAATAAGGAAGCCCACTTTACTTTATTTACATAGAGCATCACTCTTGTGTCACTGCCAAAGGCTGCAGCTCCGGACCAGGTGATGGACTGAAATCCTGGGCAGCCCTGAGTGAACACACAGACACCTCAGTGCAGTTTCAGCACTCAGTACCATGGGACCTCTCCCCCACCAACCATGCATGCAGCACCTCCACACAGTCTCACAGAGTCAGGCAAGCAGGCACGAAGACCCACTGCTAGCTAAAGTTAAGTCTGCAGTGAAGTGATACCCTAGGAAGAGACGTGTTGGGTTACCAGAGGGAAGATTACCTTAGATAGCTATCCCGGCCAACCCTCAGGGCTTCCACCCCTTCAGGAAGTGAGAAAGTGCTCCTGCCAATAAAGAACTTGCTATATCTGTTTCCCAAATCCAAATACATTACATCAACAAGAGCATGTTTCTGCTGGTACGACCACCTTTAGATTAGTTGGTACAACTGTCAGCTTCTAGGCAAAGATGGTGGTTTGTAGAAGGAGGGGGAAGACAGCAATAAGCCCCTCACTGGCACTGCCAAGAATGATATGTGCACTTCAGATCTGCACAGTGCAACAGCACTTGTATGGCTCCTCTCTCCCCAGCTCTACTTCAGGGGCTGCCTGTGCCCCTGAACTGATTTGAGAAACCACAACCGTAGGTGCCATCCCTATGCCACCAACAATTTCTAAGGTAAATGTGATCTGAATGATGCAAGCCATATGGGCAGAAAGCACTTTTTAATGATATGCCAACTGCATTGTACTACTCTGGCTTTTCATCAACTTCGTTATACCAGGTATGTGCTTGAGGTATCTATTGAAATAGAACAGTTAAGTGTAGACTGGGACCAAGAGAAAAAGAAAAGAGAAAGATACATATACTTTAGAAGACAGAATGAAAAGTTTCAAGAGGTATCCAAATTATAAACACATGCATGTATATGTATGGACACACCACAATTACAGCTACTCTTGCCAGAAAGAACCAAAATGAGCGCTTTCATGAAAGTTATACTTTGTCTTAACCGGACTTGTTGAAAATGCTCTGTATTAAATAAAGCTGTAGAGGTTTCACCCACTTGGAGGAAAGGCATTGGTATTGCAGCAGACTGGTAGCCAGCCAGAATATCCAGTTTAAGTGTATTTTTCCTCTACAGTTTTCAGTATTCCTAGAAGATAACCTTCCTCCCATTGACTGGGAAAGACAGGGTGGAGCAGCTATAAAACCACAGGCTAAAAAAAAAAACCAAACCAACCTTTTTTTTTTTAAATCCCATTTTTAACTGTTCTTTTTAAAAACTCTTCTGGGGTGAGGCGTGATGGAGTGTAAAGCTTGCTGCTCAGAAGTGCCCACCTTGAAGCTTTTCCCCCAGAGCACCTGAGCTGAAGCAATATACTGCTGCTTCGCAGATGGCTAGTCTGATCCTGGGTACTTCTTTTCCCTGCACCATGCTTTGAAACAGTTTTCAAAGAAGACAGTTGGCACAACATGGAGCAGGATGCTGTGCCAACTATCTACAGTATAGTATTTCAGCTTATCACCCATTCCTTTGAAATACCAACCTCAAAATAAAACACTTCATCAAAATGTGGATTGTTGGTCTTCTTTTTAACTTTAGTCTTTTTGGCTTCCGATCTGAATTAAGGAAAGAAAAAAAAAAAGACAAGAAACAATATTAGCAGAAGTGTGATCCTAGAACAGAGCCACTAAGGAACAGTCATCCACTTGATTTATCTGATAAAGCTGGAACGCCATGTGGCTTCAGCACAGCAAGGCATACACACTTGCACACATTTAAGAGAGGGATTCACTGCAAGCCTATTTCTCTAAAGTGGCAGTAATCACAGTTTGTTATCCTCTCTTAAACACAAGTCCTTGAACCCTGGTTCTGTCACTCGCTTGATCCAGCAGAATCTTATATCTGTACAGAACAACTGGCAAGAATGGGGCTCTGAGCAGCAATATTTGGGGGACGGTCTCAGTCTTGATGTGACTCAAAAATTCCTCATACCCTAAAAGCACAGGAGATGGGAAGACTGACATAGCTATTTCTATGTTTTATATTTTATAATCTCAGCTTGAGGAATCAAAGAATGCTTTTCAGTGGTGCTAAATCATCAAAAAAATCCAAGAATTATTTCCTCAGTAAGAACATATTTATTGCTATATTACCACCCTTTTCCCTGCAGCCCCAACAGCACCTAGTTAATATTACGTTGTTGAATTATGAGCAGTGCTGAGCAGAAGTCTCTTTAATTTCTACTGCTCTGTAGGAATAAGACATGGCAGACCTCCTTCAAACCACTCACCAGGCAATAGGCCTGACAAAGTTCAGCACTGCCCATTCATCCTCTATGGGCAGTGCCATCTACCTGTGCCTGCCTTTTAGACTACAGACATCTTAACTGCTTGGCATTGGGCTAAAGCCCACCAATGCATTTCACACAGGCCAGCCAACAGCTGTTTGATGACTTCCAAATGTTACAAACCTATGCTTGATTTGTTCTCATTACCTACAAGTGAAAAGCTCTGTGTTGTCCTGTGTCACCGATCTTCCCCTACAGCTCTGCAGTACTAAGAAGGCATAGATAAAACAGACACAGATGGAGAGGCGCATCAGCCATGTGGAAAACTGACCTACTAATCATTTCATCCCAGAATCTATCCCTCATTTCTCATGCAGCAAAGCTGCTTAGATAGCTTGTAACTGCTTATATTAACCGGACAACTCTATGTGTTCTTTCACAGAGGTCAAGTAAAGCTGGGTCTAATTCCCAGTGCTGCTACAGGCCTCCTGTGTGACTTGAATGGGCCAGTCCACCAGTATACAATGTTTTCCCATATATAATAGGGGCATAGAAACAGTTTTGGTCAGGAAGTCTGATGGCTCTCTAAGTACGAATCACACAATAAACAGCAGCACTTTTGTTGAAATTTTTAGGCTTGGCACTACATAAATGCAGCAGAATAAAGCAGCTTTCCTACTCTAAAAGGAGAGGCATCGAAAAATCCAGAGAGGAGAATGACGTACAGATTAAGAATATCCCACTATCCCTAGGAGAAGCCGAGACATAAGAGAGACTAATCGCCTCCACGACGTAGGGCAGATTGCCTATCCCATCTCATCAGTCACACTTGCCAATCAGCCTCTTTACTGATAAACCCATCTGGGAGGGGACTGGGAAGCAGGATGTAGAATGGGAGGCGATTAAGGCAAGCACAATTACTGGGCAATTACAAAGCAGTGGATGGGAATAAGCTGCATGCTGCTTGCTGGAGATAGGAGGCAAGCCTTCTCCCCCCATCAAAAAACAGACAGGAATAGGATGAGGCTATGTTCCTTCTTCTGAAGGGAAATACATTATCAGTTGTCATACATTATCCAGATGGGGGGGTGGAGGGAAGCAGGCAAAGAAAGGTAAATTTGGACATTCAAGGGTACAAGGGTTAGTCAAACAAGGGTTAGTCAAAAAATCTCCTTACAGTTTCAGTACTAGCTACCCAGTACCATCTGAAAGAAGTCACAGGCTTAAAACATCAAAGCATACAACTCAAATACACAGCTCATCAGTGGAGATAAGGCATAACACACCTAGACAAAGATGAAGAATAGAGACCAGTCTCAAAGACTCCTCTGCATGCAAGGTAAGTATTTGTCAAGAATGCATCTTATTTATAGTATTTTCAATAAATTGTTATAAAACATTATGAATAACCCATGCTACCAAATCTGATTCTTTGAGGTCACAGTAGAGCTGTTTTGTTTCTAACATGGCACAGACATAAAAGATGACTCTAGATAAGCAGAAACAAAACCAGTGACATCCAACAGCACAGGAAGTTTTTATAACAGAACCAAAAAGTTTAATCCCAAATTTAAACTGAAGAGTATTATGCAGAATCTCATTACTAAAACTGCATTCCAAATTTTATCCATGCTATTATGTCCACATGTATCAAATTATAGAACTGAGCCACCTAGGGCTTTTGAAATACACATCAATTTGCCACACCTTAAGAGTGAAAATACTCTTAAATATTCACATACAAATGTGCATACATTGCAAGACATTGATGTATTCAGCTTTCTCTTCTGGCCCTACCCAATATTAGGCAATAAATTTGCTCAAAAACTGGCCTCCAACTGTGAGGCGAGAAGATGCACAAATTAAGCCTAAACACAAATTACATACTCCAAGATATTCAAATTATTCAGGGATTATTCAGACCTTTACATAAGTCAAAACTGAAACAAGGCTCAAATTACTTACTCTAGTGTAACTCAGTAGTTCATACACGCACACACAAACACTTAACATATTCTAGTGGTGTCTAAATACTCCCATCTGTCCATCTGAGAATGCAGATTTCTAATAGACAAAGGAAACGGAAGCCATCCTTATAAAATGGAAGCTCTTGTATGTGCAATACTTGCCTGGAGGGTCCTGCTAAGGTAACAGTGGCATAGGGATCACATTGCCCGTTCACAATGGGCAGCCCTTGGCATTCTAAAACTCTAGAAAAGAAGAAAATGCAGACAAACAAATCAATGAAATAGGAAGAGACTGGAGTGAAAATAAAAGCAATGCATTTTCATCCTGCTCCCTTTTCACGCTACTTTACACTATGGAATTGAAATGTTACCAAGCACAAGCCTTTAATTTATACCTAGACTTGAAAACACATTTTGGTCTTAAATACATTTGGTCTTTAATGGGGCCAAAAATAGTCTTAAATTACTGAGAAACCTTAACTCGAAGAATTCTTATTATGCAAGTACAACAACTTAAGGTTCATGAAATAAGAGAGTCTGCTGTCAAGATGGGAGCTGTCAACACTTTAAAATTCTGTGGCAACTTATTCACCAAAAAAAAACCCCCACCCAAAAAAACCCCCTAAACAAAAAAAACCAACAGAATTTACTTCTGTAACAAAAGATTAAAAAAACCACACAGACAGATCCCAGCAGTAGTCAAGTAATTTCTCAGAATCACATTCATGAAGGCCTCAGTGCTTTTGACAAAATTTAGCATGGACTTATTTGTAAAGGTGAGTTAACTACAGACCAGGAGACGGTATGATGACACAGCCATCTTTCTCCATAAAACTTTTATATAGCAAAACTGAAGAAACACATTCAGCAGCTCTGCACTGAAGAAGTCAAAGAGACACCGGAGGGACAAAATGGAACAAATTGGGTTTTGCTGCAAGCCATGGTGAGAAATCTGCACTTCCGCACTCTCATTTCAACATCTCTTTGGAAAAAAAGAAAAAACAAGCTGGCAGGTCCAGCTTGATTTGCTTCTGAGTAAAGGACAGAGCACTTTCCTTCTAGTGGTCTTTACATGAATATGATTATATTCACAGAAGAAACACTTTGCCAGTGAGCTACAGTACGACCGCTGGTAATTCTTCTAGGATAGCAGATATGGCTTGAACACATTCCTGTTTTAACAGAACAATTGTACACCAAGTGTCAGTGTCAAACCCCCCACCCCTTCCACTGCTTCCTTAAGGCGGCCTGTAAGTTCCTTAAAATGAAATAGTAACTCAATGGCTTTATAGTAGTCAGCCAATTTTCTACTGTTGATGAATGGCTTCCAAGCCAGCTCTCATCCATACAGGAAGAACTACATGAAATTTAAATACAGATAAAGCATGCTCAGAGAGAGTATGATTCCTGTTTTAACAAAAGCAGTCCTTTCAAGAATATGCAGACAACAGAAAGTGATCTACACTTGAGGACATGCAGAGTTTATAAATCACTACACAATAAAACCACAGATGAATTTGAATGATGAAAAGAGTGAAGTTATCCACACAAAAAATATGCATACCCTAACTATACACATATACAATGATAGGATCTATTCTAATATTGCCACACATAATAATTTTTTATGGTTTTTTGTGGATAGCTCTCCATGGTTATCACATCAACCGTCAGCAACAGTTAAAGAGACAAACAGTATCATTAGCTGGTCAGAGAGAACACAGCAACGTAAATCGTTGGGCACTTGCATCTTGAATTGTGCATGCTCTACAAAACATATGGAGAAGAACAACAGGATGACATCTAATCGTTCATGGCTCTCCCAGGTTTGTACTCTCCAGCTCGGAAAACAGAAGTTATCCATTCATGAACAGCTTATAAAATCATGAATGGTGTGAAGAACATTTCCTCACAAAACAAGAATTAAGGGGCACATAATGAAATTACCAGACAGCAGGTTTAAAATAAACAAAAGGAAGTACTTTTTCCACACAACACATAATGAAATTGCACAACTTATTGCCATGGAATGTCGTGGAGGCCAAAAGAATACATGGATTCAAACCAGGACTACACAAACTCATGGAGTGTAGGTTTGTAGGCAGCTATTAAAGCTTAATGGTCCAGAAGCCTGCTGTAGCTCAGGAAAGCCCAAATTGCTTGATTGAGAAGGGTGTAACACTGGAGCAATCATACCATATTTGAACTATCACTCACCAGCAAATATCAGAAACAGTACTAGGCTAGACTAGAGGGGCATTTAACACAGTAGGGTAGTTTTATGTTCTCTGGGGAAAACACAAAACCAAAAAACAAAACAAAAGAAAAAACCAAAACACACAGATGTTCTCATACAGTCACAGTGACTTAAGAGTAAGACATTCCTTTGTGTGCAGTTGGAATAAAAAAAGCAAAAACAACCTTGAAAGAAAGAAAATGTGGGAAAACAGGAAACAGACACCAACACAAACTGTATCCCAAGCCTTTCAGGTAATTTAAAAGCGGTTATTGTTTAAGGATGTTGGAGAAAGCAGGCAAAAGACTGAACACTTAGGATTTTGAGGAAGGAAGGCTATGTCTGGAGAGAGGCTCATTCTGGTTGTTATAGCTTACTAAGCATCATGAGGAGAGACAATAAAATTCAACAAGGCACAGGTCTAGCTGACTCATGTTAGTATACCCTTATTAGCTGCAGGAAGCTGTAATCCTAGAGCTGCTTTCGTTATGGCCATTTTCTTCAGTCATGGGAAAGCTGCTAGGTAAATTAATACTCCTCCTCTCCCAACCTGGTACCAAAATACTAGCTTTAATTGGCAAGCAGGAAAAGAGCTAGAACAAAATGACAGTTATGCAGAGGCATGATAAAATGGAGCCTCAATTCTGCCACATGGGTATCACATTATTAAGACTGACAGTTCATATCTGGATTAGATGAAAAAACATACAAAAATAAATGTATAATAAAGGTATAATCTCTATTGGGGGGGGGATGCTGGGAAGCACTGAATAAAGCCAGTAAAAATGAAATGCCTTTGCTCTAATCATCTGCAGAATTAATTTAACATATGTGTACCACGGTAATGAAAAAAAGCCTAGGCAATCAAGATTATTCAAGAATTACAAGTCAACTCATCAGGCCCCAGAGGAAAAATGTCTGGTGGCTGCTAGAATCTTTTCTGCCCAACTGGTAGTTTCTGATCATGAGCTGTCTCAAGCCCAGCTGGGGCAGGGCGAGCCATCCCTCGCAGCTAGCCTGGCTGGGCTGGGTTAAGGTCAGTGCTGGGTCATATGGGAAAACTCTCAATGCAGCTGCCTCACTATATTTTGCTTGTGGTTTATAAAATTAACAGGTCTCAAGGAACAAGACATTTCAGTTTTCAATGTGGTTCATGGCCAAACCTTCACAAGAGTAAATAAGCCATGGAAAATTCCCAGAGGGTAAAAGAAAACCTCAAACCCAAACACACTATGAGCATGCCCTCTTGCCCTTAAATTACATGATTACAGAAGTTGAGAGGGAGGCAAGGGGAGAAGGTTTTGAAAAAAGAAGATTTTTCAACAAAGACTAAGCAGCTCACATCTGACAGTATAGGCATTCCCTTACCTCTGGGTTGCCAACCAAGAGCTGTAGGCTGTAGTCTCGGAGACAACCCCTACACAATCAGACTCAAAACCAGGCTTAACACAGGCGAGCACATCAGGATGATCCAAGCCTGTGGGCGTTCCACACCCCTTCCTTGGAATCGCAAAAAATATTTAAAAATTATAGGCTGATTCGTTCAGGATGCACATGTGTCATCGGCATCCTTGTGCTCCAGAATTGACAACCAACGCAAAAACGGACACAGAGGAAAGAAACCAGAAGGGACATGTATCCATATTTACTGTTCTTCCAGACTAAATCACTTCCAGTGTACATAGTCAGGCTCAGTTCTTCCCCTAGTTCCAACCTAGGGTAGGGAACAGCACACCGCTCCCATTCTCTTCTCTCAAATCAGACTGTTTTCTCACTGTGATTCCTCAACAGAAAATAAATACATCTTTTTTACTACACAATCTTGCTTTCTATCACTATACATAATCCATGTATTTTAATTGCTTTCACATACATACTGAGTTCCTGGGATCAATCTTAATGCTTGGCAAGTTTACTGATGTATCGTATTAATCTTCAATTTCCAGCCTCCGCTTGTTCCACCTCTCTTTCATTTCTTTATCTTGAGGCTTTGTCCCATCTCATATGCGTATTTTTTAGCTGTACTCAGGTTTTTCTCTGTGTCATTTCAAAGACAAGAGACTTCCTCCTCCTCGCTTGCTCTAGTGATCTAATTATTACTTGAACACTCAGTACTTTGTGTGGTAAGCCTGACCAGACAGAGAAGTATCAACTTAAAAGCAAACTTTGTGGCAGATTTGTCAGAACTGTTATCAAAACAATGCATCTTTGGCTTATGTGAAGTACTTGTTTGGTAAGGTACATTCCCCAGCATTGGGTATGTGATTTACCTTAAATGCCTCTATATCTCTCCCCCCCCACCTTTTTTTTCCTTTTTCTTCTTTTTTTTTCTTTTTTTCTACTGACTTATAGTCATCTTGTAACATATGTACTATCCTGAGTACCTTGTCTTCCAGCGGTAATGGAGCACCTCTGCATAGTCTCTCTTTGTGAATGGGCTTCTCAGGGCACATAGAATAGTCTATTAATCTTTAACTTCATAATAGAGTAGTGCAGTCTTTTTGTCTAGTCTGACAGTAAAGAAGTGGCGTTTCTCCTTTCCTTGCCACATTCAGTTCATTCTTGAATGTCCTCCTCTTTCAGTGCAGCTCTGCATCATGATCCAAGCTCCTACTCATTCCTAGTGGTTTAAGAGGAACTTTGAGGTCACGCTGCATGATAGACTTCCATGTGTACCTTGGCCAACCTCACATCTGTGCTGGCACATGGCAGCTGCTCTCAGACCAATGAACTGACTTCTGTCTTCCACTGCAAGCAGGAACTGTTACCAGGCCTCCTTCTTGTTCCCTTGGTCTGCATGTGACCAGGACCTTGCTAAACCAGTCATATTCCTGTGTTTTAGAGGGGCTTTGCCTGGATGTATCTGCATCCACCACTACTAAGCACAAAAGCACTACGTCTAGGTCAGAAATTCCCTGAATCATAAATTTCTGGAGGCCAGGAGAGTGTATCACCATATGACTGCTCTCATAATTCATCATCTCCTACTGGACACACTCAGAGACAGCGTCCTAGTTTTTTGGTCTGACCAAATGTTACATCTGAACTGCTGCTAGTGCACCCTCAGACAAACCTTACACTTCCTCTTCGCTTCCACAAAGTAATCTACCGCATCTTCATTCAGGATTTAACATAAACACACAACCCTTTTTTACCAAAAGGCTGACCAAGTGGCCCATTTCTTCTGGAGTAAGGCAAAAATTTTCACAATTTACTCAGTCCTGGTTTTAAATTACACTCTGCCTCCATCATCAAAAATACTAAGATAATTATGTCCTAACCTCCTCATAATTTTTTTACCAATCCATACTCTGACTCTGCCTTGCCCCTGTCCCCAAGGAAGAAGGAGGCTAGCCATACTGCATCCATGTATTGAGTCAAGCCCTTGTCCTCTGGATGAACATCTGAAGCCAAAGGATCATGCCCACTCCCAGTAAGTGAACTCTAGTAAATGAAGATTTCAAAAGTATCTATTCCTTGACTTTTGGAAGTGATTTTCTTGTACCAAGAAAAAACTTCCTACTATTCTTCTCACCTGCATGCTTTTTGTACTGGGAACAGACCAGTTTTCTCTGAAAGGGGTTCTAACATGCTGGGAACTGCCACAGTCATGTGCCCTGGTTCACCTTCATCTTGCGTCCCACTCAGACACAAAATCTTACAGCACTGTGTAGTGTCTGGTGACCACTGACTACGCCTGGTAGAATGAACCGGGGAAAGGAAAGAATGGAACAATGTCCAAGTAGATATAGCCATACTGAACAAAACACATCAATGCTTCCTTTATCATCATGATTTTTCAAGCCGTTTCCCCACTACATTTTTTCATCTCTCCAGGGAACCTGAAACCAGAGTCTGTATCCAATCCTAAGCCACACTGCTGCTCTCCAATCTATCCTTCCATCTCTTCTACTGCCCCTCCAGGAAAACCACTCTCCTGTAGGAACTCCAGCAGTACCCTGTCCTCTTTGGATGATACCCTCCTCCTTTTGGGTTTGGTTTTTTTTTTTTTTTGTGAACAAACATGTTCTGGCTTACAAACAAGAAAACTCTTGCCATCCCCTTAACCTCTGAGAGGATTAACGCTTAACTGGAGCTACTTTTCCCCCCTTCACGTGACAATTCACTTTGCCACAAAGTTCTGTAGCACTAAATGAAATCCTGCCCCATTCAAACAAATGGAACAACTTTACCTGGGACCAGCATTTCACTCAATGTGTATTCCCTTAAAATGAAGGCTGTACAGCATTTATGCATTGGCTCTGAAACATTTATATACAAGATACATTATACACTCAAAACCACTCCCATTTCAGCTTCTGAAATCTGGATAGGGCTTATGCAGATCAGAGGAACAGGCTGTGCAGGCAACTATTTTGATTTTGCTCTTTAAAATACCCTCCAAAGCCTCCACACCAAAAGCACAACAGAAGCCTTGAGACTCTGAGATTACAGCTGCAACCCCACATTAAGTACTGCCTTTTCTTCCCCATTCCCTGTTGAGTTCAGAATAGTTGCAGTCCAGCAAAACATTTAAACACATTCTTAAACTTGTGTTGTCCTGAACATAGGCTTCTTCCTAAGCTGACCTACAACAGTTTTTGCAGCCTCATGCAGCACCCAGATTAGCTTTTGGTCTTAACTGGAAAGCTCTGTATGTGCAACATTTCTGTCACGCATGCGCAGTTCCTGTTGACACAAGGCTGTTAATGGTGATTTCCTTCAGACAGAGCAGAGGAAAAGGAATTGACTGTTAATGTTTGGGTTCGAGCAACAATTTCTTTCCCAGGTATTTACTGAAGATATTTTATAGCAGAACAGGAAAAAATATTCATACAAAGCCAACCAATAACACACAGAAAGCAAAGGAAAGCTAATGAGCACAACCCCTGCTTCCCCAATCTAAACCAAATTAATATTAGAGATATTACAGTAACACTACAGCTAACGCAAAGAACTGTTTCATTAAATGTAAGGAAGAAATACTGTCAATGCATACACATCCCTAAAATCAGCCACTTCAAATAAGCTGCAAAATTTTCTCGTGTCAGTAGATATCTAAATGTTTCTTAATAGTTTAAAAATCACATGGACTTTTTTCTGCTATAAATATGGGAGCTGTCCTCCATGCTACAGTTCAAAACATACAATTTACTTCCCAATATCAGCTCTAGAAAGACTTTTAAAACCACACATTTACAGAGTACCATCTGTACTCTGTACTAAATAAAGAGAACGGAATAAAAAATGGGTGTCAGCCATCCTGTTCTCACAGGACAAGGAGTTAATCCATCAGCAGTTAAACCAGTTTATGAGTCAATTACAGAAGAGTTGCAAGCTTCCTAAAAGCCACTTCAGAAGTTTTTAGTTAAGTTAATATAAAAAATGGTTAAATTATCTTCTCTGACAGTGCCCTGAGGCTTTGAACAAAGACACAAGCTTGCTGAAATCTTGAACTGCACTGATTTAGTGACTAATACTGGCACTGACATACTTTCCTCCTGCCTTGGTCTCAGACTAGCAACCCGTTATTAACACAGAGCAATAGCTGAATGACAGGAGAGTAAAGAGAAAGGGTAAGTAAGGAGAAGGAGTTATTTCTAGCACACGTTGATTTTCAGAGGAGACAGAAGACCCAAATACAAGTTGCAGCAAAGCAAGAAGTATGTAAAAACTGTAAGGTAATAGCAACACAAAAGAAAAGGTACAATCAGGAAAGGATACATTTGCTTAATGACAGAACTATATTGGTTCTTGTAGGGAAAGTGAAGAAATTTGAATTTGATGCAGTATGGCAGGAAGCCAAGGAATGGGTCAACATATCAAGGCAGTTGCAGAAGCATTTGTGTTAAAGCAGTGTGGTGAGGGGCGTAAGAGGAGAGAAGCACGAAAGGACAACAATTACAATATGCAGCAAACGATTAGAGCCTAGACAACAGCTTTAGCTGAGCTGACTGTGGCCTACGGCAATACTAAATGGAAGCAATGAGATACTGTCTGTACAGGCAGATAAGGAAAGAAAGAAGACCAAAGACCAAAAGGCAGAATGGGAGGCGGACACAGAAAAGCTGTTATGGCTACATAATGAAGCCAGCCAGTGCCACAAAGATCTCCCATGTTTTTTTTCCTTGCCTGGAAACGTAGGTCGGCCTCAAGATGACACACAGTATGCTATATGGGATATACAGGGTTTATGGAAAGCAAACTGCAACTACCTCTGACTTGAGGCCTGTCCAAGTTTAACCTGTTCCCAGGAAGGAGCTGCCTGCGCACAGCACAATTGCTCCTTTCAGGCAGTGCCTGCATGTCACTGTATACATGCACGAGCACGTAAGCAAACAAAATAAGCTGCATGAGCATGTCCTGACTTTTCCCCTCTGCCAGCCAAGCGAGGGCCACAAGCATCTACAACTATTAGACAGACTGATAACCATATGACAAGAAGGAAGACAAAATGAAGAAGCTAGTTTTGTAATGACTGAAATCCATCCCAAAGACAGTGGTACTTGGCAGGGCAAAAGTTACCAAGAAATCACCCAAAGAAAAAGCTTTTGAGCCTACTGGCAGGGATCCGATTATGAAGTAAGTAAAACGATAAGAGAGGAAGAGACTAAAACCAGAAGCTTTAAAGAACTTATGACAGAGAGAAGGAAAAAAGGCACCCTGGGGGGTGGGGGAGGGTATTCAACTGTAAGAAACAAACCAGCAAAACAGAAGCACCACATCCTTAACTTACCTAGGGGTTTCCTACCTAACTGGTAAGGGTTTCCTCCGAAGTGCTGAGTATAGCCAAGTTAAACAACTATCCCAGGTTGGCCATAGATGGTAATACTTTAAAAATTCGGACATGCTGGTAAGCGACCTGAACAGATAGTCATCTATAACAACCGGGAGAGCATGAAGTACAGCAGATTGGAGGAAAGCATCTAAATGTCATGCCACAACACACTTGAACCACAGGGCACAATAAGCCAGAACTCTTGGGCCAAGGGAATGCATCAGCTGAGAGTATGGATCAAATCTCAACAACTTTTTGGGTGACGGGGGTGCGCACAGGAAGGGATGGCAAGGGACTAAGATGGTTTAACGAGAGCCGTGGCACCAACAGAATGAAAACCCAGCCAGCTTCTCCCCATCCCTACCCAGTCCAAGTATAATGATTTCTGTACGAAGTAAATCTTTGAAGACTCTTTCACATAGATTCTCACATCACATATTTAATTAGATGTCTTATAGTAGCAAATACACCTTTCTAAATTTAGAAAAAAAAAGGGCAAAAGAAAGCTCACAGTTTAAAAAGAAAAGAAGTAATTATTTGTGGACCTAGAAAGCAATCAAAGGTGCCTTCAAACACTACATGGAGGCTACAACTTTCTGTATTGGGCATGCCTTGGCACACCTGAGGTAGGTGGAACTTTTAATGCTTTAAAAACACAACCTGAAACAACTCAGAACAACTTTTGACTACATTTATGTGAATAATCAGACAATCTGGGATCTTGATTAACAATAGTTATTATTAAAGGGCAGTGATCTTTGCTACACATGCAATACTTTCATTAAGGAATTCAAATTAAGGTGATTCATCACCACTACTGAAACCTGATGGCAGTTAAGTTGCCAACTGAGTCCCAAAGTAATGCTGATGCATTGAATTCATTTTGATAAGAGAACTGGGCTAAGGTTATACAAATTGTGTCACAGTTAACATGAAAATGCTCTCCACCTAGAATTCAAGAAATAATATTAATAATTTGATGCTGTCTAGATCTACATAATTAGAAAGATGTTAACATATCTTATTGTGATTACAGACAATGCAGTAATCAAGCAGGGGAGGTAAAAAAAAAAAAATCACACAATATCAGGTATTTAACAGTAAAATCAAGGCATTATATCCTCAAAAACCTACGTTTTATTAAAAAACAAAGTACAGAAACGTTCAGTCCAAATCAGCATTCAGATACACCCGGTTTGTGAAAGGCAGGAAGCAGAACTGTGGAGTCTTCTTTAGTTATCCAAACAGCAACATATAGATCAGGCTTGTTAAGTTTCATTTACCTAAGGTTTTTTTACACTAAAGCAGATAGAGCTATTCATTCCAAGAAGCACAAACATCACAGGCATCAAAAAGCACATTTTGTAATAGACTTCCCATGAAATTAACTGAAAAATCCTCCTCAATGTCTCTAACTTGGCAAGAGGAGAGATCAAATAGGATTCATAAACCATTCAATTAAAAACCAGCTACCACAGGATGTTGACTTGCCTACTTTGAATCCTTCCTCTGGTCCTACAAGGCCACTTACATCATTGTGATACTTGAGGATGCTAAAATCACTGAAGTGGGTACTGAAACATCTCACACGTAAAGCACACTGTCCCATTTTACTTTCTACCCTGAAAGGTCAGTCATGTCCTAGGTTCAGCTAAAACCTATGATATCCCATCCCAAAGAAGGCTCTACTTCACCAACTGGTGGTTATACTGTTGTTTGTACAGCACTAACATCCTTGGTGATGAAAAACAATGCAAAGTAAGCTCTCTCTAAAAAAGTTTTTAGTGTCTTGTCACTTTAGATCTTCTCAGAGAAAATCAAGATGTAAATTAGGGCATGGTCAAGTAGGCATTCGGTATAACCAGCTGTAATTAGTAGCCCACATCAGCTTTATAATTCCAGTTATCGCACAAACAGTTCATACTTGCATTAAGTTTCTCCTCGTATTTTGGGACCAAAAGGGATCATTTGGATCACATAGTCTGGCCTCTTTCAAGTCAGTGATGAAAGCTCTCACCTAGTCAAGTTGTGCAACAAGGTCATGATGTCTACTGTATCTCCAGAGCAGCTTCTTGAAACAAATCAAGACCTAACTCAAAGGACTCACAATGATTAAAATATCCTCACAAATAGTCTACAGGAAACTGTTCACTGATTAATGATCATGACTCAAAAAAAAGTATTTTACTACTTGTTTCCCACAAGATTTGCCTTTAGCTTCCAACCACTGGCTATCACTGTGGTAAGAATAAGTAAGAATAAGTAACCGTACAATCAGAAGGACTCTCCTCTGAATATCGTGCATACTGTGGTTTCACCACTTTGAAGTTTTTCTTGCATAAATCAAACACTTATTGTGAGACACATTTACACATTTACCAGGTCTTCAATTCTTCCTGTAGCTCTTCTATGAACGCTTCCGAGTTTAACAGCACCCTTTTTAGCCTGGTCTCCTAAAGATACAGCCTTATGAGAAAATGCTTTCTGTCTACATTTAGCCATCAGTCTCCCACTGACGATTTTTTTGAATCAGTTGGTGATTTCCACAAAATTTGAAAAAGTTGTAGAGATCTCAAAAGATACCCCAGTTCTACGAATTTTATTAAATCCAATGGCTGCATAGAGAAGAGAGCACTACTGGATGTCCCCAGGGAGGAAAGGGCTGCACACAGCGGTTCAGCGATTCTCTGTAGCCTTTGACTCAACAGTACATAAATAGTGAGAGTCGGCCATCGTACTGTGCCACTCTTACCAACATGATGTTTAGGCCAGCAGGGCAGGAAACTGGACAATACAGCAGTGACTGTCAAACAACTAAAAGGGTAACACCATGTGCAGCCAGTACATCTGCAGCTGTATACAGTCTAGCTGAATTCTTGCTTCTGTTTGAAGCTTGTATCAAATTATTACAAAACCATCAGCTTGGAAGCAAGTCAACTATAAAATGAGTTAAAATTAATTGCAGACACTACTGCCTCCAAAAGCACAGCCTCCTTGCCAATTTCTGTGCTTGTTAGAATGGTATCTTCCATTTTCTTTCAAAATATTTCCCTTTTCTCTTTGTATTTGAGAGAACAAAATGATTGAAGGAGGAACTAGAAAACTACCTTGTACAGTGGGAAGGAAGAGAGTGGGACAGTGAAAATAACTGATCTCAAAGTGCTATTAAATTAAAAATTTATATTAAAAGATTTTTAATCTTTCCCACTCACAAGTGCTTTGTATGTTACAAATACATAATTAGCAAAACAGATGAAAAATTTTACAATCAGCTCTTACTAAAAAGGCCAGAAAATGGCATCCAAGTCAAAGGTTTACACCGGGGGGATGTGGGGGGGAGGAGGGTGGGGACCACAGTGGACACCAGATAATTTTAGCACTGTGGACTCTGCAAAGAACTTGGTCACAATACATAACCAGTTGCACTCCCAGTACAATAATGTACCCAGAAACATGAACATGATTTCTAGCTCATACGGATGGAGTAGGGAAAGAGATACTTTCTCATTATTGCCACACACACTGTCAGACTTCTTGCAATAACTTCCTCACAACAAATAGTTCTGTGAACAATAGAGTTAATGAAGGGTGTTTCCTATACATTGTGTACCACGTCTTTATTCTCCTTATACTTGCGAAAAAACCCAACTGCAACACCTGGGGCCTTGCGACTTCCCCTCTACCCTCCAGCTTCCCCTATTCCTATCATACCTTGATGTCCCCAGTTCCCTGTTCTGCTACCTAAATACCATCTTGGCAAGTGTTGCTCTTGGAGCAATAGATAAAAAACTTGCAGAGAAAAGTGTGATTTGTAAGTTGTGTCCCATCACATTGCTCCTTTAGAAGCTTCACCAGCATTGGTTTTGGATGGTTCCTGCCACAGAAGCTGTAGGAATTCCAACAGTCATTCAGAATGAAACAGCATATAAATTTACCTTTGAATTATGCTAAATACCGTGTACTTCAAAGCATCTTTTGATATAGGTCATGTTGCAAGACAGCCAACTAATTTTTCCTAAGGCCTTACCTCCAACATAATTGAACTGCTCCAGCTGATCACCATTAAAGGACATCAGTGAAATAAAAACTGCAGACATTTGGAGTACTGTCAGCATATCCAAGGTGCTAACAATTCACAGTTCTCAAAATCCATGCATCTCTTACAAATGCAGACACTACAGGAATGCTCTCTAATGCCCCAAACCACCCTAACACTGTGACCTCAAGCACATTTAGAAGTCATTTATCAAAAGGATTTATGCTTGAATAATTTGTCTCCATTTATAATCCCAGACTATGTTTACTCTGCGTAAAACAGGAAGTACCCTCACATCATTTAAACAGCGGCACTTACTGTTGAAACAGACTGACTTAGAAGAGTTACATTCCAGTCTTGAATTACAAACTCAGTTTTATACATATTCCAGAGGGTCATGTGATGATGATTCAATCTCAAAATGGCTAACACTTTAAAACATGTTCTGCTGGAGGTGGACTACTGCCAAAGGATCCAATCGAAGAAGTTGCTCTTGATTAGGATTACAGATTAGAAGACACTTGTTTGTGATTTGAGTAAATAAAGAACTTCATGAACAGAGGAGAAGCACTGAATAAAAAACCAAAGAAGGGTGAAACTGAAACTTAATTTAGTGGGAAACCTGGCAGCAGGAGGAGATCATATTTATAGATATGGGGAGGTCTGATGGAGAGTGAGCAATTTGAACTTGATTTAGGCTACAAAACAGCCAAGAGAACTTTTGGTGGGGATGGAGAAGCAAAGGAGAGAGAACTACTTAGATGGCAGGCAGCGTAACCTCAAAGCTACCAGAGCTGGGAGGAAGGGGAAAAAAAAAAAAAAAATTTATGTACTATGCTAAAGCCTTGGACAGAGATACATATCCATTTCTTCTCTCTTCCCCTCCCTACTCCCCAAAACCCACAGTATTGCAGCACTATATGATAAAAATACCAGATACTATGTGATTTAATCTCTGAGCAATTTTCTCCGACCAGTTTGTTATGAAACACGTACAAGATTAAAAGCATGACCAAGACGCAATCCTGCAGGAAAAGGCACAGCTTGATGCAGGGTATGCTCTCTAGAGAAAGGAGATTGTGACACATTTTAATGGATGCATGAGTTTATTGAAAATGAAGCCTTGAAACCACTTTATGCCCTCATTAGCATTCCCTACCAGCAACAAACATAAGTCGAAATTTTTCAAAATACTGTGAGGTGACATGATTGATGCATACATTAAACTGCCCTGCTTGTAGTCAGCAATTCCCTTTTTTTTTTTTTTTTCTCCTAACTGATTCAGCTCATATTTCAGGCAGGAAAATAAGCTTCATTTGACCCTGAAGTGAGTTCAAAGCTGGCTGTATGCTGTATGTTTCTGCAACGGAGTAGAAACTTCTCTAAAGCAATACATAAACACATGTTCTCTAAACCTGGAAGCAGCAAACCCAAGAGGCAGGGTGGCTCAGGGACCCATTTTGAATGTAGGCAGAGTGCTGAGAGCTGTAACATCACAGGAAGAGCACCCACTGCCAACTCTGGCCTCAGGCTACTTCCAGACTCAATAGGAGCTGCAGCCTTCCACCAGGCCAACATACCATAAAGAGTCTCAGACTGAGCACTGCTGCCTCACATAGTAACAAAATAGTGTCATCAGCATACTGCCTCTGTGAGGGAGCACCTCCTGGTTCCTCTTTACTTTTTTGCAGAACACCACCTCTAATTTAGAAAAGGAAAATACAGTATGGCACACCACACAAGAGAGGAGCAATCCCTGCTCTACACCACTGACAAGTAACCAGAGTCCACCCAACATCACCACCTATTAAACTGGAACACTGTGAGAGATTAAAGAAATTGCATCAAGCTAATGGGTCCCAGTGTTTTCTGCATTAAAATATACATCACAAAACAGCACAGAAAAGCATTATCTAAAACTTTGCTGGCTACCCTTCCTGCTCTCCTGCTTTCCACTCTCATCAGCATCAGAGAGAGAGCCACGACAGAAAGCCAACAAAATCTGGTCTTCAGCATCATAGATACAATATAGCCATGCATTTCCAAGTTTTCTCTTCAATCCAACCCTTTAGACAGTTTCTTTACCTATTCCTGGGATCTGATGAAGATAGTTATCTACAGAAAAGTAAACTAGCTCCAACATAAACGAGAAAAGCAGGAAACAAGCTAGTTAGTAAAGGAAAATTCTCAGATGACTCAAAGATGATGCCTCTATGTTTTAAGTTTACATGAAAGCATTTAAATATGTTCCATGATTGAAGGACTAGCTGCACTCCTGTAGTTTTTCAAGGTGTCTCCAAATGCAATCACAGGTGACAACAGCAAACCTTCACCAGACAAGATAGGATCATGTTTTTCCTCTTAGTCTTAGATTAGGATGCAGACTACTGATCCACAAGCAGGAATGGCCATTATCTCAGCCCTTCCGACTAGACTTGATATATGCGGCTTTGCCCTTCAGGAGCTGTGACCAGCAAAACATAGAGGCTGACCATCTAAAATTTTCAAAATGGAGCATCATTTACCTTAACCTTAGAAACATCACATTGCATAAGAGAATTTTAGAAAGTTACATAAAGTCAGACTGACTTAGGGCAACAATTACCAACCTGCAAGCAATGTGCTGCCTACGCCACTTCCAGCAATGCTCATGGACAAGGAAATTCAAATCAATAATGCGAGCAATCAGAGAGGAAGGTCAGATGCTGCCCACTGCATGCTCTGTGCTTTATTCACATGGCAGAGAGGACTGGGGAACCGTCACCAAGTCCCAGCACTCCCTAGGCAGAGACCTTCTGCTTTAACCACACTTGACAAATGACACCTTCCTCCTTACCTCCCTCTTCCTCTTCAGAAGGGCTTTTAAAGCTCTTAAATGCCCACAGCTCAGTCACTGTTCTCTTAATGACCCCTGAAGTGTTTATCTTAGGGATGTCATATCTACTTATTGTTTCCTTTCCTGCTTGCTCTTGCAAACAGCCCATTTAACTTTGTTCTACATGGTCAGAATACATCTTGTAGAGCTCTCAAGAGAGTTGCATGGCATTTAAGTTTAATTCATAAATTAACGCAGAGCAGCCACATCTTCCACACCAGAGCTACAGATGCTTCATTTATCAAATAAAATTTCAGTATTGCTAATGTATTTTTAGACTCATTAATCGCTTACGGGAAAACTGTGTTACTACATATGAAAGACAGCAGTGGCTACTAAACCACATACGTTATTATTTAGCTATATAGATTTACCGGGGGGGGGGGGGGGGGGGGGGGATAAAAGGAGCGGGAGGAGGGGGGAGCTCTCCAAAGCAGATGTTTCCAAGCTTTTTTAAACCTCAGAGACAAGACATAAGAAAACATTTGAAGGAGCAGCTGGGGACACTGAATAAATACAGACATTTAAATGTGACTAATTACATACACATGCTGGAATTCTCAAAGGAAGATCAGGGAGCCAGGCTCCCAGCTCACGCTGACTTTTCAACAGGAGTTCAGTGGCCTATTCCTTCAGGCATGCTGGAAGTCAGATGTCATCTTGCTAAATACAGAACACTGCTTCTAAATGTTGCCTCTGGTAGTGTAACCACAGCGAAGCCTACAGATTTCTACAAAGCTATCTGCAGGAGCCCTCCTCTTTATTAAATAAATATCGAATGCATGTATCTGCTGATCCTAGCCTATGTGCTGCACAGAATCTGCTCTAATGATGGTGGGGAAAGGTTTACAAAAGGTCTAGGGCTCCTTTCCGAGTACTTCTGTTGTGAAGCAGGAAGGATATCTGTATATGGAAAGTGGTAGCTCAGAAAAAATTTAAGGAGAAGCACGTGCCATTGTTTTTCAGATTTATTCATGGAATATGGGTACACACTCTCCATTCATGACTTAGTTCAAACACTACAACCTGGCACAGGTGCAGAAAGAGCATCCTTCCCTGGTCCCTGCTGCTCATCTTCCTTCCTCTCCATTACAGAAAAAGAATAGTGCAGTTTCTAGGATGCACCGGATTAAGGCCTGATTCAGCTTAAAAAACATGAGGGGAAAAAAATAAAAATACACCATTCTTTAAGCAGCTGCCAGGAGCCATGCGTCAGCACAAAGGGATGGGTATGGGCATAAGCAGCAGGAAGCATGGGAAAGTCTTGACCACTTCTTTCCATCATCTTAGTACCTTAAAATGTTCATAAAATTACAGACAGATTTCTGGCAGGTGACAAACCACTTGACAAACAAGAGATGGCCTTCACTTTACAGCCAATGGAAGGTGAGGCCAGATGTTGGTAGCCACAACAAGCAGCAGCTGACTGTGCAGAGGACCAGGAAGGCTGTGGCTGTA
The DNA here is from genome assembly GCF_035582795.1 of Mycteria americana. Taxonomy (NCBI): domain Eukaryota; kingdom Metazoa; phylum Chordata; class Aves; order Ciconiiformes; family Ciconiidae; genus Mycteria; species Mycteria americana. Next base: position 154,795,423 of record NC_134365.1, on the reverse strand, counting down.
AAGAGCATGGAAGAAGACAACATGAGATCTTTTGTGAGTGAAGGACAGAGAGGGAAGAAGCCAGAACCCACTGAATAAGACTTACTTTTTCCTAGCACTCAAGACGACTCACTACATGGCACAACAGTAGTTAGTACAAATGCAGCTACATGAAGGTACCAGGCCACAAAGTCCATACATGTTGTCTTTTATCTGACAAGCACTTGGGCAAAGGTCTGTGCTCAGAAGGCTGTAGGTCTGCTCTCTCTGTATGACGTGAACATATGACACATCAAGAGCCTGCATCCCGAGTCCTGTAACAGGGACATGAGAGACTTATGGAGACCCAGCTGACAACTGTGTCCAAGCCAGTCACTAGGACCATCAGGTTTCGCAGCAGTTCCACAGTGGGAGCCCACAAGTAGCAAAGTGTTCCCAGAAGGAGCGTGCAAAAGTGAGAGTTGTGGTCCTTACAGAGGATGACAGCAGCAGCTGCCAGGGGACACAAGAAGTCTCAGTGTGGTGCCTGCATCTGTACCATCAATGTAACTTCTAAATCCACTAATGCTTCTCCTTATAATCTCTTTTGCAGAGATTCAGTCCAGGAGATTGTGCTATAGCAGCTGGCAGAGACCAGGGCCTCTGAAGGGCTCTGATGAAGCACAACAGCTTAGTGGTTTTGGGCTAAATAAAAGTATTGAATGCTTCCTAAGGAGAAGCTATTAGGTAACAGTTTCTAAACTGATTTTTTTTGCTCCCTCTGCAGAGGCTAAAGGAAGCTCACATGCCCTTTGCATTTTAAAATAATCTACTACTAAATGTTCAACAGCTCAGCACTTAATTTTAATTTGCCCTTCCATTCAGATGAATTTTCCCATCCACCCATCCAGCTGACTGTTCACTGTGTGCTCCACAGGACTGGCTCAGCAAGGCCCCAGCTGCTTTCGAGGCTTTCTGGAATGCAGAGGTGGCAGCAATGCGCACAGGCTCAGAGGGCACACTGGTGAAGACCTATGGGTAAGCTCGTAAGAAAACTGATCTTTATTTATTTTCTGGATAGGTAAAAACGTTTCTTAATTAGGCCTAGTTTTCATTCAGCTTGCATACGTGTCTTTGAAAACAAGCACTATTCTGGGGCTTAAAAAAGCATGCATCTCTAAGGTATTTTTAAACAGCTGCCCACTGGAAGCAACTTTTGTTCTCCTTGCAAATCTGAATTGTTTAACCAGTTATATCTACGAGGCCATTTGCGGGGTAGCGTTTACCTTTGCAGCTAAGAGCTCCATTAAAAAAAAAATTTAAAAAAATATATTTTTTAAACTTAAAAAAAGGAAGTCAAGGAAGTTCACAAGACAAGCGTAAGATTCATCAGAACAGTCTGGTTCTAAGACGAAGTCATTCTAGGTTCTTGCTCATGGTTTTACAGCTTCATCTTACTTGTTCACTGCAACAAATTCATGAGCTGTCCACAAGAAAATCATTTATCTTCACAAAACTCAGTTGGAAGCTACACTCCCCTAATACACCCAGTCTCTGCTTTTCATTCATGAACTACCTATGACAAAGGTTCTGCCTCCCCTACTTTTGCTGCTCTTCCCACTGGCAAATTCTGGCTACACAGACATTTTGTTGAGTATTGCTTAATTACCACACTCTTTTCTTACATGCCTAAGCATTAGAACCAATCTATGAACAAACCTGAACAAGACTTCAGATCATGTGGAAAAACATTAAGAGCTGCAGTTTGCGGTACACCTTCCTAAAGCAAACAGTGTGGCATGAAGAAAATGCTGGACTACATTCTGAAGTGCCTTTTTTTTTTTTTCCACTGATGTAATCACTTCCCTTTCATTTTCTTCATCATTCCCTTTCTCTTTCTCACTCATAAGACACACTGCCATGAAAACCTGCACCAACGGAACTACATACTCTAGAAGTATTTTTGTTTCCCAATTCCCTTATCTAAACTGTTAAGATCTACTCTCACTTACCACTCAAATAACAAACAGCCATGGAAACTAGCCAGAGCCAGAGTGCCCAGGTCAGCTACAGAAGAGAAGACAACAATGGGAAAAGATGGCTTCAACAGACAAAAGCTTGCTCGGGGTCTGATTTTCAAGTTTTGTTTCTAAGAGCCAAGGGCTGGATTTAAATCAAGATTAACTCTGAATATTATGATTCAGTGGTTAAAACCTCAGGATTCTTCTACGGACTTCAGCTAATACGTTGTATTTACTGAACAATACCTTGCAAATCACAGTCACAGAATGCTTTGCAAGCCAATCTAAGTATTTTGTCTGCATTGTAGAAAGTGAATGAAGTAGTCTTCAAATCAAGGCCATATAGGAAAAAATTTGAATAAAGATTTAAAACCTGTGTAGTCAAATTAATAGAAAGGTAGAAAAACACGCTGCGCGCTGCCTTATTGCTTTTCATGAAGGAAGAAGCTGCATGTATTACATGTTAAGAAGGACCTTTTCAGACACCCATTTCTAGCATTTCAGGAATTTCACTGAAAACTCCATTGGTACTATAATGTTACCAGGTCTCATTTAATTGAAGAGAAAACCTTTAAAAGAAAGCTGGCTGTGGCATGGCATACTCTCTCAGAACAAAACAAAGCGAGGCAAACACTTCTGAAGGTCCTTCACTATACTGCCTAACTATTCAAAACAGACCATGGTGAGAGTGGAAGGATGTTCCAGTTAGTCTATGTTTGCAGAGTCCCAGACATCACAGGATCTTAACCCACAATTAGGGTTCAAAGGATATGGACAGAGGCTTTTGTGGCTTTATCACACCACTAAGGAGTGCACTACACACTTCCAAGAAAGGCCAAAGCAAAAAAAATCTGGTACTCAGGACAACTGTGCTCCTTTTCCCTCTCTAAGCACAGTATCCTCCAGGCCTGCCCTGAGGACAATCCAAGCTCAGTGATAAGCTCACTGTCCTGTGATAAGCTCACTGTCCCACACACATATACCCTCTCACACAGCAGAGATACAGTGGAGTAGAAAGACAAGAAACTGCCTTTTCCCACCTTCTATTTCCTCATCTCCTGCAAAGCCCTGGGACCTATAGCAATACAAGTAACACTTCAACAAAAGATGCCAGCCTAGGACTTGGTAGATGCAGGTTTGAACCCTGGTTTCTCAGAATGTGTGTGATCTTCCTCACTTGGTCATATTCAAATTGCACAATGGAAAATGATACAATGAGAGTCCTCAGGTAGTAGTTAAAGGAAGGATCATGCAAGATCATGTACCCCAGCACATCCTCAGATCAACAGTGTTCCTAGAAGGATAGAGGTCAACCACATGGCTCACATGCATTTGTTAACAGGTCCTAGATGTAAAGACTACCATGACAGCTTATTAACAAAGCCTTAGCAAAGGCAGTAACAAAATGATGTCAAATACTGGTCTGAAAATAGGGCTGGTCAGAACTTTCCTAGCAGAGCATTTTTTCTATTGACACAGTTGCCAAATAGCTAGAAGTGTATGATGCCAACACTCTGATTTTGACAGCTCTTCTGCCAGACAGAGAATACAAAGCAGATTCCTGACAGAAGCCAACCAGCTCCACCACTGCTCCTGAAGTAGCCACTGGAAAGGCTTTGGTGTGGTCAGAGAGCAATGGCCTCCCAGACTCCTCCTCAGAGGAAGGCGAAACCTTGACTCCCTTCCGAGTCCTGCAGCTTCTAGGTTTCAATTCATTTGAGTGAGATTGGCTGATTCTGAGACTGCTTTAATAATTGATGGCAGGCTTTTGTTTGTTAAGACAGCTCTGTGACACTCTGTCACTATTCAAGTTGTGCTACACATTTGCTTAGCTGGTAAGGTCCTTAATGCAAATCAGAAGGACGTTAATATTATCCTTTGATGTCTTTTTAGTATCTATGCCATGACTAAATTGGGTAAGTGATTTATTAACATTTAAGACTATTAGGAAGAAAATTATGTAGATTATGGGGACAGAAGGGGAAGAGAAAACGAAAAAAATCTCACATCCTATAAATTCATAAGGATATCACTGATTAAGAACATTCAATGTCCAATCAATGTTTTGATTCCTCCAACTATTTTTAAATGAAGCATTGCACACTATCTGTAATCAGTGTGTTTCTCATAACTCTGCAGTTACATTTCAAATCCTACCGTGTTGCAAGCTTATGGCAGACGACACCCGTGTCTGTTATGACTTCACTCAGTCTCAGCTCAAGGTGGACCTTCCCCTGAAACACACCGAAAACACCGTATGAAAAGTTAGTTTTATGCATACCCAGCCACACCATTCCAACTTAAAACAAAGCAAGTCAGTTAATATAAGTAATTCCAGGAGGAGTTTAAAGATTAAGTAATAGCTGTATAGCTAAGGTATTTCCACTGCCACAGAATCCAGACTAGTAGCGATTTCACTAAATTTCAGTGCATACTTCCCACCATTATCTTATCTTTGTATGTTTTACTAATTGAAGGATATGGAATGTCTGTGGCCTGACACAAAAATATTGCGTTGCAGCTTTATCTATATTTAGCATTTTAAATATTAAGCAAAGATCCACAACACAGTCATTGAAAAGACATCACAGCAGTGTGTTATAAATGAACACCTACATATTTTAAACATTAGAAAAATAAAAATTATGAAATAATATAAACTGTGAGACAAGTATCAGTAAAACTACATTGGGCAACTAAAAAAAAAGTTCAACCATGTTGCTAGCATTCATAGCATCTACTATTACACAGTCTTCAACTCCTTACCATCACGTTAACTTTATTATGACTTGGGCCAAGATGTTATGCTCAAATATGCTAAGAAAATAAAGGCAATCATGAATACAAACTGCATTCCTCTCATTAACTGTATTACATTTCAAAACATGAGCATCCGCTCCCACTGGCAAAAACTCGGCACCACTCTTACAGTGTATATATAGTAAATGCAAAATAGATCTTGTTATTGACCTATTCTGACATGCCAGCACTGCCCGATCACCTTCTGCAAATCATCACGGCCAAAATCGAGTCATTCACCTTCATAATCACCTCCCCTCCACCCTTTTTACCAAAGATCCCTAAAATCCACCCTGCCAGTTAGTCAGAGCTCTAATGTGGGTGTCATCTTTGACTCAGATCTACCTCAACTCATACAAAAGCCTGTTGCCACCCCTTTCATAAGATCTTCCAGATTTAACCTTTCCTCTTTTTGCACATGACCAAAACTCTTGCCAGAGACTCCCTGTCTCTTCTGACTAGTTACAGCAACCTCCTGCTCTATGAAGAGGCTATTGCAGGGCTCATTGACAGAGCTTTAAACTAGACTCGAAGGGGGAAGGGGATAATATCAGGCTTGCCCGAGAGAAGCTGAGGGGCGACGTGCCATGGTTGGAGGGAGCGGCTGACAGCGAGGACAGTCGGCCTGAGTCCTCGAGATGCGCGGGGTACGCTTGGGCACAGCCGAAGTCGAGCGGAGTTGAGCCAGGGGATACTGAGGCAACGGGAGCCAAGAGGGAAACACCAGTGAAATGCCTCAAAGCACGCAAGGGGTGTTCTTCTATGAAGGAGGCACGGACGACAGCCCAGCTGAAGTGCCTCTACACCAATGCACGCAGCATGGGCAACAAGCAGGAGGAGTTGGAAGCCATTGTACGTCAGGAAAACTATGATATGGTGGCCATCACGGAAACGTGGTGGGGTGACTCGCACAACTGGAGTGCGGCGATGGATGGCTATAAACTCTTCAGGAGGGATAGGCGAGGCAGGAGAGGTGGTGGGGTAGCCCTGTACGTCAGGGAGAGTCTGGATAGTTTAGAGCTCGATGACGGTGATGATAGGGTGGAGTGTCTGTGGGTCAGAATCAGGGGGAAGGCCAACAAGGCAGATATTGTGGTGGGAGTCTGTTACAGACCCCCCAACCAGGATGAGGAGACAGATGAACTATTCTATAAGCAGCTGGGAGAAGCCTCACGATCGCTAGCCCTTGTTCTTGTGGGGGACTTCAACCTGCCAGATGTCTGCTGGAAATACAATGCAGCAGAGAGGAAACAGTCCAGGAGGTTCCTGGAGCGTGTGGCAGATAACTTCCTGACGCAGCTGGTGAGTGAGCCAACGAGGGAAGGTGCCCCGCTGGACCTCTTGTTCACGAACAGAGAAGGACTGGTGAGTGATGTGATGGTTGGAGGCTGTCTTGGGCAGAGCGATCATGAAATGATAGAGTTTTTGATACGTGGAGAAGCGGCGAGGGGGGTCGGCAAAACTGCCACCTTAGACTTCCAGAGGGCGGACTTCAGCCTGTTTAGGAGACTGGTTGAGAGAGTCCCCTGGGAGGCAGCTCTTATGGGCAAAGGGGTCCAGGAAGGCTGGACATTCTTTAAGGAGGAAGTCCTAAAGGCACAAGAGCGGGCTGTCCCCAGGTGCCGAAAGACGAGCCGGCGGGGAAGAAGACCGGCCTGGCTGACTAGAGAGCTCTGGCTCGAACTGAGGAGAAAGAGGAGAGTCTATGACCTCTGGAAGAAGGGGCGGGCAACTCAGGAGGACTACAGGGGTGTAGCGAGGCTGTGCAGGGAGAAAACTAGAAGGGCCAAAGCTGAGCTAGAGCTCAGTCTGGCTGCTGCTATAAAAGACAACAAAAAACACTTCTTCAAATACATTAGCAGCAAAAGGAGAGCTAAGGAGAATCTCCAGCCCCTAGTAGATGTGGGAGGAAACACAGTGACCAGGGATGAGGAAAAGGCTGAGGTACTTAATGCCTTCTTTGCCTCAGTCTTTATTAGCAGGGCCGAATGTTCTATGGGTACCCAGCCCCTGGAGTTGGAAGATAGGGATGGGGACCAGACTGGAGCCCCCATTATCCAGGGGGAAATGGTGAGTGACCTGCTGCACCACTTAGACACTCACAAGTCTATGGGGCCTGATGAGATCCACCCGAGAGTGTTGAAGGAGCTGGCAGATGTGCTCACCAAGCCCCTTTCCATCATTTACCAGCAGTCCTGGCTAACTGGGGAAGTCCCTGCTGACTGGAGATTAGCGAATGTCACACCCATCTTCAAGAAGGGCCGGAAGGAGGACCCGGGGAACTACAGGCCTGTTAGCCTAACCTCGGTGCCGGGGAAGCTGATGGAGCAGATCATCCTGAGTGCTATCACACGCCATGTAGAGAATAACCAGGGGATCAGGCCCAGCCAGCATGGGTTCAGGAAAGGAAGGTCCTGCTTGACCAACCTGATCTCCTTCTATGATAAGGTGACCCGCCTAGTGGACGAGGGGAAGTCTGTGGATGTTGTCTATCTAGACTTCAGTAAAGCCTTTGACACGGTTTCCCACGGCATTCTCCTGGAGAAACTGGCTGCTCATGGCTTAGGCGGGTGTACTCTTCGCTGGGTAAAGAACTGGCTGGACGGCCGGGCCCAGAGAGTGGTGGTGAATGGAGTTTACTCCGGTTGGCGGCCGGTCACAAGCGGTGTTCCCCAGGGCTCGGTGTTGGGGCCAGTTCTGTTTAACATCTTTATCAATGATCTGGACGAAGGGATCGAGTGTACTCTCAGTAAGTTTGCAGACGACACCAAGTTGTGTGGGAGTGTTGATCTGCTGGAGGGTAGGCAGGCTCTGCAGAGGGACCTGGACAGGCTGGATCGATGGGCTGGGGTGAATTGTATGAGGTTTAACAAGGCCAAGTGCAAGGTCCTGCACTTGGGCCACAGCAACCCCATGCAACGCTACAGGCTTGGGGAAGAGTGGCTGGAAAGCTGCCTGGCAGAGAAGGACCTGGGGGTGTTGGTTGACAGCCGCCTGAATATGAGCCAGCAGTGTGCCCAGGCGGCCAAGAAGGCCAATGGCATCCTGGCCTGTATCAAAAATAGCGTGGCCAGCAGGACTAGGGAAGTGATTGTGCCCCTGTACTCGGCACTGGTGAGGCCGCACCTCGAATACTGTGTTCAGTTTTGGGCCCCCCACTACAAGAGGGATATTGAGGTACTGGAGCGCGTACAGAGAAGGGCAACGAAGCTGGTGAAGGGTCTGGAGCAGAAGTCTTATGAGGAGCGGCTGAGGGAGCTGGGACTGTTTAGCCTGGAGAAAAGGAGGCTGAGGGGAGACCTCATTGCTCTCTACAACTACCTGAAAGGAGGTTGTAGAGAGGTGGGGGTCGGTCTCTTCTCCCAGGTAACAAGTGATAGGACGAGAGGAAATGGCCTCAAGTTGCGCCAGGGGAGGTTTAGACTGGATATTAGGAAATTTTTCTTCACCGAGAGGGTTATCAAGCATTGGAACAGACTGCCCAGGGAAGTGGTTGAGTCGCCATCCCTGGAGGTATTTAAAGGACGTTTGGATGAGGTACTTAGAGACATGGTGTAGTGGTGGTTTTTGGCAGTGTTAGGTTTATGGTTGGACTCGATGATCTTAAAGGTCTTTTCCAACCTATATGATTCTGTGATTCTGTGATTCTGTGAAGATGTCTATCCTGCGTAACAGAGTGAAGACCAAACCCTGGTCTCAGGTTGCACCTATACTGCTAAGATCTTCCTCTACAGCAGATTTGTCTGGACAAAAGCTGGTGAAAGCAGTCCAAAGCAGAGCAGGGAGTGCAGTAACAATTAAGTAGCATGGACACGTGGAAGTTCAGTTCAAGGTCATTCCCTGGTCCTCTTACATTTAGCAGTATAAACAAACATTGAAGTCAGAGCCTGAATACTTGTCCTGAAGAAGCCTATGAGAGATTGTTTCTTACTGCTACAGTCATTCTCTCCCCTTCCTTGTATACCCCTTTCTCAGTACCACTCCTTCTGCACTATCTTGAATGCACGCTTCACGCTTTCCTGCATTTCACGCTTTCACTCCTCAAACGTCTATCACCTACTTACACCTTCAGTATTATGACTCAGTAGCGGTTTTTCCTGTCCGAGGGCTGGAACACAGGCCTTTCAAGTACATGTGGCAGATGATACTGGTGTTCATCCAGAAAACAAGAAAGATGACCTCTCCAAGCTGTATAAAAGCCTATGTTGCAGAGGCATCGCAGCAGCTCACTGGCATTTTGAACAGGGAAGGACCCAAACGTGTGTGGGATTTTAAAAAGATGGCTCCTGCCAGGTGTCTTTTGCATAATTTTAAACAAAATAATAAAAACAAACAACAATGCAAAAACCAAACATGTTGCATTTGGCTGCCAGACTCCTGATTCTTCATGTCTGTTTCAGCAAGACATGTATTGTCCTTCACCCTGTCAGTGTACGCAAATGTCAACATCTGTCATTTTCTTCCAAACTGAAGCCTGTCCTCATGAATAAGAGAAGGATTTCTCTGCACAAATGTGTAAAGCCACTTCTAGACCCACCTCTTTTAGACTCAGCACCACTGCAGTGCCCATCGTACCCACACTAATAAGGGCTAGGCACACAACCAGCTAAGAACTCTAGTTAAGCAGGACAGTTTTCTGGCTTTAGTTTTGCTACGTTTTCCCTTCCTCTTCACTGTTCTCTCTTCCGCTGGTCACATATTTTATCACAGGACCTAAACCACTAGCCTCTGGAGAACAAATTTGTATTATGAACCTGTAAAAAACATTGCTGCTATCTTTGTTGATATGCTGCATATTACCTTTACTAGAGAAATCAATGCTAATACGAGTTTTGAAGAAATTAAGAGACAAGAAAGAGATTTAGAAACTCTAAAGAAAATAGCCCTTTGTAGAAAAATACCAAGAAGGTAAAATAATTTTTTTTATAGAAATATTTCTGCTGATCTTAAACAAAGGCGAGACTGACCTCTCTCAGAAAAGAGAGAATGCTTCAATGCACTTAGGTGAGCCTGAATGCAAACTTACTTATAGTGCCCATTTGCTCGCTCTCACACAGACTGAGCAAGATGGAAGCTCCCTATTTTAGAAATCAAGCTGCAAAAAACCTTTTAAAGTCAGCAGTACTGCACACATTTTGCCAGCTACGTTAAGCACAAAAATATAGTGCTGCCTCTTTTGGGCTGAGCGCCATTTTTTCTTGTAGCTCTCATTTTTCTCTTGTGAAGACTTTGAAAATGGTCAGCTGCTCAAAAAGTGACTCAAAGCTTTGGAGAGCAAAACAGAGGTCATGGGATCACTGGGACCGGCAGCCCTACAACTATTCCCAGAACACCTCCTTACTTCCAGTTAATAACTCAAATACATAAATACATTAAAATAAGGCTACAGTATCATGTTTGCAGGCTTAATTCACAGAAAATATAACTCCTACATAAACAGAATGCTTTTTCCCAAATCAATTATACCATTAGGCAAAACATAAAGATATATCTCACTAGGTTTACTCCTGAGCAATGGCATTAGTTGGGTTTACAAAATACCAGATAATCCATTTTTCAAAAGGAAGACAGAAAACTATGCAAAAAATCAGTATCATAAAATCAACAGTTAATCTAAACAACAGAAGGTCAACCTATACTGGATTAGAAGTTCCACGGAAACAGGGAGTTGCCAATATCTTTATTTACTGACAGTTTATAAGAAAAAAATTCATATTTTTATTATTAAAAGAACTACTGTGATAGTAACAAGAGCTTCCAATTGTACTAGGTGCGTACAGTTACTGACAGCATTTACAAGCAGGAAAGATCAGATAATGCAGCAGGATAAAAAAATATGTTGTCCCTGTTTTACAGCGGAAACACCGTGGCTTGATCCTGCTCAGACAGAATCCCTGTTGCGGAGCCAGGGATTGAGTCTAGGATCAGTCCCAGGCCATAAAGCCATAAAGCTTTTTTTCCTTCAGCACAGCGAAAAAACTCAGAGAAGCTGCTGGAGGTTTGACAATTTTGAAGTAGAATGCATTAACTACTAAAAACATTTCCATAAAAAAAAGTATTTCAGGATGTTCCTAGAAGCAGCTATGCTCATTAGCATACCCTTCACATTTGGAAGGGTAGGACTTTTTCAAGGAACAAGCTGAAGGAGTGCCAACTCAACTGCTGAATGCTTCCTTTTCCATAAACTCCGACTGATATGGATGGGTGGGTTCATAGGTCGTATGTCTTTCCTAATCACATCTAGCATCACATAATGGGGCCAGCCAGCTTCCATTTTTCAGTTCTTGATTAAACAAGCCATCAGTAGACTGAATTTCTTGTAGGGAAGCAGACAGTATTCAAAAGGAAATCAGTAACAAACAAAACTTTTAAAGGGCCTTTCTGAGGAAAAAAAAAAATTATGCTTGTCAAATACCCCCTCTACTAAAAAATAATAGAATCAAGTTCCAGTCTTGTTAACATTCTCATAACACAAACAGGTATCAGGAAGAACTACACACAAAGCTATCTGAAAAACAAACTGAAACCGATCATAAGCTTGCAAAGAAACGAAAAAGCAGTATCAAAGTCCTGTTTTTATAGATACAGGAAAAGCCTGTCTCCAAGCATCTCATTTCTCCTTGGAACGCAGCTGTGAGTTACTATGGACTGAAACACCAGAAAACAGTTGTAAAGCAAGTAAAAGTATACAAATGCTACCTACATGGATCATGTTTCCAGAAGCTGCAAATTAGTGATTTAATTTAAACCCAGTATATATTAAAGGAGAAAAGAAAACACGCGACCGTAGATTATCCTAAAGTTATTCTATGACAAAGTTCTGCCACCCTTTTAGCATCTTGAACAAGTGGTGGGCCTCAGAGGCAGTATTTGCAAAATTACCAGGACACCACTGGGAGCCATTTCCAAGCACAATTACATGCACACATTTTGGCCTGGAATCTGACGTACACCACATGATCCAGTGACTGTAGATTCAGATGCAACATCTGATCTAACTCAAAACAGATGCAATCTGTTTTTTCAGGGAGATATTTACGAAAAAACACTGACAAACACTAGGAACCTCTGTGCTCTGTATCTGAGGCACAAAATGCACAAAAGACTGACAGTTTGCCTAAGTTCAAAAGACAGGAGCCAAATCTACCCAAATCTCTTAAATCATATCTTTAAGGAAGTATCAACCAAATCTCCATCCTTTTTGTTACTGTGAAACAGTTTTTAGAAATCTTTCACTTTTTAAAAACATCAAAGGAAAAGAACAAGTCTTCACTGTTAATTTTAAACAAAACCAGAAAATATACAATCTGCTTGCATGAATATGAAATACCAAGTCAATGACCTTCATATACAGGGCTCACACAGCACTATAATTCTCTCTTCTACAAAAGAACAATCACAAAAACTCCTAAAAAAAGGTATTTGTCTACTATTAAACTTGCTGGACAAGAGGTTTGTGATCACCCACTATTCCACTTCTCACTAGCCTACCCAATTTTGCTAGGGGCTTTCCCCTCCAAGGTGGGAGTGCATCTGTATGGAAGTTTTCCAAACATTTATCCCACATGGGGACCCTTATCCCAGCACAGTTCCGCAACCTCATCAGCTCTGCAGCTCAGCTCAACTCTGCTCATTGCTCAGGAGTGTGGAAAGAGGGACTGGGACCCACCTTCAGCTCTTTATTCTTCCTCCTGCTGGTACAGAGTGACTGCAGGCAGTCTCACCCCAGTTTCTGGAGGTGGAGGAGGGAAAAGATGTAACAGGGACAGGTTGTAGGAGAGGACTAGGCTAAGCAGGTGACATGAACCAAAGCCCATGACTAATGCCAGCACCTCACTGTTTCGGAATCTCAAATTTAGGATTGTGATACCCCTTGGTTTACTTTCCCTTGCTGCAAGTTGTCTGGAGAAAGGAGCATTGGAAGAACTCAACGCTGCACACAGACCATTCCAAACCATGGGATAACCTGTGCTGTTGCTTTCTCTGCCTTTCCAAATTTTATTTCAGGATATAGCAAATGTTATTAGACAGACCCTGTCTACTTTGAAACCCTCTTAGGCAACTTTCTGAGATGTCACTTTCTGGCACGCATAAAGCTTAAAAGCAAACAATAAAACTGACCTGAACTCTTAAGAGCTCACTAAATGCTGTCACGAGGGAGTGGGAGAGGAAAGACCAAGGGTGCAGCTACTGCTTTAGGTAAATCCAGCCCTTCAGTATTATCAGCAGCCCCACATAAGGTCACAGCCTAACAGCAGGTTCAAGAGCAGGAGGAAGAGTTTGTTTGCTGTCTTACATTTGCTGCTGTAACAGCTGCTCCTTCCTTTAGCAGAGGGCAGCAGGCGGCTGGGAGAGGTCTAAGGATCACGCTCCAGATCGCAGTCTGCCTACTGGACCCCAGTGCAGCATCGAAGAATCTGGAACAAAATCCAGTCTATCGCCAAGGAAAGTGCAACAGCTCTAATGAACACTGCATGGACTCATAAATGCTAGGTAAAGCAGAACTGATGTCTGCTTGGTCTCCGTATGTGCAAGCATGTCAGAATTGCTCAGTAACTGGCAAACATCTTCAAATGGCACAATGTTAACCTTCCTGCTTCTCTAAAGGAAGAATACCTCCATATGGTCAAAATCCTTATAATTAGTCATGTATTCCTCTCAAATACTTTGATGCGATACAGTATGTAGATACTGTAAATGAAAGCCACCTGGCTTTCATTTCCCCAGACAAACTGTGTTCTGCAGATACAGAATCCAGGTATGTTATTTTGAAATAATGTAAATTTATTATTCAGCAGTAGGTGCTCCTTACTACATCATGTTACAGACTAGCTTTTTAAAAGTAACAGACCAAAACCGGATAGACTGTCTTACCCCTTTGCACTGATAAGTCTGAATACTGCGCCCCTACATTCACATAGGGAGGAAGTCTTGCCACAAAGCAGGATCTGGTCAACAACTGGTCTTTTCATTTATCACAAACATTATTTACCATTGTTGACGCACGATTCAGTTCTCTGAAATAATTTTGTTGGTAGGCATGTAGCCTTGAGAATCTTCCTACCCTATCAAAACAGAGATTTCATCTCTTTTCAAAACAACTAGAAGATAGAAACCTAAAAGCCACTGTTCATAAAATAGAGGGTAACACCCATTTATTTCCTGTGTGTGGTGGAAAGCTGATACCAAACCTGGAAGCAGCTTCTTCTTTTTACAATTTGCATATGCCCATGCTTACAGTAGGTTATACAAAATGTGTCAGTGACTCATCTTTATGCTAGAAGCATTTAAATACCTACACAAAGATAGTTAATGTCAGTGTTGGACAGTGCTCATGCAATGCTTTTAACTGTTTAATAGAGTAGATAATTCTGTCAATCACTGGAGTGAAACAGCCCTATACAGTTACTCCTAAAGACAGTTTGCTCAACCTACTTCTATCTTCAAACCCATATTGTTAAGAAAGTAACAATTAGCATCAGAGCCATTCCAGTTAAACACCATTTGCTCTACATATATAAAAAGCATTGATTTATACAGAACAAGAAGCAGGCAGATATAGGAAAGACTGTGGCAACTTTCACAATATTATGAAGGTAGGGCGAAAGAAAATAACATAGTAAGACATTTCCAGCTTCCTCTGCAGATCTGGGATAAACTTCTCTTGTCACACAGGACTGAATGGAGAAGAGCTAATTTAAAAGCTGCTGGTGAAACCTTGGCTCTGCTGAAGTCATGGCAAAACTCCCACCCTGGCAAGGCCAGGATTTCATTCATGAAGCCTGACACTTGGGACACAGATTCTGCATTCAATGGGAAGGTGCTGACAAAGGAGAGGGTTTTTTGAGCAGCACAGACTGCCTTGGATATAGTCTTCTAGCCAATATACAGGCAGCATTTCAGAGCCAGTAGTGATTTCCAGCACGACAAAAGGATTTTAGGTGTACTCTCCAAACATACCTGTAAGTAAGGTTTTCCACTAATGATGTATAGTCCATCACCTAACACTTATTATCAGTCCATACTCAAGAACAGACATGTTTAATCAATAGTCAAAGGCCTGTGTAGGCAGAATGCTAATGTGGTGGAAGGAGGAGGAAGGGCTTTTGGTGTCTGAAGAAAGTACTTCTTGACATCAGTAAATCTTTTGCACAAAGCTTTTCGTACAGAAGGTTAAAATGCGAGATAACTTGCTTCCTCAGTGTTTGTTATCTGCCCTTTACATGCCTTTTTTTTTTTTTTTTTAAAGTTGATAGCCAAATAGATATGTTTGAGACACATCAAAGTTCTTATACGGAGGAAGGGGAAATGAGCAATTTTCAAGTTTTTATATCAGATTTTTTTTGCCCCCAACAACAAGTTTTACATAAGACCTTGAGCATGACTGGCTTTGGAAAAGCACTCTGTCATTTAATACTTAGAACTCAGCTATACGAGAATATGACCATTTCACATTTGTCAGTGCTGTGGAGGAAGTAACTCAAGGCACACTTGAAAAGGGGAACTTTTAAAGCAAGAGCCTGCACAGGAAAACATGTCAGAATGATCTAATTCTCCTTGCATTTCTCCCCCGCTTTGGCATATACAGAGTACATGGTTTGGAGTATGCTGCTGTATTTTGATATTAATCAGAACGTCTCTGGATCTTTAACCGCTTTGCTGATTACATGCGCACAAAGGGTATTCGGGTTGCAAAGCTCAAACTTCACAAAACTGACTTAAACTATGCAGGGCTGAAGTTACTGTGAAAAAAAATGAAGGGGAAAACTACTTGAAAACAGGAAAGGCCTTTTAAAGGTCGCATGGGCACTTGGGCTTAAATTCCGCTGAGAACGCATGGACCACTGAGAGCATCTGTCATCTACAGCCCCAGGCAAATATCTGAATCAGTAACTGTTGGGTAAACTTCAGCATGTGAAGGAAAGGCAAACATTCATGGATCAAGAGAGATGTACACACAATAGCATGGTAATTTTTGCTTCCAGTCCTCAAAAAGCATGAGAATGAGAATATAGCAGGTCATGAAAGACAAATAACTAGTAAAAAAGAAATACATCCCATGGAAAGTGTGCAACATCATGTTCTTACCGACTTCAAACAGCTTAGAAAGTTGTGTCTGCTGTTGCTAGTCCCTCCCCTCCAGCTGAGGCAACCTGATTGTTCATAGGCTATTTCAGTGCAAAAGTTAAACCATTTTCAGTAATGGCACAATTCCTGTTTTAACTTCCCACTGAAATGTTTGAGTACTTGTACTGTCAGACACTGGGTATTTAGCTCTGGGCATGGTAACATCCCACTGAGGAGTAGGCAAACTCTATCAGAAGATGGGAACTTAAAATTCCTTCAACTAAATCTGCACAAACCCACGTGGTTACAGCATCATACTTTCAGAACAAGTTTTCCAGTCTGGAAAGTTAAGCCATGAATTATGCATTTAACAGCTGCTGTCAAGTTTCATTCTGCACTCTGTATAATAAATCTTCCTGTTAGCATTTAACATGTTTTAGTATATTTAAAAAGGAAATATTCAGAAATCATGTCATTTCCTATTTGTATGCCAAACACAAACACAATTTTGCTGGAGTTTAATAGTTTCTTCTCCACAGAGCAGCTTGAACTTAAACCACTTATAGCACAACAGTTTCATCACCCAGGCTGTATCCAAACAGCGTTCAGGGTATACACTGACAGGACTATAGCAGACCATGCCGTATGTTATTTTCAAACTAGTGAGAGCAAAACCAGTAAGCTGTGGGGGCATCAATTTACCAACAGAATAAAAGCCTGTCAACCTCAAGGGGCAATTACAGTCCATTGCTGAATGACACAGCACTGTGTTCTGATGGCTACTGTTACGCACCCACTCAGAAGAAGGGAAAATCAGGTGCACCTGATTATGCTGATTATCTCAATAAGCTAGTTTGCTCCTCGACCAAATGATGAACCAAAGCCACAAAGGGCATGTGGGTGGGTAATGCCCAATCTGCATCTGCCGGCTGAGCAGCTGCGCAGCACCTGTACTGCTTTGTGTGGGACTGTGCACCACACTGAACAGCATCAGTGGTGGTGAGATTACAGGCCTCTTAGCAGCTCTTAGCCTAGATGGACAATGCCCTCATTTTTTCTTCAAGATAAGCAATCATGCCTGACTCCGGTACCTCTTGCTGTCAAGCAATAAATGGAGGTGGCATTAAAGCATCTGACAATAATGCTCATATCTGTGTAGGCTGACAATTAACATAGTCCTGCTGTCAGTAACATTCTCATCTGCCATAAAGTTTATCAAGTCGTAATCTCACCTTGCACTCCTGAACATACAAAACATCTTTGTAAGACAGTAAGAATTAGCAATGTTGGAAAACCATAAAACTGAATGCAAAGCCTCAAGCTAAACACCTTGGCAACCATGCCTGATGGAGTTATACAACATTACCGCTTACATTTTGATTTTTTTTAAATATATATAGGCTTATTTATTTTGTACAGCATCAGAATAGAGATATAGCTTCCAAATAAAATCTGAGAAAACAGCGCAAAATATTAAGAAATCCACTCAAATTCCATTAACAGTAGAATTCTATTTGTTTGTTTGTTGTATTATTTTGTACTTGCAAAAAAAGAGAGCAATCTCCTCATCATATACTATTCCCTCTCTATGTATGAAGACAGTAAACAGTATAGCCATTTGAAAATTTGTACCATTTCTGGAACTCATACAAGTGAGGTCCAAGCCATGTCAAGAACAAAATTTTAAATCCTACTCAGTAAACTTCAGATAAACAGCTCAAAATACCAGTTCTTACATCAGAAATGTTATTATCCTTCATTTCAAATCAGTCCTTCTGTTCTGAAGAACGAGGCCAAATGTGTCCCAGAACTGGGCATCTGAGAACCATGGCACCCAAGAACACTAGTATTTCAATAATCCATTGATTTTAAGCTGGTTTTCAGTTTCTGACTGGACTGATTGGTCTGCTTAAAACCTGGATATTTTCAGGCTTTGCACACAGTAAAGAAAAGTTCTACGCACGCTTATCACTGTCACCCAGTTTCTTTCATGTCACGGCCTAATGCATTAGAAAGAATTAGAAACCTGGTCTCTGATTTTTACTTTTTTTTTTTTTTTAATTCCTCACTCTGACTTGTATGACCTCAAGCAAGTCATATTCTTTCTGACACTTATTCTCACCGTATTCGAAGTGTGGGAGTGACACTAGCTTACCTCAATACGGTGCTGGGATGCATAACTAAATAACCATGAAGTGCTCTACAACATGGAAAATACTATTAAGACCACCGGCCAACAAAACCAGAAGTAAGATGCAGGAGTGCCCTGGCATGTGGCTCAATGTTTAATCCACTAGATTATGTAGCCAATGGGGACAACTGCTCAAATGATAAAACTGATAGCTGGCACATTAAAATTGCTTTTTAACTACTAGTATTTGCATGATTCACTGCAGATGTTAACTACCTAAAATTTCTTAAATTATTTTCCTTAAAATTGAGGCAAAACTGAGTAACATTGCATAAATACTTATCATTAACACAAATATTCTTTTTTCTCTTAGAAATGAAAAAGTGTTTAGAAAAAGATACAACTGAGATACCACAATGTAAAAAAATACAAACATAAAAATACTCCTTCATTTGGCTATCTTCACTTGCATAAGAATTCATACAAAATATTTACAAATCTGCTCCCACTATTATGGAAAACAAAACCCTCTTGCAGACTCCTTAACATAAAGGCTGTGGAACATCTAAGTACATGGATAAAATCATCAAGGTGCTGTTCATATTTCCACTAGTTGTAATAAATGCTTATCATGGAGCCCACAAATAGCTTTTAACAGTTGGGCTCTTGTAAAGATACAAACAGCGTAAGTGATAAACTGTACAAACAATTACAAACAGAGAACGTGCTTTCCAGCAAATATTGTGCTGATTTATATTGACCTGATATCCTACTACATAAGTTTAATTTCTTGCTTTGTTATAATGACTGTTTTCACAAGACCTAATATTGCAATAGAAAATAGAATCTGCTTCAAAAGACAGTAAGTACAAAAAAAGAGGAGTCTCACTGTGTACCAAAATCTGCAAAGTACCAAACCCTAAATGGAGCTGAAGGGATACAATTATCAGCATTCCCTTGGTTTGGAGCAGGGCCTAGAAATCTGGCAAGGAGTGTTTTTTTCATCTGAGATGTACTTGTTGCCATTCCTGTGACAACCTGCCTACATAATTATTTAAAACAGTACCTGCAGATACTATTTTCAAGCTGGCTCCACTCCCTGAGGAATCAACAGTTATTTACAAGGTTTTGAAGTTATTTGATACTTGAGATAACCACAGCCCTCCTTGTATCAGTGACCCTGATAGTTCACAGTTTTAATTATTTCTGTAGGCAGAATCCAGGCCCCATTGATTTACACACACTCGTAATTCACCCTACACACACACACAAGTTGCAAATATCACTGAAACCTAAACCATACTAATGAGCAATGCTTCCTTTTTGTAGGGAAGCAACACATCTGTCCTAGAGCCATGGAACTCATAAAGCTTCCATGGCCCTGTTACAAATACTCCTTTGCAAAGATAATCTCACCTGTACTTCTGAATCAGCATCAACATGCTGGAGTTGAAACCAGGTGTCTCTGTTATGATACTTCTGCAGATCTTCTTTCTGTATAGCTACCTTTCCTGGAAATAAAACAAACCAGAAGCACAGTTTAACACATGCTATAGCTCCCACAAAGTACATTTCCATCAAAAACAAGTTCTAAAACAACGATTCAAGGACTGTCCTATTCAAGAAAGGCTTCAGAGCAAGGAAAGATTTCTTCAGGGCATACTTATTTACACAATACATAATTCATTCTGATGAGCAGCTTTTTCCACTTCATATTGCGAAAGACTTTAAAATTCCTAACGTCATAGTCACCTAACACGCTGAAGCACTGGGCTCCGTGGATGAGCTTGTAAGTATACTTACAGTAAAAATACCATTATTACTACTTTGACATGACAATTAAACTTGTGGGAGGAAAAGCTCTAAAATTGTTGGAGAGAGCAGCGTTGTTTGTTTCTGATTTGAGGCAGATGTCTATAACAATCCCAAAAGAAAGTTCCATGCATGCTAATGATATTTTAGGATGAGGCTTTTCACTATATATTTTTGTAGAAGGGCAGCAACTAGAGATGCCAAGTCACAGTAGATTCCCAGATCTGCATTTTGAGGCCCTGTTGACCTAGCTCCCTCACTCAAATCTTGCAGAGTTTGCATTCCACAACCCAGAGCCACCCAAGTACTACCCCTGACTGTATTAAAAATAAAAAAACCCCACACCACAAAACAGTACAGCTTTTCCCCCTCACCTTTTTAACCCCCTCTTACCCCTACCAAATTAGCTGGTTTGGTAGTTATGGCAACAGCAGCCAGTTCCATGCTGTGAACTAATGTACATGCATGCTAACGGCTAATATATATATAAAGCTGAAACTTTTATCTTGCCCAGTTTCTCTCAGGCATTATGTAAAGCACTCTCTGAGGGGCAATGAAACTTTTTCCAAGCATCTGTCTTTGTATACACAAAGCAGAGCATGGCATGCCTGAGGAGCACGTGATCCTCAGAAAGCAGCTTTGGGCTGGGTGGTTCCCCAGGCACTGAGCAAAGCAGCATGTTCAAAATGAAAGAATCCAGGACAGAGACATTCACGAGGCTCAAGAAAGCTGGTTTTTGGCAATGGGATTTGGTAGCAGACTTTTCTCTGCTAGAGCAAGCTGCGTGCATACAGTTTGCAACCACTGCTTTGCTACAGAAACAAACTTTCTTTAACCAAATCCTGCTAGATAAAATGTACCGATGGACACAGTCTTAGTGGGAGAGAGATTTCCAAGGCTTCTCAAACCCATGCAGTTTGGCCAGAAGTCAGTAATACATCACACCAGCAAATGTCAACAGAACACATTTACCAAAAAAAAAAAAAAAATCCACACAATGAATGCAAGACTCTGAAAATGGCAAACACAAAGTATTCTCCTTTCTGAAATCTAAAAGCTTACTAAAGTCCCAGCAGTAAGTTATTACACCCCAGTGCTCCCTCAAGTTCTGGCCTTTTCCTTTAGCTGTTGTTGGATGGCTCCACCCAGCCCTCCTGTTTGCTGGGCTGCTCCATGTACCCTGCTGCAGCTGCTGCTGCATTCTTCTGTCACCCTTGGGCTACTTCTAGTGACAGTGTCCATATTTCCAGTCCCAGTTTCTAAACTACTCTGCCATGCTTCCACAGTTGCACTCCAGAGTATCCACCAGGGTTTCTGCTCTGGCTTCCACACAGCTGCTGGCTAATTACTCCCAAGTCTTGCTCATTGTGCCCTCAGTGTCTCCTCCCCTTGCTTGTCCTTTAGATATTACCAGATCCATCTCCTGGCAAACATTAAACTAGAGATTAACAAGGCAGATTCATTACCAGGCTCTTTATTGGATATGCAGAGCAAGCAACTTGAAACTTCTTAGAAAAGCAATAATTAAATTACATGAACCTACAAAATAATATGGCAGAAAGGGTAAATAAGACATCTGAACTGTGCTGAACAGAGGACACCAAGCTACGCTGTTGAGAATCTCTGTAATGATGGCCGTGTATTTTCAAAGCTTCTACTTTAATTCTGCAATCGCAGCAGTTTGTGGGCAACTTAGTTTCTCTAAAACATTTTGAGAGTAATTTAAACAGGTGACCTTCCAATAATTGCTTTGGACCTCATTTGAAATTGTTTACATTCACTGCTTGCTATCCTCACTGTACCCTTTAATCTCTTGCAGAAATCCTCCACCTAACTGCAGTGCAACATGCACGTCCCAAACACCATTGCCCATATCTTTCAATCAGTCTTGTTTACAGTCACCACCCTTGCAGGGAATGTCCTTGTGGAAAACCCAAGGACGATTTCACCAACATCTGAACCTGTAGGTAGCATAAATGGTGTTATCACTGTCCTCTCTTTTAGCAGGGAGTTCCACTGCTCCCTACATCAAGAATGGTAAGATAACCCAGATGGGTCTGACCGCACAGTCAGTATATAATTGCAGCACAAAGTGTTTTGGAGGCAACAGTACATACCTCCAGCTCCGAGAGGGTTAACATGGTGGTACAACTGTTTTGATTAGGAAACTGTTTGAACAGCACTGTTTGCTCTGCACACAAGCAAGTCTTATTAATGAGTGAAACTTATTGACTAGGCTGGCTGGAATCCAGGGTTTTTCACTGTATACCAAATGATCCACAAAGGAGAAAAATCTACTAGGGAAAAAAAATGGGGGGGGAGAGGGAAGGGAGAGTAAAAAAAAAAAAGGGCCTACACTTTGGCTAGTCTAAACATATACAAAGGTATATTACTGTTAGGGCAGATGGTTTGCTCTGCCGCCCTGTTAAACAATCCTCTGTGTACAGGAGCACCCTGCACAATTTCTGTTTATAACTCTTTGCCTGTACCGGCCATGTCCATATGCTCACACTCCTCCTCCTCATCACCACCAGGCCCACGTTAAGGCACAGTGCACGTGCTGAGCATGGTCAGGTCCTGCCCTCCTCTAGTCACTGCTCTGCCACCAGCTGACCTACATCTGACCTGGCTCAAACAACTTCTAGCCTTGCCAGAACCAGGTTAAATCTAGGCCAATAATCACAAGCTGTTGGCACCTGTCATTTGACCTGACACATCATGATAAGGGCCTACAACTCTCCTTGAAGATAAACCTGAGACAAGAGGTCAGAAAGGTTTACCACCACGCATTTACAGGACGTTTTCCTCTTTGTGGTTCTTCAGTGCGCTCCCAAACTGGAGCCCATTGTCCTGTGCTCTTTCTCAAGACTTGGGTGGCTGCCAGGCAGCAGCGAGAGACTCCAAAACTTGCACCTGAGGCACCCAGCCACTCCTGCTGGTTTCCTCAGAGCCGCCCCAGGCCACAGAGTCTGGGTCTGTTTAAGCTTTTAGACACTGTATGGGAGGAGGCAGGAAACAGCAGAGCATGCTGAACGGTATAAGGTGTGATTTAAAAACTTAGTTAAGTTACATTTTTAAGTTAGATTCTCAGCAATAAAACCAGCAACAGTGAGGTAAAAGCATTCTTCTCATCTGAACTAATTTCTTTCCTAAGTCTGACATTCACCAGGACCTCAGGTTGGGGGAGGGTGGGGAAACCCCACACACTCCTGCATGTTTTTCAGCCATATGGCAGCAATTTCCCTATGTCCTCCCCAGTTCAGACTGAACAGATCTTCACCAGCACACTTGCATCCTAAACCCTGTGTTCAAAACAAAGATGTGACATGTCACACCTGACCCCTTCCTTCTGTGAATCTCTCTTTAGGGAAAAAACCAATCTACTAACAACCTATTATTTCAAACATGTGGCCGGCCAGCTCACAGATGAATGAAGTTACTACCTAGGGCCTGGATGGTCCTAAGGGTGCAAATTCCACTTTATGATCCGTGGTGCAAACTGATTTAAAAGCGTCCTACTTTCCCACTCCATGCACCCCTGTCCCTGTGGCATGCTGTACTGAAACTGTTGAGGCAACCAATCCAAACTAAAAAACACTGAACAATGAAAATAAACATTCTCAGGGAGGAGAAGGGAGGAAGAAGTACGTTTCAGGGGTCATGTGTGGGCGCTGTTGGCATTTTTAACACACAGATCATTTCAACTGACTTGTTTTATGGCTTCCCCACTCAAGAGTCACATTAACACAGCTAGAAGATAGGAGATACCAGAAGGTCAGTAATTCGGGCACAGAGGCAGAAATACACAACAGAGATGGGTAGGGATTTCTGGCTACACCACTTGGGAAAGTGTGTGTGGAAGCACCGCACCCTCAGTGCCCATCCCTCACTGGAGTTTCAAAACCTCTTCCCAGGCAAGTCAATGCAGCCCATTAGCTTGTCCCTGGACATGCCTGGGCTTGTTAATGCATGGAAATGTTAGACCCTGAAAAGACTAACAAGAGTTGATAATTTGGCTCAGGCATTCTCCAACCAGTCACAACTTCCTTCTGTCTGGATTACCTGTTGGTGACAAAAGGATTAGGCACTACTTTGAGGATTACATCTCACCTTTTAATACTCATTTACCAGTTTGCAGAGTGTTTGCCTCACAGCTGAGATATGTGAACAATTATATCAGATGCTAGATTAGTAGAAGATATATTCCTTTACCAAAAAAGAAGTCAGACAGCAATATGACAGGAGTTTGTAATTTTAAAAGGGCATGAGGCTCTACCTGAAAAATGGTCCAACAGTTATTTTACAGAACCCTAAAAACAGAGCATTTCAAGGAGCTCTTGTACCTTCTCTTTAAGTTATCTTTATCTTGGAATACTTGCACAGTGAAAACCACAGAACTTTGCATATTGCTGCCAAGTGAGCTGAAGCAATATAATGTAATATTTTTAATACAACATACTCCATTAACACTGACTGCAGTATAGTTAATTTATAGCAAAGGGTTAGGTCTGAGTCACATGTTAAAAGGCCCCAAACGCCTAATTAATTCTGTCTTCTCTCAGCTCTGAGCAGAGACTACTTTGTCTCCTACGTGCTGCAATATTAGGCGGCAAGAGCACATGGAAGCTAGTTCAGAAGTTGCTTTATGCTAGTATATTAAGTGCACAGACACACTGTTATCAGTGAATTCATTTGAAATAACTGATATGAAGGAGAGTCACTTTCAATAGCTGGAAAGACTAAGGACAAATCAGAATCAATTTTAATGAATGTTTTAGGCTGTGAAAGCCTTATGAAACTTCAGTTACCTTGAAATCTCCAACCAAGAAGCAATGCTACTGTTCCAGACTACCTGGAATTTTGTAATTATCTATATGAAAGGTTATTTGTCATCAAATAAAAGTACTGAAACTTTGCAAGACAAAAAAGGACTAGGTACCTGCCTTGTTCAAGAACAGTACAAATTCACTCACCCCTCCCCATAACATGGAAAAAGATAGAAACAAGCAATCTCCCTACTTGAGGATTAGAAAGATAAGGATGATAATTAGGGGCAACATAAGGCTTCAGAGCCTTAGATGCAGCAGAATGGCTCCCTCCTGGCTCCTGTGCAGTGCACCATGAAGCACAAGCACTACTAGACCATTTGCTACCATGGGTAAGAATTAGTGGCGACAATGGCAGAACACTTCCAGCACAGCAGCGTGCATCCTACACAGAGTACTGAGGTGTACTATACTCATGACACCAGTTTTGTTTGTTTTTTTAATAACTAGTCCAAATATAGTAAGAATATCACTTACAAAACCAATTTTTCCCCTTCATGGGATATATCTTGGATAATAAGGCAGAGAAAAGTAGGCGGTGGATAAGACACAGCTTCTATCCTTAAAAGAAGCAAGCTGTAGCATTGCATGGACTATCTTCTATCAGGGTAGTTTTGCTGGCCACAATCCTAAAGATCTTGCCTGGCTTACATTGCAATTTCTACTCTCCCTTTCTGTTTAAAAAAAACCAAAGAAACAAACAAAAAAACCCAAAACACCACAAACAAACAAACAAAACCCCACAACATACCCAACCACACCTCTGGTATCAATTCTCTGCCAGCTGCTCTCTGGGCCCTTAAAGTGTCCATACATTTGAGAAAGGTGGTATAGCCCATGCCTGGTTGCAATGGGAGAGCAGTCCTAAAATCTAGAGTTGCAGTCACTGTTGTCTGCCTTACAGTAGGCACCAGGACCCTGAGCATGCTGCCTGCACTGAACAACCATCTCCTTCATCCCCTCCATCACCAGCCCCTTCCAGGTACTGCTACCAGAAGCCACTGCTACTGCATCTTCTTCACAGTCCCAGTCTTTGCTTAGTTTCAAGCAAGGCATCAGACAGAGACTGCTTAACATCTGCTACTGCTGAGATAAGTCAAGTACTGCATAAAATACAGAAAGCCCCGCTCAAACTATAGCAGAACAGTCAAAGGTAAGCTGGGAGGATGGATCTATGATGATATTCTAAATACAGATAATATTATATTAATATTACTAATATACAGAACACTGTGATTTGGTAAGGAGGAGGGTTCCATAAAAGGACAGTCAAGGTTCTAGCACATTATGCTTAGTAGTTTTGCTTATAATGTATGTACTTGTAGGAGGAAAAAGGAAAAATATGTATTTTTGAAAGCTCAACTTTGTTTTCCTGCTTTTGTGACCATCTGTTATGTTAGAAGATAGTGTGAGTGCATCCTAACAATTTATTCTATGCAGAAAGTATTTCTTTTAGGCTTTCTATGCAACTGTAGAGAATCTTCTCAGGATAATTCTAGTTTATAGCTTCTTGAGACTTGTCATTGTGGGACAGTCATCCATTTCCTTTATTTTGTTAGTAGCTATATTTATACCATACTGAGTAGCTATTATTCCCATGTCATCCAACAGTATGTTATGGAAACAGTAAACTAAGCTGTGACTGCTGCCTAAGCCATGGTTGGGGTGGAGGAAACGGAGGAACACAATTTTCTATTAAAATCTTGAGCTCTGCTTCGCATTGTATTGGAAGATCTTTCCTCCACTTAGCTAGCAAGAAGCATAGTTTAACAGGGATGATTCTTTTCCAGTTTTTATTTTAAACCAATAAAATAATCAAAAGGTGATGCTTCAGCTACATTTGGCAACGGTTACCTAACAACGGTAGATGGTTTGCTTGGACGTTTGGTAATAAATGGTGGCAACTCTACAAACACCTCTCTTCAGCTTTGGAAGTAGGCATTAACAAAGGCACAGTCACGTCAAACATGCAAGCCTCAAACAACTTTCAATTCCAGGGTGTTTTCATTCTGTGAGAGTGTCCATGAGCTACGATTTGGTTTCATCTACTTTAGTCCAGAGCAGCTAAGTTTAATTACCGCCGAAGGAAAATTTGTTTTATTGCCTTAGTTTACTTCAGCTCATCTAGTATTAAGCAGGAAGACAGTTACAACCTGCCAGAATACAATGGCTACAAGAGTTTCAATTTGTTGTAGAACACACTTAACCTCCATGAAGGTGACTTACAGCAGTTAAGTTATAGTAAATGTAATTACCAGAATCACTTGCTAGTCTTCTCCTCACTGGCTTTCTGCTCCTTCATTGAAGAGCTTAGCTTAGGCATTTCACATCTGGGCTTTATTCAGTACCATTCCATCCCCATCAGCATCCCCAACCAAGCCTCCTCCTCAGTCAGGAATACCACAAACTTACAGAATAAAGTTCTTGCTCCCCAATGCAGTATGGGGGCCAAGACTTGATATAGTGAATTTACTTTTTCCCCTCAGAACTTCAGAGGGGGTGCATTTTGTTCTGTTCAGGTTCCTGCTTAACGGGGGGGGGGGACCAAACATGTGATTTGTGATTTAAGTAGAGTATAAATAATTGTGTACTTGTCACCTGAAGGGCATATGATATTAACTATTCTCTCAGCGCAGTGTTAAATGACTTGGTGTGGCACATTTCCTGTTTTTTAACTGATCTATATGTTCAAGATCACAGCCTGGCAGCCTGAACTGTTCATTACACACCTAGGACAATACCAGCTCAGGGCTTATCGTGGAGATGGTTTTCTTCACTAAATCTGCTCAATTATTAAAGGATGAGAAAAGCCTTCTGTCCCACTGTATTGGAGCAGCTTGCCTCATTCAACATTTCTAAAAAGCTGAAAACTAAATATCAAAACAATCATTAAAGAACATATATTTGCATTTGCCTTATTTAGCAGCACTACTATCCTAATATTCCTTCTACTGCATCCAGCCAGAGGTATCCATTACTACTGGAGGGGTACTAATAGACAGTTTTTCAACTTAACCCCATCTCCTCAATGTTTCTCTCATTGTAACAGCTAGATGAAAATAGCTATCCTATGTATTATACAGACACATATTCCATCAAATTGGCCTACTACTCCTATTTGATCATTTGGAAACAAACAGATCTAATTTTAAATGGAATTTACCATCACTTTCAGTAGTACATTTCCTACTCAAAGCATCTCAACATACTATATAAATCAGTATATAAACTCCAGCCAGTAACAGTCAAGACACACAATATCAATTAAACAACAACGTAAGACTAGTTTATTTCCACAGTAACTGTATATTTGCTACATTTTATCTAAAAAGGACAAATCATATTTCAGATTCACCGAGCTCTGCATTTTCTTCATTATATTTGCATTTCAACCGGGATCCAAGACTTCCAAGACACAGTTGTTCAAGAGTTGTATCTGTTTAGCTAGCAAAATCCTACATGACTTAGCAAATTATGATTAGGAAAATGCAAATGTAATAAACAAACATGCAAACTGAAAGATATCTTTATCTGCACAATCCTCTCATCCTGTATGCCAAAATACTACAGCATGTTCCAAAACATATCTGCTACACATGCGTTCCAGTTTCTGAATTTATTTGGTTCTCCTCGGAAGTTTCTGTCAGAGGTTGCAGGGGGTTCTTGTTTTTCATTTTCTGGCCCCCACTCCTTCCGCTTTTAGTGGCTTGAGCATTCTCATCTGTCACACACTGAGTTGCATTTCGGATCTTAAAGAACTTACCATCACAAACTAGTACTTCATATTTGAATAAATAAAAGCATACCTACTCTGAGCTGCAGTTACCCTGGAAATCAATATTATAACATCAAGAGAAATTTCTGGCAATACTAAATACTAAATTTCTGAAATCACTAAACAGTGATTCAAAAGGAACTCTGCTAGCCAGCCATATTCAAAAAATAGCTACTTGCCAAATTCTCACCATTTTGACACACATGCACTCTGTTCTCTCTCTGTCTCGAAACACCCTCAAAACCAGCCAAACAAACAATGCAAACAGATGTCTTAAACATACCAGATCACACAGGAAACACAGGCAAATTCACAAGCTCAGTAACATCTGAACTTAAAGTTAGTCTCCCTGGATGGAAGACACAACCCCCAACTCCCTTCTCTGAGAAAGTTCATTGCTGGATGAGCACGGGTAACCACATTTTCTTCAGAAGTGTCTCATGATGACATAATATAACAAGCGATCTCTGTAATGCAAACAAAGGGCCCCTATTTGCAGAACATGGTGGTTCAGTGGAAAAGAGCTTATTCTAGCACTACTCTGCCCAAACTTTTTCAGTAGGGACCTGTTCCAAACCTCCCTTGCTCAAGCCTCTTCAAGAAAAGGTCTCTTAAGACTGAGCTGAAGATACACATAGAGCAGCTATTCCTTTTAAATATTACAGACTTAGTTCCAACGAAAGAGTTCCCTTTCTCAAAAAAACTCCACGGCTTAGTTTTGCTGCTGCTGACTTCTGTTCAATAGAAACTGCTGAAAATACCCACATGCAGTTACTCCAGAGCACTGTTCTCTTTCCAGAACATTTTCCTATTACAAGCAGAACTTACAGAGTTAGTATCAAAGTGACAGTAATTCTGGATTTTTTTTCTTCTCTCATTGCTATTTATCACACTTCCACATCTTTGAAATGCTCTTCAAAATATGCCTGTGATAAGGAGGGAGGGGAACGGGGGAAACTCAGACTACAACAGCTAATACACACTGTAAAACCTCAATGTAGACAGGTAACACTGGAGTTTTTACTTTTAGTGCTACATCAGTATAGTAACACACTAGTCTGCCTACCTATGGATTCTGCAATGCATACAAAAGTCAACGTTGCTGTTTCCTGAAGAGGTAATGAACAGTAGAAACCTGATCAATTATTTGAGCATCCAAACAAAAGTATCTTTATATATTCTACAAGTCCTTCTTTTCACAAACTGCTCCCAGTACCTTTAAGACAAGATTACTCTAGCAGTTCCTGAAGAATTCCCCTCCAATATCAGAGCTTGATTATTAAAACAGGAACTTAGGAAACATGGAGAAAAGGAAACAATTTGCACTTCTCTATCTGCAATTTCATAGGTCTGGCTTGTATTAAGTGTTCAGAGACCCTTGTTCCAAGAGAGGGAGTAAAGCCCTGAGCAAGAAAAATCCCAGTCCATGGCCTGTTCATGGGTCACTGCAGCTGCAGAAAACTGGTGACACACAGGAGATCAGATGAGGCAATTTCAACAATGAAAAAATCATCAGGTAAAAAAAAGGAGAGATTACTTTCACATTACAAGGGGAAAAAGAATGATTACCCGGTTTCCTAGCTCATATGTAAAACGTAAAACAATAATTAAAGAAAAAGCTAATGATTGCATGATAAACTACTGTAACGTAAAGATACATATGAAGAGATCTGCACCACCACCCCATGCACTTTAACATAATGCATTTTACAGCATTATACAAACTGTTGCTCAACATCAGACAACTTC
Source organism: Mycteria americana (assembly GCF_035582795.1). Classification (NCBI taxonomy): domain Eukaryota; kingdom Metazoa; phylum Chordata; class Aves; order Ciconiiformes; family Ciconiidae; genus Mycteria; species Mycteria americana. Next base: position 154,765,285 of record NC_134365.1, on the reverse strand, counting down.
CTCACTACAACCTCTGTCAAGACATACAGACCTCATTGCTAGCTATAGTCATGTTATACTGGCATTAGAAAAATGGTAGTCACACACAACATTTCAAAAGTAAGAAATGAAAAACTGAAGAAAATCCAAAGTTAAAATGACTTAAAGTGGAAACTGTTCCCCTCAATAACAACTGGGCTTTTACAAGACTTTTATCCCTGAAGAGATAAATGGAGTGTCATGCAATTTGCTGCAGGTGAAATGCATAGCAAACAATATCTGGAAGAGGAGAGGTCTTGCCCATGTCAAACAGGCACTGGAAGTCTTACAGAGCTATTCTACAGGCAACAGCTTGCTCTGATACTCTCTATAAAATTCTGTCATCATTGTACTGTGGATACCTATGACCAGTAGCTATTACTCTGCATGTCATTAAGGTAGTCATAGTTTAACAACACTGCATGCAGGTAAGTGTAATGAGCCCTGGAAAACTGCAAGACTAAAGGCCTTGCATTTAGGGAAAAAAAAAAATGCAGTAACAAATGATGTTGCCAACATTTAAACAATGCTTTATTGCCTATTTCAGTTAAACTGCAATCTGCATTTACTATCATAACAGACAGCATTTATCTCCCAGCCTTTATAATATGTAATACTGAAGGCACTTCTGTCACTTGACAAAAAAGGACAATACTGAGCAGTACTTACCACTGTCATTGTCAGTCCTATCAAGACCTCAACTCATAAGACTACGTATGATCTAACAGTTAAAATCCAAGACAAGTAAGCTATAAAGAAAATAATAATTTATGAAAACATACCTATGATGGAATCCCTTCGAAAAACATCTCTGTCAAAAATATAAAATGACAGATGGCGAAAGGTCCGAGGAATTTCACAGTAAAAGTCTTCTCCATAGAAGGGGCTGGGTTAAAAAAAAAAACAACAAAAACACACATACACAAACACACACACACACACACACAAAAGAAAAAAAAAAAGAAATTAGTGTTGGTATTCTGGAGGAGCCAGTGTGTTTATAATTCACACCCAGAACATCACTCTGGACTGTGACAGTCTTTCCCCCCCATGAATGTGCACCCTCAAGCACTGTTCCACTTTGACTCTTCCCAACTATCTTAAATGCCCACAGAACAAGATTTCTTGATGTGCAAAAAAGAACGGACACTTCTTTTTATCTGGAAAACAAGTGTCCCTAAACAATGAGGGCAGAGAACACATTATTTGTTAACATACAGTGCCTTGAAGGGTGGAGAGAGGGCCCTGCTGCCACACTATGCTTACAATAGACCATTCCGACAGAGATCACAAAAGCATACACATGAACAGGGTGAGCAAAATACAGCATGGTTCATGGCATATATATGTATCATTTATTTATTTTTAAAAGGATTTCATTTATTTAAAATAAAATGCCTACAGCCATTGCCTCTTTTCTCATCCCCTTCAAAGCTTCTTATTTAAAGTCAGATTCAATCAACTGATGGTAACTAAGCCTTGGAGCTGGCACGATGCTTGTTACCTGATAGTGCTGCGTATCTGTCTATTTTTGCTTACTGGAATTGTATAGAATAAGTTCTTTTACTAAGACCAGATTTAAAAAAAATAAATACTATCTCAGCATGAAAAGCTCTTTGGAGACTTAAAGGGCTTTCTTTGGATCCTACCAATTGGGGGGGGGCCCAAACCAACCTCAGACATCTAATAGCAACCCTTTCAGTTTCTCTCTATCCAATTATATGTTTAAGGATTTACTCCTAAGCATATATCAACATTATTTATTCATTGCAGGTCTACCATTTTACACAGATTTTTCATTCCAAGTCACTCATGCTTCAGTAGACCTAAACGGTGGATGCAATTTGAGTCATATGGACAAATACAGCAAGCACTGCAGATGTAGACTTAAAAATAAATCTAATTCCAACAGGCCAAAAGCCAGCAGGTTTTTTTCTTCCCCTTTTAAACACAGACCTCCTTATTGTCTTGGCTAAGCACAAAAATTGGAGAAAGAATCATGCTGTAGCTTTAATCATTATCAAAGGCTTTTTATGTTAGAAAATTAGATATCCAAAAATCATTAATAGTTCCTTGCGTTAACTTTTGATTTTTCAACATTTTGTCAGGTGAGGTCATTCCCTTGGCTCCTTTCAGGATATTTTACATCACCATATACTTTTGCTTGCATTTCTGCCTACGGTGAAAATACATTCCCCCAGAATTGCCACGTTCCCTCAAGAGCTAGCTGACAAATCTCACTCAAAACACACAGGCACTGCAAATTAGCTAAGTACTCTGTGTTTGAAGGGAATATGCCGCATTAATTTCATGAAGTCCAGAGACATCACCCAATATTCAGTAAGAACATTATTTAAGTCACTACTCCACCAGCCACGTGGAAGAACACATATTGGATAAACAATGAAGCCCAAGGCATACCCTCAGGTTAAACTACCACCACTGAAACGGCTTCCCATTCCTTGAAATAAATGCATCCAGCCATAAGTTATGGCAACCAATGTGAGCCCCACTCAATCATCCCTACTGTGAAGGCAGGGGAGAAAAATCTAACAGCTGGAAACGGCAGCTGGTTTGGCTGTTTGTCCCAACTACCCACCCCCTCTGATTCAGCACACTCAGTTATGTCCTCTTTACCCATTCTACTCCGAAAAGTTTTATTCGGAATCAAGAATTCAGTAGCCACCACTTCAGGCACAAAATACCCCAGTTCTTTGGTACAAGTGGCTTCTACCAAACTACAAGCAGCTGGAAACTATCTAACTGTCCCAGCAGCCATGCTTCTGCTGGCAGCCCCAAGGGCCTCATTCTGTGCACACCACTTGGTGCAAGTTTTCATGCACAGGCTCAACCCAAGGGGGCTACACAAATGCACAAACATTGCCCTAATATCTAGTGCATTACACATGCAAAACACTTGCATCATTCTGAGCTCTAATACTCTGTTCAGCCATAAAATTGTCCTTTCTGCTGGAAGAACATGACAGAAGAATTTACTCACTTATGACCTTAGAATGAAATGATACTTAATGAACTGTGGATTATGTACCCAATTCTCTATTAAGAATATTAGGGAAGCTTCAGTACATTGGAAGTCTAAAGGCAATGTAAATACAAGTGAGACTTATACTGAGCATACTTTCATTCAGCTCGGCTGATTCTGGGGGAAAGAGCAGGGAAGAGACAACAACTGGGGCCTTTGGCAAGTCCTCTATTAATGTTTGTCACTGGTGGTGGTCAGCGGCAGAACATAACTAAGACCACAGCAAAACAAACATGAGATTCAGAAAAGCAGAGTGGACAACAGGAAGCTTCTAGTCCAATACGTGGTATCAGAAAGAGACTGATTAACAGAAGAAATGCTATGAAGGCTGACTTAGCCATGCAGGGACCACATCTGGTCACTACTTTTAGGCATAAGGCTTATTAGTCTGAGCAGCACCTGCTGGCTGGTACTCTTCACAGATACATTATTTGCAGCCACCATCAAGAAAAGAGAAGCTTTGTCCTGCTCTTGGCTTTCCCCCTCCAAGATCTTGTACCCCTTGTAGATTCACAACCTCTCATCGCTCAGGTTAACACCCCTGAGGTGCACTGCGTTCTTAATTAATATAAGTAAGCAGATTTTCAACACAAGTGCGCTCACTCTGCACCAGATAGTTAGCCAGCAAAGTTTGAACTGTAAGGGTATGCATCAAGATAAATCTGATATCCCCCTGCCCCAATCTTGTGTAGCTCTGCAGAAACAGTATCTTTGAAGGAATCAAAAGTAACCACACAAATGCTTCCACTTAAGTATGTGCTTTTCCTCCATGTATCTCTTCAGAACAGTACTGGCTTTGTCTCCCACCCAGACCTGAAGAGCAAGAGGTCGCAGCAGTCAAACCCCATGATTTATATCCCAAGCTAACTTATTTGAGCATGAGCCCCAAGGCTCCAGAATGGTTTTTCCAAAAGAACAGCTAAATCCCTCCCTCAGTGTCCCCTCTCTCCCAAAAGCCAGAATTAGCCTGATGGGGCTTCAGTGAGTACTTTTATTTTGACATAGCAATTAATAAAAAGCAGCGGCATCTGCCTACACAGCCCTCAGGAGTCTGACAAGATCCTCCAAAACAAATACTAGAACTAGCTTGGCTGAAAACCCGGAATCTTTCAGAACCAAGTGAGTTCAGATTCAACTTCCAGGTTTTGAGTTAAGCTTTCCTTGTAGATTAACCAACCCCATGCTCAGGAGAAATTTTAATCATTCAAAGAGGAGGAGAAATAATGAGGGCCCCCTCCCCCAGTCTTGCAGCATAGGCTGCAGATCAGTATGGTTACAACAGAAGGGCATGGACAACACCAGTGTTGTCATCATTTCAGTTTCTTCTGGACTTCGAACAAGTGACAGGCTAACTGCCGAGAGCAGGATCTTCCAAGGACAGAAACAGTGGACCTCCACTGTAAATGCAATTCAGCTCCTTCCAAGCTGAATATAAAAGCATTTTCAAACCCAGCTTCTTCAATAAAGACTACTAAATTCAGAACAGTTTTACTAATTTATTTTTAGTTTTGCTGTCACAGTGACGAGACAAGTAGCAGTGCAGGTATCAACTACTATTTAATTATGAAACGGGGCTTGTTCCTAAGTCACTGTCTCTTGTTTTCCTGACGGGATTAGAAACTACAGAGAAAGCCCTGTACCAATTTTTAAATCCTTGCTCCAAGCTTTCAGGCATTCAAGGGTCTGACTCTGTAACCTTCTACTCAACATACCCTCACTTCACACCCCCTTCTCATCTCTTTTCCAGTACATACCCATTACCTTGCTATGCTCTGAAGGAGGGAACCTCTACCTCAGCAGTCCTCTTCTCAGGAAGTGTGGGACTCTCTTACTGCACAGCTTTTATACAGCCCCTACCACCGACACATACACTAATCGATCCCTCCTCAGGACACCTTCCCTTGGATGCTTCCACAGCTCTCATGACAGAAGAGACGCACACACACACAAAAAAAAAGTCAAGTAAAAGCATGAAGAATAGTGCAATGGATTTGAATCTTCAGGCATACTGTCCCCTCACCAAAAACTTCCTTGTTCTGAATGCTCATGGGAGCAGGAATACCAAGAAATCAAAACCGAGAAGTTCCCTCTAGGTATTGTCTCACTCACAGCTATCCAGCTTAGAGCCCCTCCCATTTCAAGGTATCTATTTTTTAATCTCTTCTAATGTGCGTTTTGGCAATGGATATTTTCAGGAGGAGACAGGGAAGAAGAGAAACAAAATTACTGTGTAGATCAAGCGGAATGAAAGCAAATAAGGAAAAGAATCCTCATCTCAAACATGATGAATGGGAACTTCTTCCCCTAGAAAAGGTTCAAAATTTGTTCACTTTCACATGTTACTAAACTCCAGAGGCATACTTGCAACTTTAATTCCATACCTTCAGATATCTACTGAAATCATCGCAAATAATATTAACAGAAAGGAAGAGACCATAAAACAAATCTCAGTGTAGAAACATTTCTTTAGTTTCAGGCTGTGTTGCAAAACCTCGTGCTTGTTTCTCAATACTTAGGATTCGCTAAAGCAGTTTTGTTTTGGCACCAGTACTTCAGTGGATGAAGTGAAAGAGTTGCATGATGAATAATAATGAAACCCCTCAAACCAGAATTCTTTGTGTATGGATTTTTTTTTTAAACTGCTTTTGTGTTTGAAAGTAGGGACTATTAACATGCCACAGACAACTCCACATCCTCTGACTATTTTAAAACGTTTAGAAATACTGGATTCATCCTGCTGCATGAACTGAAGACCAGAGTTCACATCGCCATGTGAGCAGGAAGCAAAATCAGTCTGTACAAAGGAGTACACTTGTTTGTTTCTACTACTAAGCTTTTTCTGCTACTTGGCTAATACGTTTTATACTATGCTTTGCAGTCTGTGTAAAGGGAGTGGGGCAGGGAAGAGAAGGTTTATTCAAAGCAGATACAGCAAGCCAAATAAAATCTGAATACACTTCAGCAGACACAGAGCTACAAGACGACAGGCGAGTAAGAAAGGCTCTGTAAGAGCCAAAGTCAGCAGATGTCGTGGTAGCTTCCTTACACAATTTATTAAAAATACCTAGTATTATATTTGAAGCACAGATTTGGCAGAGGACACGCAGCAGGAAATATATGGCACAGAAGGCAACATCTAAATCCAAACATACCAGTTATGCCCACTGTTAGAGCACAGGCTGTAGTCTTCCAGACATCCACCAAGCCTAAGCAATTTTCTCCTCGTGTCACTGTGCAGAGACACCCAAATGGACAGTGCTGTGTTGTAGCCACAACCACCCCTACTATACAGAGAAAAAAATAAAGCAGTGTGCACTTTCTCAACCCTATGCTCAGAAGAGAGAGACAGACACACGAGCTATAGTTATCAACCTCACTTGACAGTTGCTGGTTTGGCTCAATAAGGCTTACAGGGATTATGACAACTTTAAGCAGCAGCCATTTGGCCCCTAGTCACCTCCCAAAATATTCTGTAAGATGACACACACAAACAGCAGAAGTCACATTACAGCTGCATTTACTTTTTTTTTTAATCACTCGAAGCAGCCTACAACACCAACAATTGTTACTCACATGGGTGACTTCGTGTGGATAAACGCTCTCATTCATAAACCCTGCCTTGGGTCTCAAGGCTCACTTCATTCTCCTCCTTCCATTAAGTCTTGCTTCACTTCCTGGCACCCTTCCCAGCTGTACTACTTCCCTACACAACCATACAGTCCTTGCCTTCAATAATATCCCTGACCAGGCTGAAGTTGTACCTATACCCATCTTACCCCTTTCCCTTAAAGGCTTGGGGTGTTTCAGAACTGAAGTCACGGATATTAGGAATTCAAGCCATGGTTAGATGTAGTCAAGTGCAGAAGACGGCAGGCCCTGGGGCAGACAGCACACTGAGGAGTGAGCTGGGAGCATGCAGGAGAGAAGCTGCAGAACATGCTAGAGCATCCAGCTCCAGTCCTCTTTACTTAAGGCCTCTGGGCTGGGGAAAGCTGTTATTTCAAGGAGGTGAGCTGGCAACATAAGAATATGGAAGTAGCTAATGGAACTAACTCAGATACAACAGCTCATTTTGGCAATGCTCCAACTAAGGGAAAAAACTTTGTGTTTAAAATTTGAGAAGTGGCCTGCATCCAAGATGTTATCAGAACACAAGAGAAGTTTAGCTATGCAGCCATGAACTCCAAACATAGGAAAATAAAGGGTTTAAGCAAGCCTAGAATTAAAAAATAACATTAAATATGGCAGTAGAATTACTTAGAAAAAGTTCTGAGCTACTGATTGAATTTGTTACCTGGTCTAATACTAAAACAAAGACACCGTAACCTCTTGTTAAGGAGAACACAGCCTTAACTATGAATTTACAGCACATTTCACTATACACTCACAAGCACACTGCAGACTTGCAGTGCTCACTGTTACCTTCACTGGAGACTAGCAAAAAAAAAGGATTGGGCGTGGGGAAAGTGCCTCTGGCTTCATTTGCTGTTTCATTCAGGCTTTGATCACTATGTTTAGCACGTGAAAAATTCCTCAGTGAAATAGTGGAGAACTAAATAATCACAGACTCAAGACGCTTGGCTCATCTCTCTAAAGCACACACTGTCAGCCATTTGATTCTTAATGCACGACAGTTTTTGCCTTTATCCATATCCTTGAAACAAATTTAGAGATGTCACATTCCTTCCATTCTTCACCTATGATTTGAGAAGCTGCCTTGATTTCCTGTTGCAGCTGACACTGCCCTTTAAGTGAATGGAAACATTTGATGCAAACAGCAAAGGCAAAGTCAGTCTTAACACCAACAAGCCAAGAAAGTTTATCCTCAGGCAAGATCTGTAGCTAGGAACAAGTCCTGGATGGTGGAGCCTGAAGTTTGAAGCTACTCATGGGGGAAGCTAAGTAGTTGGTTCAGCAAAGGAAATTAATAGGTAAAATTCTTGCCAGGCTGTCTACTTGCAGCTCAGAACTAAAGAAAAGTTGTAGATCCGTGCATTTAAAAAAACAGTAATTATCACATGTTCCTTAGGACATAAAATACCTGAGTCCCTTCACATACATCTTTGCTAGGTTATATGGAATGGATCCAATTCTATTCAGTGCCTTTGTGGATGACGGTAATATAAATATTGAACAACAAATACAAAACAGAGAAGCATATTAAATCCTCACTCTGACCGACCTCTCCCTCATATCTTATGACTTGCATGTGACCACCTTAGAATTTACTAAAAGCTTGTGCCAAGGAGTTTATGAAAATAGTGCTGCTTGAAGAGTTCAAGATTCTCTTCCTGGGAACCTGGAGAGCTTGCTCTGACCAACCCACGCGTTCACTGTGCTTGTCCAAAGATCCCTAGAGAAGTCGGATGACTCTGAACTGTCCTACATAAACAGTACTTTCACACTGCTCTGTGGTTTCATAGAAAGGCCTGCCCATGTTGTAACCCTTGACTTGTTTCAGCCATACGCTACCCAGTTATCCTCACAGCAGCCCTCAAAATCTTCCAGCACAAGGCAGCAGTGCCACCATCCAGTTTAACAGAAGCCAACAGAGGCTGGATGGCAGGAATGATTTAAGTTCCTGATTGTAATTTATGAGTCCCACCTGACTGCTAAACAGAGGAGTTAAGGTTCACCATGCTGGCTGCTCAGTTTTTGAGGCTCACAGAGATTCTCTTCAGAGCACTGGTAAGGGCACCAGACTGGGCAACAGGATGTGCTAATTCAGTTCTTAGAGTTCTGAATGATTCCTGCTTTGTTGATTTAAGGGGTTACTACTCTCAGCTGTCTTCTCATGCCTCTGCCACAGCCTAATAAAATAAAAATCTGTTGCAGAAGATTAGGACAGAGCTCAGGGAAGCAACTTCTTACACTGTCCCAGTATAAAACACAGGAGATCATGAGTCAGAGTCTGAAGGCTCTGCCACAGATATCCCAAGCAAGCCAGAATTGGACATTCATCCAAGTCCCTCTGGGAAGGAGAGATAACCGCTTCCTTTCTCCCATTTGCAGTTCTATTTAGGCTTTACATCAGGAGAAGGCCTGCTTGGAAAAATATATATTTCTGCAGTCCTTAGTAGAAGCTTAATGAAGCTCAACTGAGTAGAAAGAAAGGAGAAGAAAAAGAAAAAGAAAAAAAGAAGAAAAAGAAAAAAAGAAAAAAAGAAAAAAAGAAAAAAAAGAAAAAAAGAAAAAAAAGAAAAAAAGAAAAAAAAGAAAAAAAGAAAAAGAAAAAAGAAAAAGAAAAAAGAAAAAGAAAAAAAGAAAAAGAAAAAAAGAAAAAGAAAAAAAGAAAAAGAAAAAGAAAAAAAGAAAAAGAAAAAAAGAAAAAGAAAAAAAGAAAAAAAGAAAAAGAAAAAAGAAAAAGAAAAAAGAAAAAGAAAAAAGAAAAAGAAAAAAAGAAAAAGAAAAAAAGAAAAAGAAAAAAAGAAAAAGAAAAAAGAAAAAGAAAAAAAGAAAAAGAAAAAAAGAAGAAAAAAAGAAAAAGAAAAAAAGAAAAAGAAAAAAAGAAAAAGAAAAAAAGAAAAAGAAAAAGAAAAAAGAAAAAGAAAAAAAGAAAAAGAAAAAAAGAAAAAGAAAAAAGAAAAAGAAAAAAAGAAAAAGAAAAAGAAAAAAAGAAAAAGAAAAAAGAAAAAGAAAAAAGAAAAAGAAAAAAAGAAAAAGAAAAAAAGAAAAAGAAAAAAAGAAAAAGAAAAAAAGAAAAAGAAAAAAAGAAAAAGAAAAAGAAAAAAAGAAAAAGAAAAAAAGAAAAAGAAAAAAAGAAAAAGAAAAAAAGAAAAAGAAAAAAAGAAAAAGAAAAAAAGAAAAAGAAAAAAGGCACAAGCACTCCTTGAATCCCCAAGTACACAAGACAATGGTTCAGTGTGACTTTAATTATAAGCCTTTTCATGCAGATAAGAAATTCTTTTTATGCAGATATGCTGGAAAAGATAGGCTTCTCCAGGACAAATCTGAATGAGAAGACATCATTTCAGAGTCAGTAACGCTAGGGCTGTGTATGAAACACCTTTCAATTCAGACATTCACACAAAGCATCTTATTTTTCAGAGACTACATGAAAATCATTTTTTGAGCTTACTGGAAGATGGGGGAGTTACCAGTATGAGTGAAAATACAGACAATTCTTAAAACCTTCTTTACAGCAAGCCAGCCCTGTGTCAGCCATGAAGTGACAGGAAATAGAAAATAAGCATGAACAACAGAGTAGAGCCAATGTTCTCCCCTTCAAGCTATAGTCAAAGGCTGTGTCACCCACTTCAATGCTAGCCACGCAGATGTTCAGGCAGGATTCGACTATTTTAGTCATGCATTGGCCCAGCTTTACATCCCTGCTCCCATCTAACATTGCATATCGCAGCAGCGATACCTCAGAAAAAGGGACCCAACGCATACTTAACTCTTACATTGGCAAGTGCCTGGCAAAGAAGCACCATACATGAGAGCAGGTATTTCTCTGCTGCATACGAATTACATGGGCCTTAGGGCACATAAGCCTCGCCTGCCCAATAATTCACGGTTACTCAATGGGTTGAATCAATTTACAAACAAGCATTAAAGAATGTAACAGCATGACTGGCTCCTCAGCTATGTGCTCATCTCAGAGTCTTACAAAAAACAATAGGCAACTGCAGTACGGCCTGAAATCATTTGAAAAACATCTTCCTTTGGAAGTCTATGCACTTGTTTTTATGACTGTGTTTACATCTATTAAAGATTAAGTAGCTGTTTGACCATGCCTCACTAAGTAACAGCAATTTCTATTCACAGATTGGGAAGACATTCCAGTTTCACCATTCATGTATTTGGGATTTTTGTATGCTTTTCTTTTATGCAACAGAAAAACAAGGACAGAGAAAACACCTGTATGGATAAATGCAAAAATCAGTTAATATCAATGTCTAAGTGGATATTCAGGGACTGTGAAGAAGCAAGTTTTTCAAAAACAGTACTTGCAAATAGAAGCTCACAGAGGAAGAAGGCAGACTACCACTGAAGACAGGAATTCACTGGGAGAAGAAATAGCGACCAAGGAGATCATCTCTAGTCAACCCTTAGATCAAAAAAAATAGGACTGTAAAGGGATTTTGGGAGGTCATCCGGTCCACCACTGTTCTAAAGCAGGAAGATCTGTATTTTGGTCAGGACTGATTATACAGAACCTATTAAAAGCCTTCAGCAATAAATATGGAAAAACCAAGGCAACCTACTCCAGTGCTTCAGCATCTTTAACAACAGGAAGATTTTTCTTCACAATAAAACTTAACCTAAACTTTCTTCCCCACTGCAATTTAAGTCCATTATTACTTGCAATATCCATACTGGACATACAGAGCAATTCCCGCCCTCTTAATTTTTTTTGGGGGGTGCTGTTTGGTTTTTTGTTTTGTTTTGTTTTTTTAATATATTTACATAGTTATATCTACTCTCATCCTTCTTCTCTAGGCTAAACAATTCCAGTCTTTTAACCTTTCCTCACTGGTTATGCTTTCCAGACCTCTGATCATTATGTTGCCCTCCTCTGAATTCACCTCAATTAATGAAAAGAACTTAGCTCCACAGGAAGCCAGAAACCTTCCAATTCTGCACAGCCTCAGTGCACCTCTTCAGCTTTATAATGATATCTAAAGACAGATGGAATTTTTCCCACTGAAGGAATTACACTTGCTGCTTATTCCTACTACTAAGAGTTTATTTTCTCAATAGAAAAATACGTGGATTAGTTCAAGGAAATTACATCAACTATCCTCATACATCCCCACTGCTCACCTTCCAATTCCCCGCAATGCACTAATGATCACCCAGCAAAAAAAACCCACTGGGCAACTTCTAGTTGTGACCAGGAGGGCTACAGTTGGTTGATCCAGGAACGAATTTAAATGAGTTACAAAGTCATTTTTAGAGAAACAACTGTTTCGGGGACAACTGGTTTAGGGACACTGCATGTCAGTTATTGTAAAAAAAAAGTGCATACAGATCAGTCTTTGCTTTTTTACTTTTTTTTTTTTTTTTTTTAAATATAGTACACTACAAACAGGAAAGTGTTAGCATCATCATCCAAAAACACTCTAATTATGTTTAGTCAATCTAAATGCCTCATGAAACAAAAGTCTCCATTATGGACCCCAGTACAGCATATCATAACATAAGAAATAAAGACTTACAGATGACAAAAAATTATGCGAGAGAACAATTAAAGTGACTTAAGGGAATAAATCCCACTTCAAGCTACTCAGATTCACATTCTTAAATGTGTTAGGTACTTCTGAGGGGCTGGGGGTGGGGTCTAGAGCTATTTCCCAAAGTAAATTATTTGCAATAACAAGACAAATAGCAAATTCCTAACTGTATTACTCAACTCTGACTCTTTTCCCACTTTATATCTTAAGATAAAAGTTATGAACTTGACTGTTCCTTGCTGCTACTTTTCCCTCAACTCCAAAAAAAAAGGCAGCTTCCCAGATTACACATATACGCCCAGCCTTGTTCCTTATATTTTTTTGACGTTTGGGGATTTCCAGGAGAAAGCATTTTAACTTTTGCTACATGCTTCTCATTCTGTTTCATTCTACATTTGGCTTCTACAATCTCACAGGAAGTGTCCAAGATAATCAGGCAGGCATCTTATGTTCAAACCTCTTTCAGGTGCAGCCTCATGACAGGAAAAAAAAATATCCCTAACTAGGGATTTAGGGTAGCTAGACCAATGAAAAATTTTAAGCATAGACAGATGTGAAATGGCGTTCAGTGCTGCCTCCTAAGTTGAGATCTAAAAAACTTAGGGAAGTTCAAAACAAATATTGCAGAAAGAAAGGAGCACTGGCTGTACATTCTTAGAAAACATTTAATACAGCTTGCCTTGGTGAAGACATTTTCCCATATGCACATATAGGAATAATGACATTATTAGTTCTATCACTAGCGTTCTTAAAACTGGAAGAAGGATCATATTCATCCTCCCTCCTCCCCCAAAAAAAGTATCTTTAGAACATTAAACAAACATAGTAAGCAGAGAATGAGAAGAGTTAACAGAACATATACACATGTATTTGTTACCATAATGACTTCTCCACTATTTTGGTCCTGAAAACCTCCTCCTGGTCCAGGTTTACAGTACAGTAGCAATCCCTCATCTTGTTTGGCCCCGGATATGTCGGAAGATTTTTGGCTTCGCCTAAAGACAAGAAAGAAAAAACCCAGAGGGATTACATATTAAAACATTATCCATAAATTAGTCATCTGTCAACTAATGCAGTGTCAGCAACACAGCTGAAGTGAAGTATTACATTGTATTTTTCTTGTTGTTAATTCTCTATTAAACTCAGCAGCAGTATTCTGTTTCCAAGGCAGCAGCTCCTGACAGTCACTGAGCTTAGGGCTTAGCAGTATCCAGCAACAACTCAGTTTGTTGCGTCCAATTTATGTGCATGTATTTGGGTGCATACTGCTTCCTTCCAAATTTGTGTTTAGGTTTTGATCAGTCCTCCCATAAGATACCAGGAACACAATACAACATGGTAATAAAGCTTTCTGATACAGCCCACAGATTTTATCCTAAAGGCATTACCAGAACACAGCAAATGAGGACTGACCCCCAGCTCCACCACTCCTCACAGACGTGGAGATGGAAAACAGTCATTCTAGTTACAGCCAACAGCCTTACACCACATGTTGGACTTCAAAGCGCTTTGATGAGGTAATTAGCACTTGTGAAGCTGTCTAAGGTCCTCGCACAAAGGTACCATGCAAGTCGTGAATATTCTTCATAATAAACATTTTTTTCAAAACTGCAACAAGAAACATGTATGTATCCTATATTTAACATTAAAAAAAAAAAAAAAGACAGGATTGAGGAACTAAGGGTAACCAAGAGACTACAAAACAAGAATAAAACCACAGCTTTCCCCTCTACATATCCATTAATAACTGAAGCTGAGCACTCTATTTCCTTGGCAGACTGATAAAAATCAAAACTCTCAGACAGGAAACTGGGTAATGCTCCTCACAGCTCTCCTAAAACACCTTAGCACTAGGTGGATAAGTGATTTAATTCTAAAGACAAAACTTAGAACTCTCAAAGAATGACTAAATGTAAGTCTGCAACACACGTGGCCTTATTTACCTTCACTCTTCCAGTACCCGGAGATTATTAGCACATACCATGGGAACTAGATCATTCTCTCCTGGTAAAAATAAAAAATAAAATTTAAAAAAAAAAATGCACAGACCAAGGGAACACAGGTTTGTTTGCCAGTAGAGAAGGGAACCCTAAATGACAGTAACAAACATAACTTTTTATCAGATGTCTGCAGCTCAGCTTAAGTGCATTTTACTAGACACATGCCTTTCCCAGTCTCCAGCTCCCAAATAGCTTTATGCTATTAACAGAACTATCTTGCTTCTTTCAACCCTACCTCCAGTAAAGACATACTTTTTCCTTTCTGCAGATTTGTTCAACCGCACTCTGATGCATGTGCATGTAAATACTGAAGAACTACAGCAAGGAAAGCTTAAGCCAACCTGCATCCTTGGGTTTAGAAGAAAAGCATAAAGTGACACAGAACTCCGTGTCTTCCTGTCTGTGATGTCTTTCTGGCACACTGTTCGCACGCTTTTGCTAACTGACTCACGATGTGCCCTTGGAAATGCCACACACCACGCTTCTCACAAACGGCCTGTATATGGGTGATTGTACATGCATATATTTTCTAAAGCTAACCATAGAACATAAAAAGAGGCACTGAAAAGGGACATGAAAACATTGTTTCAGACAGTAATGCCTCACTTCAGAGTTCTTCTAAGTTTGCTCTCAGCTCAGCTGATGCAACTTGATAGCATTCTTCCCACTTCCTTCAGAGTTGTGAGACATTGTATTAAAAAAAGCTGTCTCCACTCTAATTCGAAGGTGTGACTGGAACATCTGTTAGCATGCCCAACGTGGCTTTAAACTAAGCTGAAGTGTTAGCAATAGTTTAACTGCAGCAGCTCTAGCCAAAAATATATTGAGGATTATTGATGGCTTGCTCAGCCTGCATTGAAGTCTATTCTGCCGTGCTAAACATCCAACTTTTACTCTTGTTAGTTCGAGTTCAGGCAAGTTACAAATCAGATGTACTAGCCTCACACAGGCTGAGGTCTCCGAGTTTGCCTCCTCTCCCCACGTCCCCCAAACATCAAAATTTCTCTTATCTCTTATCTATTCTCACATTAAAGTCACATGAAGCCAGCCTCTTTTCTGGATCACTGGGTAAAGTTCCCCAGAGAGAGCGAGTGTGCGTGTCAACAGGAAGAGTTTCAATAGCAGAATGATAAGGAAGTCTTCCTCTGGGGCTGGCACACTATTCTCACGGTTCTTCCAAGAGAACAGGACAAAACTTTTCAAGCTCAAAATTAAACCAAAAAAATACGCAGTTTCCCTTTTTCTCCACTTTTCCACTTCCTACTTCAACACGAATGCACACACACGAAACCAATTCCGTATTTTGTGATCTCGATTTCCAGCTTTCTGTAGTGCACAACATTCACTTAAGCACTTAAAGTTAATACTTGGTCATGTCAGAGCACTCTAAGAACTGTATTTTGAAAACTCAGTAGAAAAGCCCATAATATTGAAAGCTAAATGCAATGCAAAGGAAGACACCATTTAGCATCACTAGAAAATGACTGCCTGCACAGTCTGTACAGCAAATTAAAGCTCACCACCACCACAAGATTAGAAAGTGAGGCACAGAGGGAAGATAGAGGGAGAAGATATTTTACAGTAATTTCTTTCTTCAAACTGGAAAAAGTCCCTGAAAAACCACTGAGACTAGAACAAGGGATTAATTGACCAACCCAATATATTAATCATGTTAGTGACTTCAGTAGGAGCTTACAAAAAAAAAAAAAAAAAAAAAACCCACCACGGTTTCTTCCCAACGCTGGCAGCAGCCAATGGCTGTTTAGATTCCTCTAGCACTGAGCAGTTGAGAAAGAAAAATTTGTCAAGCTTTCAAGCATAGCTAAAGACTCAGCTCTCTAGCCAGACATTTTATGTCAACAAATGCGCTCTGTTAGAGCTTCAGTTGCTCTTTAGATTCCTCCAAGACAAAAACGTTCCCTCTGTGGCACTGTTTTGCCATCTACAACGAAGCCGAACAATTTGCTCAGTATTTTTTTTTGTTCTGCTACTACTGAAATGAAAAAAGAAAGCTCAGAATACTTGATACAGTCATTCACCATTTCCATATTCTCAACAACCAGAGCTGATGAGATCATTTCATTTGGGCAAGAATTTCATCGTTTAACCTATCTGTACAGAAGAGGCATCTTCATCAATTGTATTTTCAAGAGGCAGCTCCGCTTTTTTTTCCCCCCTCTTCACATTTGTGAAGTACCTGTATGCTAGAGAATTTGGAGAGCGTTTGCAGACAAAAGGTCAATATATTCACCTTTAAAACCTTCAATTTTCCACTTCTGCTAAGAAACGGAATGTTTCTTAAGATGTCTAAGACCTTGACAATTTAAAATACACAAGCACTTTGTTTTGGAGCATAAGGCTTCCATTTGGAGCCATAGTGGCAGAATAATCAGTTCAAGTTTGCAATAGCTTTTCTCTCTATCCCTGCACTTGTAATATACATGGTCCTAATTTAACTGTGTGATGCACTCAACTTTGCACTAAGTACTTAAACCTAGCAAAGCTGATTTTAGCTATGGAAAAGTTATCAATAGGTATTCTGGACAAGTCTCACAAAATAGGCTATACAATTCTGAATACCTCACTGACTTGCTATCTTCTCCCCACAAATACTGGGTTACTATAGTTTAAAAACGGACTACTGTGGCAGCACAGATAGCTTAGCTTGAACTAGGCAGCGGGAACGCAACAGGCTGGAAAAAGAGGAAGGAAAAACTCAAAACCATATTCACCTTCCTTGTTCCTTCCAATGTTATACATTCCTGCCCTGCTAAGACACTGGCAATAAAAGGGAAGCAAGAAAAAAGGGCTCTCCTGCATACATAGCTAGAAGAGCACTGCTTAGATGCTTGGGAGTATAACCGGTAAAAAAACCAAGAAAAACTTTTGAGATGTTTCTCAGAATAAACGAATATATACCTACATGTATACATTTCCTTAAGGTTTTGCCACCTTAAATTTTTTGAAGCATCTGGTATTTTTAATTGAATTTAGATACTTGGCATTGTGTCATCTTTGCTCTTGACATATTTTGCCAGGTGCAATTTTCTGAAAAGCAGAGAATGCACAACAGCCAGGCATTATTTCTACCTTTTGGAAGAAAATTTGCTGCTCCTGTGCTTCTAAGTCTTGGGTCACCAGCACACATCTGCCAATCTGAGCGCATTAAGGAAGACTTTGTAACGTGTCAACAAATTTAGCTTGCTGTCTTCTAGCAGCAACATATTTGATTTTATCAAAATGCCATGGGAGAATCATTTCCCAAACTATTTCAGAAAACAAAAACCTACCTCCAAAAAATAAAGCCCAGCAGCTGAGCTTTCAATGCTGCAGCATTTGACTTCAGGGAGCGTGCTGAAAGACCTGAGTACAGAAACAAAATACCTAAAATCTGAAAAGGGCAACATATCCAAACCAACAACAATCCACTTTGCTTCTGCCATATTCAGGAAAACACTCTCCAAAGAAGCTTGTAGGCAAGCATGTCAAGAACAAAAACAGAGCAGCAATATATGCCAAGAATGGAAAGCTTCTCCTGTTCTCCCTTAAGCTCTCTATACCAATACAGATGCTGGAATCTGAAAAAATTATCTCAAGCACTCAAGTTTTTTCTTCTAAAAGAGCATTATTCTTTCAACATCCACAGATCAAGCAAAAACAGAAAAAGGAAAATGTGTGTACACACACAGCTCCGATTCTCTATCACAATTTATGCTTAAAAAGCTCCTCATGCACAAAAGCCAGCATATATGTAAAATATCAAGATGCCAGCAAGTTTATAATCAGTACTTAAAGTTATTTTAATTAAAACAGAAATGTAATACCACTCAATGTCGATTAAAACATGCAGAAATACCTACAAGCACATTAACTTTTGTGCCTACACATGAATTTAAACTGAACAGAAACAGCTGCATTGATGTTGAATGTTGAGAAAGCAGTTCCTTTTTTTGCAAGGTGTGCTTTTCGAGGGTGAGGTGGGGATAAGGGGAGGGATATATTGAAAAAAATAATCCCTTTTAATATTGAAATGGTCAGTTAGAAAACTTCTATTCCCATCAGAAACCAATTTTGTTATTAAACAGCCAATGTGATAATTATGTGAAATTAACACGTTTGAAAGCAGAATATACAGTTACATCTGTATGTAATTCCTATATGCAGATACACTGTGTGTACCTCTCAAAACAGAAAGTTTCAATTCATTTTCGCCTTTCCAAAGAGGAAAAAGCAATAAAAACTTTAAAAGTGCAAAGCTCCAAGAACCAGCATACCCAGTGTGCAACTGTGGAGTTATGTAAGTAGCTTAGTATTCTTGTGTACTTTTGTAGTACTAGCTCAAAACAATAAACACTTTTTAGGCAATATATGACGAGTGCCAAAAATGTTCTCTCCCCTCCACCTATGTATATAGGTCACACAGCCTGAAAATAAGAAAAACACATGAAATCATAAATATCTAATTGAGAAAATTGATATATTTAAAAAAATGAGATTTCTTTTAAAACAGATATGGCTAGAAACACTATTTGTCCAACAATCCCTCTTTGCTTTAACCATAGGTATTTACATGTGCATATACACACACTTTGTTCTCACGGAGAGACAGATTGCATTAGAGTTCTAAACCAGGTCAAAAATAGCCATCTGTGAACAGATTTTGATGATCTGGAAAATGAGATTTTTAGATGACCTGTTCTTAATCTAAGCCCTTGCCTGCCAGCCTCTTGCCATGTGAAATAATCATCACACATCAGAAGACTCAGGGAAAGCACTTCCTCAACAAAACAATATTGATGACCTAGGCCTTAGCAACAACCCCAGAGCAACTTGATACCACAGCTAGGGCTGCTTCAGCAAGTAACTAGCAAGGAAACAAAGCACACTACATCAATTACAACTTTTTAGACAAGAGCATCACATGGAAACCCTCCTGGCTTAGGGGCAATAAGCAGCACCAACCCCAAATCCTTTGGCACCCAACTGAAGACCACCGCCAGCTGATATCTCTGTGCCAAAAACTATTTATACCTACTTAGACCTAGTACTTCTAGTGAAGTTTTACTGCCTTTACAGCCTAGTGACACGAACATTTGGCATCCCTTAAGATCTCTTCTGCACAATCCACTTCACCAGTACACACAGTGCCATACTACTACACTACCACCCTTTCCCCTCACATGATTAAACTTACTCTATGCCAGTTAGGAACCTTCACATAGACCTTCCTCTACTCCAAAACCTGTTCTGAGACAGCAAATGACAGGCCTTTCTATCAGCTATAACAATAGCTAAGCCTAATTAACTATAGCCCCCATGGTGGCCAGACTCAAACCTATCACTCAGAATGGCTAGTAGCCAAACTCCCTGTTTCCTATATGCGTGTGAACAGACATCCCAGTTCTCCTTTTGCAGCCCTGAAGGTCCAATAAACCATCCAAATATCTTGCCTCTACTGTTCTGGGCATAACAGAAGTGGCTGAGGATATTTTCATTGGAGAGCAATGAGAAGCTGCAGGCTGACAGCCTTACATTTCTTCTAAGAGGCAACGAACATCAAGGAGGCTCAAAAGATCTTGTCATGATCTCAAGTACTTAAGTGCTCACAGCACAAGGGCTGTTAATCAAATCCCAGGGCTGAAAGGAAAGAGATCTATACAGCAAGTTCCATGAGAGCTGCTTGCAAAATTAAGATTTTAGTTTGTACAAGAGGAGAAGCATAGCTCTCCTCAACTCATTAATGTAACTGGTTGCATGCTACTTGCCAATATCGTGGTCTAACAGCAGGAATCAGGTTTCTCTAAAGATTCC
This sequence comes from Mycteria americana, assembly GCF_035582795.1. Lineage (NCBI taxonomy): Eukaryota > Metazoa > Chordata > Aves > Ciconiiformes > Ciconiidae > Mycteria > Mycteria americana. Next base: position 154,745,237 of record NC_134365.1, on the reverse strand, counting down.
CTTAGGATAGTAACTTAATCCCACAAAATAAAAAATGTACAGTCCAGCTGCTTTTTAACGAGACTGAAGCTATGTTGTGTAAAAGGACACTTTGAAGTGATCATTTTAGAGTAGGATACTGCCAGGAAAAAGGTGTTCTCAAGGAGGTTTCATTCTAATTCAGTTTTCCTGTGGCACTCTGGGGTTAGCATTCCAAGTTTCTTTGATGTGACTTTCTTGTATTTCTGCAGAAAAACTGACGAATTAACCAAACTCTTTACCTGTGTTGATACAATATTAGACTCAGCTCTGCATGTACTATTTTTCAATCCAGCTTATATTTTGAAGACGATACTCTGCATCAAGACGCATCTCATGCAACCTCCCAGCTGCATTTGATAGAGGCTCTTGAGGTTTTTCCTACCAGCTTCAGTAATGTAGGGACTGGCTACAGGTTGTTCCGTGCCTCTGAATTGTGACCTTCATTTAGATTGATGGCTTGCACAGCTCTGTAGTTTTTTTGTTGTTGTTTGAGGTGAGGTTTTTGGGGAGTCTTGTTTAGTTTGGGTTGTTTGGTTGTTGTTGTTGTTTTTTAAAAAAGAAAATCAGCTTCCTAAAGTTATAAAAGACCTTCTCAGCAAAGTTTATGTCACTGAACATCTGTTGTGGGAGGCCATGAGGGAGAGGATTCAGGCTGCAGGAGGGGCAGAGTAGCTGAGAGGAAGTAACTTTTATAACAGGCTATTCCACCATGGAGCTGTGCTGGGCCAGCAGCAAGCAATTTCAGCTATTTTTAGAAGAACAGTATGAGACAGGAAATACAAGCAAATGATTTACAACATCAAACAAGACGTGACCAAAATCCAACAACAACTCCACCGTTCCCTTTTGAGAGTCTTTGTACTTCAGGATAATTTAAGATAGTTGCTGTATAGTAAGGAGCCTAGTCATTGCTAAAGAACAAAAGCAAAGTTCTCAAAAACATCAGCATAAGCAAAAAGAAGTTTCTGTGAAAATAAGTATCTATTTTTACCTGCCTTCATTTATATTATTCACACACAAAACCAAAAGCCAGGTGACCAAAAAAAAGGCAATTTTTATCTATGTACATCCCCTTTTTTTTTTTACGTGTAGATCAAAAAGCTATAGCTGTATAGCTGGGGGGGGGGGGGGGGGACGGACGGACACGACAACAACAACAACAACAACAACAAAAACCCAAAACAACAAAAATATAAGCAATGAAAAAGGAATTATGCCCTCTTTCTTCCAGGACATTAATCACTTCTATCACAACAAGCGACACTAAAAACTTTTACAGTAACATGAAAAATACAAATCTGCCAAAGGTTGTCTTTTGCTTAGATTAAAACTAGAAACAAAAGGAGTGATTGCTGAAAAGCTGAAGCTTTACCAGCAATGTTAAGAAACTGTAACTGTTTCCTTTAATGATTCTGTTGTCCACAATGGCTCTTGCTTTAGAATTACTTATTTAGAAATGTCTTCACTAACCAGAGTTTCACAGGATCACATCTGATCAAGTTCAGTTTGGCCCTTTTGCTCCACAGTGTTCAAAACCAAAATACAACCTAGCTATTGAGAAACAGGGTGACTCAGAGCACAGCAGTTCAAGGCAATCTTGAAAACCACATAAGATTTAGGAATTAACCAAACAAAGCATGTCTTCCTCCATATTCAGAACTCTTCCTATTACAGAATTAATCATCATGAGGGAGAAAAAGGTTTTGAAATCTCCCCACCTTGCTTTACTTTAGCCTTTCTTCAAAAACAGTGAAAATAGGTACTTTCCTACAAGAAGATCAAGTTCATTTTTCCATGTAAAGATCCAAACTCAGAAACATCCTCCTCCAAACTTGCAGCAATTAGCAGCTTCCCTTAAATCCAGCAACAGGCAAGACTACAACTCCTTCAAACTTGACATGGTCTCGATATTTCATTAGTCCACATATTCCTCATGTGTTCCTTCACACACAAAGAGCATCATATGTACTAAGGAACAATGTAACAGAAAAGCGTGATCATAACCAGTTCTCAGACTATGTGCTTTAGATGGTTTTTGAATGAAAACATTAATTTGAGGAAACTCGTAACTTTCTATAGAGTTGCAGTCTTAGGCAGCTGACAAACGCTATGTTGCAAACATGGCTCTGTGCTGAGCAGAATGCTCAGATTAGGATATTATCAATATCATTCGCATTTGTTTTGCTTTAGTTACTGGATCTTCATTTACAAAGCACTTTTTCCAGTAGAGTGAAACAAAAATAAATCCCACTTGCTCATTCCTAAGGTTGATGCCTTATATGATCTATAGGTGACTTTTCCATGCTGGTGGACTTTAAAAACTTTTTAAAAATTATTTTAAAGAAGGATTTATTTCACTGTTGAATAGCCTGTATTGCACAGATGCACACTGACAATGCACAAGATTTTACGTAGATGCTGCTGATTTCTTGTTGCTAGCTGGCAGTCCCATTAAGCGAACAAAACCAATAGCATCTCTCCTTATGACATTTTAAGATGCTTAGAAGTATTTGGGCTTGACTAACAAAGCGATCACTTGCCAGTTTGCAGTGCTGTGCAGTTAAACTCTTAAGACTGCAAATGAGCAAGGATACACTGCAACTGATCTACAGATCTATTGATTTCTTTGTGGAGAGAAAAAGGACAACATGCCTCTACTCTGAAGCCCAGACTGCCTTAACTACTGCCACCACACAGTTTGCCACAAGAATTTCTAGAAGCAGCTAGTTAAAGAACATCCACACATTGACAGAACTGGACTGTCGCCATCCAAGATCCCAAACATTCAACTTGCCATGTCAGCGGGCTTATTGAAGAATTATTTATTTTTTTAAAATGCATTAGCACAGGATTCCTAACTCATTGCTAAAATAAAATTTCCAATTAGAAAATACAGTTGAAGACAAACTGACCTAGGTATAGGGAGGAAAGGACAATGTCAGCTACCACTGTCTTCTGCATTTGCTCTTTGCAGACTTCTTCGGAATGCTTTGATATGCTGAGCTGTCACCTCGTCTCAGTCACTCTGCAAGCGCACCACCACAGTTCCACTAGGTCTAACGGGGCTCAGCAAAGAGTAATAGTAATGTTTCCCCTTTCCCAACAGTGTCCATTCTTCACAGTGCTAAAGTCTATGCAAGTCTAAAATATGTGCATATGAGTAGACTTAAGCTTAAGTGTTTGAAAGTTTCCGAGTTGCAAGCTGACAGTGTACCAGATTATTTTTAAATATGAGCTGTATGGTTCTACCCACAAATCTAGGGCAGTATATGGGATTGACCGACCAGTGTTGAGCAAAACAAACTGTAAAAAACAAGCGAGAAATCCCCCATCCAAGTTGCCAGTCTCCTGAGCGGTGGCAGCTGGGGGAAGAACCTTTCAAGTAAATGAAGTTCACATGCACGAAGGAATACCTAAGCATTCACTTGTTCTTGCTTGACCTGAAGTCAAAGGGTCAGGTCCCCATCTCACAGCACACAAGTTGATTCACTTCGGCTAAAGCTTTAACCTAGCAAACTCATTTGTGCACCAAACAAGTAACTGCCAAAATACAGGGTCATGTTGTTTTCCAGAGGAAGCCAATACCATAGAAGCAAACGAACTTCCAAGAAACACAGGTCTCTTATTTCAGTGGTTATTCCTATAGAAGTGGGAGCAAGATTCAAAAATAAATTTTGTTTGTAGGTAGTCACCAAGAGCCTGAGCATTTTTCAAAACTGCCAATGATTTTTGGAAGCTGGGCATTCCCTATGAACTGCTCTTCCACACCCACAAGGTTCATCCAAAGTTGAATTTTTAATATGCCTGTTTAGACGCTACATGCATCTGTCTCACACAGAATGAAAGGAAAACTAACAATCTGAACTAATACTTACAACGGTTGTGTCTGATACCTGTAAGAATCAGCTGAAAACCGGAGGCAGAACAAGACCACCATGAAAAGCTCCACAAAAACAACCAACTGTTTGAACTTTCTACAGATAATCTCGTTTTCTATCTCACTGGTCTGCACCTTCGCCTACTTCATAAGTATTTTCCTATCCAAACACTGTTAACAACTTACAAGATGGAAAATAATGCTGTTCAAAAGAGCCAGAATCAAAGTTGAATGTGGAACATTAATTCACCTTTCCCTCTCGTCAGGCTTTCATCTATGAGCTATGACAGTGTTTATAACCATTTATTTCAGCATCTTCCAATCCTCCACCCTGTCATAACCCTGACTCTCTCTCAAGGCACAAACCAGACATTGCTCCTGGGGATATTCATACGACCCAACATTCTGCACAATTTAGGTGCCTGCATTAGCATCTACTGTTCACGCAGGCTCCTGTGTAAGAGGATTCAGGGCATGAACATAACTGGTTTCTGAATTATAATTTGAAAAGAGTTCCTCTCACCATCCATTGACTAGATAGGAAGCCTCACCAGCTAACATCAATGTCCAGGTTAAGTATTTACAACCACACTGCATATTTTCTCCTCTCTCTTCCTACTTCTGATCTAGCCCCCTCACAGTTTCTGCATGGCTAGTCTTTCAGGCTGCTATTTCCCACAATGAACGATCACCCCTAAAATCTTCTAGTACCAAGATAAAGAACTTCAAGAGCCTTCGTAACAACATATCACACAATAGGGACTGGAAACTCTGCCACTGCCCTAATGTTGTTTGAAACCTCCATCAGATCTTGGCTCCAGCAAACATTTCCAGGTACAGATAACTCTGCAAGGAGAGTTTCTGCCCCAAATACTTCAAGTTTGATTCAATTATCATGATAAGAGGCCATCTATGTCAATAATTTTTGTTATTACCACTGGTTTTTTAAATGTACATGTTTCACAAAGTTCAAGCTACTACCACAATTGCAATGTAGTTTTTGTTCTTAACAGCATAATGAAGGAAGGCCAAATTTAAGCTAGATGTACTTCAGCACACTGAACTACTTTAAATTCACCTGCCTTATAGCCAATTCCTTGCTAGTACCAAGAGTCTTGAATTTAATATGCTAATTCAGTGGGACTCCAATAATACACCAGTTACCATGACTATAAAACATTTTTCAATATAATGATGCTGCTGAACTCAAACAACAAGCGGGGGGGGGGGAAGCATGTAACTGGTAAACAAGGCATCAACCTGTGGTACAATTTATTTTTTAAAGAATATTTCAAACAGTGACTAATCTGATCGCCCTGAGAGGGGGAACATCACATGAATCTTGGCCTGAGGAACAAACCTAACCAAGAAAGGATGACTCATTGTGCAGGCAATGTGATGAGAACCAAATGCTAGATTATCCAACTTCAGTAAATACAGGAAGAGAAAACACATTTACTTCTTCACTCCTCAGTGCTGAGTACAGATAACACAGGCAGAACAGTGCAGAAAAACAAGCAAGAAGAGGCTGAGCATAGTCATTTATTTATAAGCAGTGATCAAAACCACAGAGTTCAGAAGTCAGTGTAGCTGTGTGCACCTAAAACACACCACTGGTATAAGCAGCTGAGATTCTGAAGAAACATCTAAGCCAAAAACGCAATACTCCTGCAATTTCTATAAATGCTATATGATTAAAATCCGTATTTACAGGGAAATGTATAACTTTCCATGAAATGTCTGCAATCCAGCTGTTGGTTTTTTATGCAAAGTATAAAGCAGGGTATTAGAAATGGAAAGTGACCTACTTTCCTTTTTCTAAACTATGCAAAGTGTTAATATAATGAAACTCAATTGATGTTAGTTTTCTTTTATTCTTCTAGTTTCGGTTTACAAGTTAGTCATATCAGCTGCAGAAGAGGGGGCGAGCAAGACATACTGTCTATAAAGCATTCTTAATAAAGCATATTTTGCATACTTACTACTAGTGACAAAGCAGAATTCATTCACCTATGCAGAAGTGAGGGAATTAAAAAACATGAACAAGAGGGACCACTGGCAACTGCTCTGAAATACATTCACAAAGTTTTATTTTTATAAGCACGTTCAGTTCCACAAATCTGTCCAACACAGCACAAACCTGCTCTGACTGCTTCAGTAGCAGAGGTCCAACTGTAGTGAGAGCTGTACAAACGCATAAGACATTCTCTTTCTTGAAATGCTTAAGCCTACACAAACATTCATACATGATAAGGGAGGACTAAGCTTTAAAAAGGGAAGGGCAGGTGAAGGATATTTGACAGGTTGGACGTATAAAGGCACAGCGCTCCCAGAGATAACGCAGTACAAAATACATATAGAAATGTGATGTTAATTTTAATTAAGAAGTCTTATACTGAAAACTTTTCCAAATGAAACTAGTATTAAGGCTAACACAGTTAGTCAGTGACAGTGGTTTGCTTTAATGACACACAGGCAGAGCAAGCACTGCAACGGAGCTTATTCCTCGGCCCAATGACCAATAAGGACAACACACCCAAGTAAGTTTAAACTCACAGCTTTGAATCCACAGTTATGTGCTGCAACTACTCAGTCACCAAAAGCCCAAAATACACAAAACCTTGGTCAACCCCATCCTCAGCAGTTTACAGAGCACATCAAGCAGGCAAACAGTGATAACTTACCCACACACATCAACTTGTAGTTCATTTTTCAGAGCCCAACAGAAGTGATATAATAAATATCATGTTTTTCTTGCAGATACAGCATGTACTAGTTTTATCACAAATTCAAAAGTAAGTGAAGCTATGGTATCACATGCAGCCAGTGTCAGTAAGTATCTATAGGCTAAGCTATACCTGTGTAATACCCACTTGTCTTCAAATAATCTCCTGAAACCCCTGTGCAAATTCATGGCTTACAAAAGAACAGCAGACCAGAGTCAGGGAACGTTTCTGATTACCATGTGTAAAATAAAGTTGATTTCTGGATTATATCACACACTTTCACTGACTGTGAGAAAGCTCCTCACTGACATTTACAATAAGCAGCTGCAAAACTTAAAGCATGTAGCTAGACATGCCTATCCAAGACTATTTGTTGGATAAAAAGATGCCCATTTTTACCTTTTAGGGTAGAACACAAGTTACATACAGTAGATGCACACAAATCTGTATGCATGCTGAAGTCATTATTTTTAATGCTGGGGGATGGGGATGAATACACCAGACATGTGGCTACCAAAAAAGACCAATGCTTCTTTACAAACATCACTCAAAAATGGAAAGCCATTCAGCTTCAATTAACCCCTTACTCATTACATGTAGTTTCAAAAATGGTCCATGTGTTTTTACAAAGCAATACCACACAGCAGAGCTATTCTATGCAAGAAGTTTGTATTCCCATGCAAGAAGTTAGCTCTTTTGGTTGAGGATCTGGGATTCCATCCCAGTTCTGCTGCAGACTCTACCTGTGATTGTGCATAATAAGTCAGACAGCTAACTACCATAGTTGAACTACCTCCCTCTCTAGCACTTCATATTCAAAATGCAACTTCAGATCCCTCAGATGAAAGACCGCATTGGAGTATTGCATTACAGTACTTGCTAATGAAACTGCATGAGATGTTGCAGAAACTGCATTTGAGGGCTAGCTACAAAGAGGCCAGCAAAGCCAACCCAGCCTGACCAACATGTCTTACACCAAAGGACTCTCTTGCACAGCAAGTAAAGATCAACATCCTCTTGGCCTGGGAAGCCTCTTGCCTACTTATGTAACAGCACAAGTGAGGGGGAAATCAAACACAAACCAGGATTTACCAACACAGAGTAGGAGAACACAAAGCATCTGGTCCTTTTAACAAAAAGGTAAGGCAGACAAACAACTTCCAGTAACCATGACAGGAAATAACTTCTTGTTAGCAGTGTATACTTTCAGCAGTACTGTCACATACATAGAGACAGAGAAAAAATGGCTCCCAAATTGTGGAAAGAACACCAATTCAAGCATGAAAAAGGTACTATAACAGCTGCAAAGCAACCTGGCAAAAAAATGCTTCATGACAGAAATTACTTTGATAGGAAAGACACCCTTCATAGGAAGCTGCCTGAGGTATACTGTGCCAAAATAGAAAGGCAGAGGAACTCCAAGTGGTAAGAAGGTAGGCACACGGAACAGAAGCACAGGGTAACACAGACGGAAGCCCAAGAATAGTTCCCACCAAGGCATAAGTTCACCTCTACAGGCTCCAGCACTGTTACATCCCAAATAACCATGCCATAACCACCACCCTGCTGCCAGCTAAAGATTTATGAGATCTGAAGAAAGACACTACCTTCCCAGAAGACAAACCATTTGTGAATACAAATGTTAAAAATCTTCAGCACAAAAAAGTATCTGTTCTGACTTTTGCACATCTTTTAAAGTACTTGACTAGTGGGGGCTTCTGCAAAAGAAACTACTTGTTTCTTATCTCCAGTTCTAACCTGTTCTGAAATTAAAATACTCCCATTGTAAATTCAGAAGTGAAACAGCGAATACACCTGCAAGTGGGAAAACAAATTGAGTTTGCTATTCAACCAAAGAAATTGCCTACAAAGATAAGCAAAAATATCACTCTTTAAAAGAAATATCTACTCAGGTGACAACATTCTGGGTCACTTACTTGCTTATTTCCCGAGAGTTGTCATAGTCATTAATCAGAGCTTCTCTCCTTTGAAAGCCAGACAGAATAGAACAGGTTTCTGTAGTAATACGTTCTTAGCACGTATAGGGTATTCCTCCAGAAAAAGACAGCAAACGCTATTTAATAGCATAAAATTGGTAGAAGAGCTCAAAGGCAAGTATTATAACTAATTTTTAATACTAACTGAATTGTAAGTTAGTGTCTCTTACTTTCTTGAATTCCAACACATTCATTCTGCTCCAAAAGACAAAAAAGTTAAGAAGGGGTTTTTAAGCAGGGAGCAGTGATTTCCTCGCCTGTTTCAGTAACACTGTAGTTTCACAGCCACTTGAATCCACCAGAAGCCAGTTGACTGCTCATTGCCCATCTTCTCCCACATGGTGCAATCACACATGTTCATGTGCTACATGAACACCTTTTGCGGAACAGATCAGGTCAGGCCAGAACAGACCTTGTTCGGCCATTAGCTCTGGCACAGAAGAGGTTGCTAACGGATTCACACTGCAGACATCTGCCTTGTCGTAAGAGATGGGGCAGTAATGAGAGCAAACAGGATGGAACATAAAGAGCTTATGCAACCACATGGTATTAGACATGCATTTGAAACAGCTGTATGAGATGTGTGCTCTTGAAAGAGATTTGAGGCTGCAGACTCACAATTAGTTGGACTACAGGCTCACTTTTCCAAGGCTACTCTTACTAGCATTGTTCTATAATGCCATCATCTAAGGACTCACCCAAACGCAGCAAAGCCTCTGACAAAAAGAAGCCATTCTACTTACAAAAAGATCCAACTCAACCAGTGATCATTCTTTCTTCAACTCTACGCTCCCTCACCACCTCTTAATGCTCTCTGCCAGTTAGTCTCCTCCACTCACTTTACTGTTGAGCCCTCTTACTTCAAAGAACTATTCATCCAGCAAAGGTTTCCAGACCTAACAAGATATTTCCCTTTCATTTAGATAGAAAGGAGTGAAGAAAGCCAATCTATGTAAAACAGTACTAAATCTTGTCCATTCTGCAATGCTTGAGCTCAAATAAACTGATTTAAACTTGGTTTGTCAAGGCGTTCTTTGACAGCCAACTTGTCTACTTTCATTTATCCTTCCCTTTAATTCAGCTCAATCACCACTGTGATTGAAGCTTATATTGTACAGCATCTCTTTCATGAGGTCCCTTGCTCCTTACCAATATGAAGTCTAAAACGCAATCAAGAAACCCACAAGGTAATCATCCGCTGGCCACATCAAGTGCGTGCATACCCTACTCACTGGTAGTAACATTTATTCTCTATCTGATAATTAAATATTTTCCCCAAAATAATATTTCCTGTAAGTTTCTTGGTGCACATGTTGCAACTAATTCTGTACAAACACACACTGTCAACTGAAGAGGCGGTGTCACTGCCTCTCCATCTCCAATGCTTTCCCTGAGGTCAAATATAGCTAGCTATTGCCTCCGCTTGATCAGGAAACTGAAGTTTGACATGGCGGGGCCATGAGTTAGTTTTTACACTATGTCACCAGGTTCAGTCAACTCCCCAGCTGCCAACCACTGCGCTCAGAGGCCAGAAGCGGCGGATTACAACCCCTCTACAAGAAAACACACAGTTACAGCAAGTGAAGCGTGCCCCATTAACACAGATCTCTCCAGCTACACTCAAATCCAGCTATAGAGGAGACATACCAGAATCACTGTATTACCAAACTCATTACAGTTCCCGCCGTAAAACTGCATTTCCTCTCCTAAATGGTGCATTTATTCACTCTGATACACATGCAAGCTGAAGGTAAGCAGACCTATTAGACTTTATTAAAAATACTGTCTTTAGATTATTCACAACAGCTGTTTCCTCTTCAAGCTAGAGGAAAACAGATGGCAACATAACAAGAGCTAGATAATTTTTAAAAATTAACTCTAAAACATGACACTTGTACACGATTTCTTCCACTCATGCATCTCCAAATGGGATAGTAAAAAAAAAAAAAATTTATGCCAAATGTTATTTTGCTAGTGGAATATATAACAGCTTGATAGCATAATTAACATATTTAAAATAAGGGCAGAACAAAGAATAAATCAAATTACACAGAAAAACTGTAGGTTGCGTAGAACACTAGATCACAAAGCTGTTGCTGTAGATTCCCTACAAAAACACTCAGAACATAGTTTATCTCCTCTCTCAAACACCTATAAAGCCTGAACAGCATCAAGATAGTGCAATTACAGGTGTGGAGAATAGGGGTGTATTTTTTTAATATTCATTAGCAACTTCAATCAAGATTCATGGGGTGGAAAATAGCAAGAAAAATATTTAGTCATACTAATTATCCCTGTGAACATAATGAGAGGATTTTATTTGTGTCGGTCTGGCATCAACTGCAGCCCATCAACTGCATTTCATGCACATTCCATGCACTTAAGAGTAGAATTTAAGAAACTATAAATGCATCACTATAACATTTTAAACATAGGATGAGGGAGACCATGTATTATTGAGCTACCCCATGTTGAAACAACTGTTTAAAAGTTTCCAAAAATTCCTACCAAAACAGCAGTATTTTTTGAGAGACAGCAATGAATACTCAATTGGTTTTTCCTTCTACAGGACCAATTTAGAGCAGAAGGAAAAACTTGGGACAGAAATGACAGCTATGCTTCTGACCACCTACTTTAAGGAAACACAAAGTTTAGGGTAAGTGAAGAGTTTATCTTTTTTTCTGATATGCTTAGGGCTGAAATGCGGTATGCAGCAGACCCCTGAACTACCAGGCCAGGTTTCAGGATCTACTAATGTCTATTAGACTCACATTTAGAGTAGTGAAGAAAACAGTGCTATACTTCACCATTTTTCTGGGCAGACTCTTTCCTGGAAGTGAGTACTGAGTTTGGTATACATTGAAGAACTTACAACATGTATCTTTTTGCCAGGCAGAAGAATTTATTTATTTTAAAAACCAACAAAGTAGTCTCTGCCAATCCAAACATCTTTCCAAATCCCACTGAAGATCTGCAGAGAAATAGTGCCACTTCTACTACAGAGTTCTCCTACTCCATTAACATGCCAGGTACAAGCCTCCACCACCTATTCTATCAACATTTCTAAATAATCAGAAATTAAATAACTGGAGCAGTTAGACACCAGCCTTACAGCAACAGCAAAATTGGTCCAAAAGAAAACTTACATTGTATGTGTGTCTATCTATTCATCCCCCCCCCAAAAAAAACCTCAACCAAAAAACAATCCACACATAAATTGTGCCAGATGGCTAGCACAGTTAGAAACAGAGATGGTCCTAAACTCATCTCTGGATAAACTCAATCATATCATTGACAGCATAACCTAAGCTATGGTCCCTGTGATTCTTCCACCTATAATGTTTAATTGTAGTAATTTGTAGCCAATGTGCCTCAAAACTGCAGAGTTTGTGGTCAGTAAAGCATATATACACACTAAAATACTGTTCTCCATAATAATATATAGCAAATATATACAGCATGTAATAATAAAATATACCACATATATAATACCATAATTACCTGTAGAATATATATTGTAATTATTATGTAATCATAATACATTATATATATTTTATATTGTATACCCATACATTGTACAGAGATATATGAAAACCCTACACAACTTTCAAGCAACTTTTAACTTTGAAACTCTGTTCAGCTGACATTTTAAAAACTTCAATTTCATTTCTAACAGTAATTATTCTGCTGAGTTTTGATACAGCTTTATCCAAGTCACAGAATAGAGTTTTCTCTTCTACAAGCATAATCAAATATCATACAATGCTAATCTTTAACTAGATCATAAGTACATCTTAAGTGTCTGGAATAGTGAAATTGTTTGGAGTATTAAAAACCCAAGCAGTGAAGAGAACAATTACAGAAAGAAAGATGTTTCCTGCCACGCCATTTTGTCTTTCTGACCTCCATTCTAAGGGTAGAAGAAGATTGGATTTTGCAACTTGTCCGCCACATTATTCAGTGTATTTGTGATCTCAAGCAAGACAGTGAAGTCTCGGACGTGCTCATGTACTCTCTAGCTGTGACTGTATGAATCAACTTCCTCTATTTATGGAAAGTGGGTATTAAATTAACTCTTGCCTTGGCATTTATCGTCCACAAGCTTCACTCTCAAATTCACGGGATATCCTCTGTCCAGCACAGTCTGCCATTCCAACTAAGTTGTGTAACTCCTGCTGGCATGGCTAACCAAAGTTGATGCATGTCCACATTGCAGAGGGGAAAAAAAAAAAAAAAAAAAAAACACCCAACCACAAATCATTATTCTCTTGCGAACCATAAAACTCGAGTAGGTGGTGTTGAGACTGCCATTCTCCATTATCAGACCCACACCCAAACCTGTTTAAATGGTACCTCTTCCATTAGTTTGCTCCCTTTTGTAAAGGCAAAGTAGATGTAAACACATATATTTAAAATTTGTCTTGTAGATTAGAAGCTGTATTGCTAATCCTAAACACGGACCCTGCCTTGTTTTCTTTAGGAATCAGAGGTAATAAATGCTGTCAGTCAAGCTTACATTCAAAAGGAAAGAGATGGGGCACATGTACAGCTGATAATTGCAAAATAACCTAAAATAAATCTGCCAAGGAATCCAATTACATCATTGAGCTTTAACTAGTTACAGCGTACTTGCAGGAATGAGAAGGACATCCATTTAACAACAAGCTTCCTTCCTCATCCCTTTGCTCCCCTGAGAGATCCCCATTAAAAATGCTTTATGACAATCACCTATATCATGTGGATTATCTAAAATAAAGTTCTCTCACTTGTTATCATTAAGAGGTGCAAATTACCAAGCTCACACCCAGTGGAAGATGTCTACTGAACAGATAGTACAGCTCTGGGGTCTTCCCAGCAGGGAGGAAAAAGCCACTTAACCAGATAAGCATGTCCTTTCAACTTCTCTCCACTTCCACCTCCTTGCTGTACCCTTCAGCTCAAAGGAGTACCTACTCTAACCTAGCCAGTTTCAGAATCAACACTGCACTTAAGTAAGAGAGCTCACATAAAACCCCAGTACTAACAGTAAAGCCACGCTATAAAGGAATGTTCAACAACTTACTGTACACTTCTCATGAGTTCTCTCTGCTTCTTGGTTTAGGGAGATCCCCTACCACTTTCTTCACATGACAGTTGTGAAAACCTTTCCTCCTGCCCACCCCGCAACTGCTGTCTCCTTACATCTTTGCTTAACTTGATTCCCTGTCATCTCCCTGCTCTTACACAAGCAAGATACTCTTAAACATACAGGAATGCCTGCTGTCCTGCAGTAAGGAATTACTAAACTCACACAGTGCAGATTTTATGTGCATCTTAAGTGAGGATAAAAATCTCCGAGCAATTTGTTTATGCAGAACAAGCCTCATACTGTTAAATGTAACTCATTTAACAGTATTCTCTAGTATTTTCTAAAGTCAATCTTCTATGATACCTATTCAGACTACAATTCAAAATATTTTGCATGAGTTATTATTCACCCTTCTGAAAAAAGATTAACACTGATAACTTCTTCTAGCTCTTTTACCCAGGTAGAATTCAAGAGGAAAATTGAGGCACCACATACCTATCTATAAAACACTGGTCATTACTTTCCCTTCTGTGAAGCAGCTCATTGCAAGTACTGCTGTTATGGAGACACACCATCTTTCAAAGCAGCAGGAAACTCAAATGCAAACAGAACCCTTTCATCTCAAGTCCAGGTCTGCAGGGAGAACCACTGGTTGAGCTCAGAAGCTAATTTTTACACAACCCTTCTGCCTGTTGCAAAAACTCCTTCAATACAGCTCCCACAGAAATAGCACAGAGAAGTCTAAAAAATCCTTCTGGGGAAGGGGGGAAGAAAAGAGACAGGAAACAAAGGAACATTACACTAATAGTTCTCTTCTGCTAATCAACAGAAGAGTGCTGACATGATGTAAGGGCAGGCTTGCCACAGCCTGAAGAGAAGTAAGAACACGCATCAGAAACTTCACAAAAATCGGACATGGTTTTCAAACCACAGAAAAAGGGAAGAAGAATAAATCACTAAAAAATGTCACAGAATGAGAGCAAGATACTAGCCAAAATACATGGATGAATAAAGGGACAAAACACAGCTGCAAAAGGTTAAAGAGGCTTCAAGAGAATTTATTTTCTTTCCATCCCAACAGCCCAATTAGCAATCATTGTTACATACTGTAGCAATAGCTACCTAATACCTAGTGCCTCCCACACACTCCTCCTTATCCACAAAGAGCTGTGGAAATACTCGCCTTCCAACGTAAGTCACAGTGACTTCAAGAACCACAACGGGGGGGTTGGCTCCCCTAGCATACAGGATGCATTTTATTGCCACAGTTAGTGTTACAAAACACGCAGCCCTATTTTCTGTTATTGCATCTGCACTTCCTCTTTTCAGCCTTTAGGATTCCCACCATGGCTATCCCAGGATCAGGAACTGCAGAAGATTTTATGAGCTAAAGGCTAGCCCAGACAAGATCTTACCAAAACATCAGTGTGCCAGGACTCTGAGCACAACCTCTCCCCCACCCCTCAGGGGTCTGAATGCCTCAGCTCAAGGCCAGCTGTGACATGGTGCAGCTGTGTAAGCTCGGCTCAGGCTGCTGGGAAGAGAGCTGTGCGAGAAAGCACTGGAGGAAGCCTCACTGGGCACCTTTCTCCACTTAGGAGCTGCATTCCAGCTCAGACACTTGCCCTTGGACCTTGCCAGAGCTATGTAGCAGGTTTGTCTGTGTCTTGCCTTACCAATCCTGACCCTGAACTGCTGACTTAATTTCCTGGTGTTACCTTGGACCTACCCATCACTACAGACTTGTCTGGGGATCACTGGGCTCTTTGCTGACCCTGGTTAACATCATGGACCTGCTCTACTCGTCTTGTTTGGCTACCACAGAACATAGAATTGGCGAGATCACTGCCTCGCTGGCTTTGCTGTCACACCTAGCTTCCAGCTTACCTTTCTTTACCAAGTAATCCACTTTGTGCTCTATGACAAGTGGGATAGGATGGCCTCACGGCTTAACAGAGCCACATTAAATTCATCTTTTGTTCACTCATTTCTGCTCTAAATGTTAGTAAAACACACCCTTACACACCAGCAGGGCACTGGGAGTTCTGTTACTAAGGTCACAAGGACCACTGGAGTATTCAAGTAATCACTGCTATCCAGAACAGGGCTACACTTGTCAAGGCTAAGAAAAAGGTTATATTTGAAACCTAAGTGACCAGCAGCTCTTCAGAAAGGTAAGTAGCTAGAATACAAAATGGGATTTATTATTAAGGCTATAGCAGACTCCAAGCGACTAGAACAGAAGTTGCAGTATATGTTGCACACTTGCACAAAACAATGCTCTGTACCAGGACTGGGACCTTTACACAGTGGTGCAGTGCTAAAAATTCCATTACTGTCAGCTCACAGAAAGGTAAAAACTGGTGCTAAACCCTGCAGAAGAACAGGAAGAGTCTGAACAAGCTCTGCTGGGGAGGGGCAGGGGGAGGAGGGTTACACAGGGGGAAGAAAAGGGAAAGCAACAATTTAGTACCAGTTTCTTAATAATAGCTTCCTCCTTAGTTTCTATTTTCCAGACCCAAACAGTCACTAAAACTCCTTTCTGCTAAACTCTTTCTACTCTCCTCAAGTGTTTCAGCTAAAACAGCTAACATCAACTTAGGAGAAGTCAGCTTGTCCTGCAGATATCCAGATGTCAAAACTAAGTATTAGGCAGACCTTGGCTTTAGAATAGGAACTTAAACAATTAAAACTAAGTCCCCCAAAATCCCAGAAAATAGAAATTAGTGTCTTTTCTGATCCTTTTGAGAGCTATTTGCTCTGGTATTGCATTTCATTTCCCCAGTACTGGATATGCCAGGCAGGACTTTCACTGCAAGAGTCCTACCGTGTCCAGGAGGACACAGAAGGCATTTGACTCAAAGTGCAGATTGACAAGAACAGGATCTTGAAAGGAAGGAAACAAGACTTGGCTAGGCAGAGAAACAGAATCCTGCTTGTCCTCCACTCCCCTGTCCCTTCCCCTGGCAGGGCTCTCTCACCACCCTGGGCACTGCTTAACCAAAGCCAGTTGATTCCATCTCTACATACAGCTCGGAGAGTTGCCTGTGAGGCACCTGCCCTGTATGTCTTCAGCAGGGGGAAGGCACATCATGAATGAATTAAGCAGGAAGAAAGAGGACTACCAGAGTGGAATAACAGTGCCCAATGTGCTATTCAGATCTCAGATCCTTGCCACTTCTACAAAATTGCCTTCCAAAAAAACCCCTAGAATTAGACTCAAATTGGCACCATGACTGGTAGATACCATTTTCCTACTCTGTCCCCTACTTAAGAGAGTCACCCCTGCCTCGGAAAAGGCTGGAAGATAATTCAAAAAATTCCACTGTATGGTAAGGAACGCAGTGAAATAGCCCATCAACAGTGCTTGAGCAGGTTTTGAACTGACCATATGTGCAGGAAGCCACATATTGCACTATAGGAACAGAATACAGAATAACTGCTCATTACGCCAAGTACCACCCATCCCACGGGCTGAAAGCAGCACAGTGTTTTCCTTTTATAAGTAAGTATATATTCCTGTAGTGGTGGGAATTTTGTGCCCACAAAGGGATCAGATCAAGGTTACAATGGACAATCCTTATGATGGTGACCCTCAGTTTCAAGTGTTTGACTCTGGAAGCTCACCAGTGCTTAGTGGATGCAGGGGTAGACAATGCAAGCCTTCTAGACACTGGTTCCAGCTGCCAGGAACGTGAATGAAGATGTATGTCTGATACCATAACGTCACAGTGAGACAAGTATCCAGGCTGTCTTACAGGCAGAACAGCAGCTACGCGTTTCAGTGACTTTCCTAAATCAGGCTGCCTTTCAAATAATTAGTATAAAAACCTCATTTATCATTAAGGTTAATTAGGCAATTAATGAACTGAAAAAAATTACACCTGAGGAGACTGTAAAATGAACTAAGTGGGCCAGGTCAAACTTACTATCTAGCGTCTTGAACGTTTGGGGCTGAACCATCCAATTTGGATTATTACAACACTACCAACCAACAGCAATATGATTACACTGTCTACAGTTAAGCCGTAACTGCTGATATGATTCTGAAGCCTGGGCATAACTAAAGAGGCGCCACTAATACCATGGAAGACTTACAGCAGCATCCTCTTGAGGTAGTTTTAATTCACAAAAGCCTCAACCTCCTTCCCTTTCTCCCCCAGAAGCTCTCAATCACAGCCCTACAACAGAATTCATATTACCCCCCATCAACAGCCAAGTAACTGCTCCACTCCTCGAAGAAATACTTAAGCATACTCTTGATAAGCTGTTTTCATCCAAGAATTTTACTTTAAAGTCTGTTAAAAAAAATTTTTAATCCTGATTAAAGTAAAACCAACCTATTGGCTCAAAATGAGGTTTTGAAGCTTTATATTGTCGTCACCATCATCCTATGCTGGCCTATTTTAGAGTTAATCTCATGTTCTCCAAAGAAAGCTATCATTGAATAAACAGCACCGCAAAGCAAAAAAATCTAGCACACACTGGTTGGGCTACAGCTCATCCTTCCCACATCCTGCTCCCTCTGCCGCTATGAAGGCTCCACACTCCAGCACAGTTGGTTTCAGGCGTACTGTACCAGGTGTACTACAGAGAAGCAACAAACACCTTGTCAGGGGCTACTGGCCAACATGAAGAGACTGGTTCTCCTCTTACAGGATGTCTGCAGCAGGTGAGCTCCATGGACCCCACATGTGGTTTTCTAGATATGTTCACCATAAGACACTCTTTTCTCCCTGCCATGCCCAGCCTCATTCACTATACAAATTCTAACTTTGTGGAAAAACTATTCAGAGGGTAAGACACCAAAAAAAGAAGTGTGCACCCATGTCCAAAACAATGACAAAAGAAATATCAAATAAATGCACATGACACCTGCACTGGACCAAAACACTTCATTGTGCTTTGCTTCTGTCCAAACCCAACCTGCCCTAAGACAAATATCCCCAACTCTGTCTCCCATGGCCTGATACCCTAGAAGATATGTACACTGCAAAATACATTAGCATTTTCGTCATGACACCAGAGACTACGAAATGCTTTACCTGGATACAACAAAAGCACTGATACATCACCACCACTGCTTCCTCCACAAGCACAAAGGGAACCAAATTCCCACCTTTAAAGCACAGCTACAAGGTCCTGCCTTGCGACTGACTCCATACTCTGAAGGGAGTGTGTGGAAGCTCCTGTCCCTGTCTCACATGCTGGAGTTCTGGAGAGCAACAAGGGATCAGACCTAGCCCTGTACCCAGTATTTCCTCCAGGCAAGTCACCTCAAGTAGCATGTTTTTCAGATCACATTCTGAAGCATCTGGTTAACCCCACGCAGTACAAGAGTAGTTTTGGTATACCTGCAGCCTGGCACTAATTCACAGACATGTAAACTCTTATCTGGTTCTAAGCCCTTCTTGGATAAGATATTCATGCATGACCCCATTTCATTTTGCCAGTGTGCATGGTCTGTTAAGCACAGTATTTGCTCCTACGTGGTTCCCAATGCAGTGTTCATGGTATTGCTGAAGCAGGGACCCCACCTTACAAGCATCTGGTACTTCCGGTTACTGTCAAAATCAAAAAGCCACCATACATAAGAAAAGACATGGAGTTTGACTTAGTACAACTACACCTGAGTAAGATTTCATGGGACTAGGAGAAAAATACACTTTCAATTCCAGAGATTCACTTTGCACAAGGAAGTAAAGCCCATGTTCAAGAGCATGAAGTACAAGTTACCTGCAGGACTAGATTACCAATTCCCATTACCAGAAGCAGGGCATCAGCATTCCAAAAATTCGCAGGTGTTATCAGGAAACTCCAATAATGACAACATATATAACATTTCCCACTAGACTATTACAGGTTACATTTAATACTGGAGCTGACTTTAAGAGTCATTCAGTTAATATCTCTTTACTTTCAAACCCACAACTTTCTGGAACACTGTCACAGAAGCAGGTGTCAAAACACACTAATTATCAGCCTGTTAGAGCTTCACTTTTACTGAATTTATTTTGCTCTATCGCAACATCCTGAATTCCCCCAGGCACTTTTTATTCCCTGTCAAAAACTTCTGCCTCGCACTCAAAAACAGACAGTTGGGAGTATTGGTCTGAATAAAAATTAGCTTTCTTTTTTTCCTCTCTCTCTCTCAGGCAATTTTGCTTAGTAGGCCTAAAAAACAAAAAGCCACAGGGGAGTAGAGAGAGAATAAGTATACCGCTTACACTATCTTTAAATCTAGTTCCTTCCAACCCTAACACGCAACACCAATTTCCTGAAGTCCACTGCAGGCACCACCCCAGAGAGTATAGAGGGTGGCTCTGTACTTCAATATGAGAGGGAAGAGGCATAAACAGTTCCCCTAGCTGTAGTCAGGGGTGGATTTAGGACCACTGACCATTACCTCTGTTCTCCATCATCATCTCTGAAGCGCCAATAGTCTAAGCCTATTCTGCAGCAACTACCTGGAGCTGCTGTCTTAAAGTACTGTACAATGTTAGTGGGAACCCTGATCAAATAGAATCACCCAAGGGCTGCTGGCTCACAGCGTGCAGCAAAATTAATTATGTGAAACAATCTACAAACACAGGGTAAGACTAATATTTACAGAAATAAGAGTGGTGTTGGTCAACTCCTACCTTACATTTGGGGCAAGAGATGCTAACAGAGCACGTATGTGGTTCTTTGGGTATCTTAACAACTTGACATTTGAATATTATGCAACACCAGCCAAGGTCCCAAACATCAAATATCTACACTAGAAAATGCAACTCCAAATTTCCAAAGAGGAATGGATCAGAGAACATTTGCAGAAATAGCTGATGGGTCCCTTCTCCTTATCTACTGGGGAATACTTTACACAACAGTCAGAACTTAACCATTATGTTCATGGAGGCAAAATGCAACTCCTCCTGATCTCAGGAAGTGAACTAGGTTAATGTCCCAGTGCTGCAGGGAAACATGGTCTGGAGGAGGTCTCTAGGACCAGACTTGGTCTAGGCTACTGAGAATTTGCATAGATCAAGACAAGGACTTTACTGACAGTCAATGCAGGGCACAAAACTTATGGAAGAACAGCTCCCCTCTGACTTGAGCATAGCAGGGGCAAGTTTTCTAGGACCTTTACTGCCTTCCCAAAACAGAGCAAAATACACCCTTAAAGTAACAATAATCACCTACAGAGCAAAGTAACTTTGGTTTTACCCAATTCTCAGCCACACTGAGCAGTTCTCAGCCACCTGAGAACCTCAAAAAAAAAGTGTGCTACCTTATACTGCACCCACGTGATCTGCTGAAAGACAGATTTTAGACACCTGCTGGAGTTTCACAGTTCTGCCATTATTTTTGCATACCTTGCGGGAAACAAGTAGCACTTCCCCTGGTTTCCTTATAATACATGGAATAAATATAAAGTGCAACTACCCATATGTACAATCCTTTTAATGTAATCAATTATACAGCTTCTGTCACGGACATCTGAAAAAAAAAAAAAAGTCAAAAGAAGATAAAGCAACTGGAGTCAGCAGATCTGAAAATCTGATCTGTAGAGGACTGACAGGTCTTACAGTGCTAGCATTCCTTGCTTCTCTCTGCTAAATTGCATTAAAAGAGGCAGCTAAAAATAAGATAAATATTTCCCTAACATTAAGCTCTCCATGAGAGCAAATGCTGCCATTTCAGAAATATTCCACAATTCAAAAATAGAAGGGAAAACAGCTAGTGCATTTATAAAGAGAAGAAACAATGCTTATAATGCAAGCCTTGTCTTATAGCAGGTGTTTTGAGAAGAAGCTTTTGAACTTGTATTGTACCCCTACAGGTCTTTCATGACTGCAGAGAGCACGGAGAGAGCAAAGCTATGATCTCAGAAACAGCACTCACAGTTGGCAAATGACAACAACAGAAGAGCCAACCACTGGACTATGAAGAACTTCCATTTGTTCTGGAAAACTTGCGCCAGTCACTCAGATACGTGAGTATTCATAAAAGCACAATTTTTTCAGAACAAAACACAGTCTTGCAAAAAATAAGAGCAATTCCATTAGACCACTGCATCCCCTCTCTTTTTTAGTGACTATTAGGGACCTGCAACAATGCAATCCCAACCAGTAAATCTAACTTAAACATAGCTGGTTTGGAGGTGATGGATTGTTTTTGTTTTAGACACACACAACTCTCACATTGTGTCATACTGTCAGAGTTCAGTTTTCCAAGGTTGTGTTCACACGTTCTGTAGCAGTCACCAGCTTTTCAAACCAGAATCTAAAAGCAACTGTAAGATGTCACACCCTGTGTCTCCTGGAAAATAGATCTAATTTTCCATTACAAACTGGTGATTGTTCCTGGGCAGGGGGAGGAGGGAGAGAGACTAAGAAAGGGAGCTTTTATACTATCTACCAGATTTTTCTTCTCTTTCTACCACCCTCCTTCCTACAATTCTACAAGCTGAATGACCGCCAGAAAAATCAACGAAACTATTTTTCATTGAAATATCAAAACAAAACATCTGAGAAGTTTCGTGCTACAGTTCAATTACACTGTTAAACACAAGGAACACATAACCACCTTTAAGAACTCACTAAGTGCTTTAAAACACACATCTTAGAAGAAGATACCAAGAGAAACAGCTTTCAGAACGCCACACTGTAGTACTGAATGGAACAGGAAATGAGGAACAAAGAAAGGAATTTCATAGATTCCAGATGTACTCTAACACCAGCTGGGAAATACAAGCAAGAATCAACTAAAGCCTTGTAAAAGGCTACCACTAACTATTTTCTTCTAGAGTTCTTGAACACAAGTAAGTAGCTGTAAACAATTTGTAAATAGAAATATTTTTGGAAGAAATTGGAAACAGTAGTAAAAATAAACTTCTTCCCCTCTCTCCTATTTTTAAGGAGCCATCAGTGCATCTGTTTTCTTGGAGTTGCTTTTTTAAATATCAAAACTCCGTATAAGCAGCCATAACAGAAGCGCAACTGTGTAAATAAAGTATTTCAAGTCATTGGTTTTTCAATACTTGGAATATTAAAGCTGAATGAAACTTGAAAGCAAGGAAAATCAAAAACCGTAAAGTTGATTTACGCTACATGCCTTCTGTGTAACTGAAATTGAATGGGAATCTAAATTTGTAAATTGCTAAAAAAAAAAAGTTATCAGTCACTCAAAAACTTTGTTCCTACAGCTGTAAATTTAAAAAGTAACCACTCTAGCTTAAAAACCCTGGAAACAGAACTCCTTCACAAGTTCAAATACCCTTCAGGTCCCTCTGTAGCCCAATGTCTCCAATGTTTTACGCTCCTTTTCTGAAACACAAACTCAGGCCTTTCAACGCAAGCTTCTTTTAAATAGATTTTGAAATCTCTGAGTATCAAGTGCAGTGACAAACAGACAAGTGTATTTCTTCCTAAGGTCACTGTAGAAGATGAAAAGAAAGCTTAAGCATACATCTTATGGAACACAGACCTGCATTAACAGAAAATTCCCCTTCCTCCCATTATTGCAGAAATAGGTGTTCTTCCCACCTTCAAGGCTTTTCATGAATTTGTTGCACGTAGCAAAATTGAGACGCTTCATCTAATGTTCATCCACCTACTACCAGCTTATGAAAGTACATTAATATTTATGCAAATTAAACATTGCATCAAATGCTACCTGTTCAAATCTACCAGTCATTCATAAATAAGTGAAACACTCTCTCTCTTACCATCACATCATACTAATCCATTTGAGTTAACGGCGATGCAGTCACACAGTTACACAGCCTAGCAGGTAGGGAACAGTAAGACTCAGTTGTTGGGCTAATGAAGGGATCTCTGTTTTGCCCCAGTGCTCCCTGAGAAGTAATAACAAGCAAATGCACAGGTCTCTTGTCAGGTAGAAAAAAGATAAGACTTCTGAGGTCTGGAATGAAAACTGAAGAGCAGAACTCTTAATCAACCTCAGAAGTTAGGCAAGTCAGACTAGGCTGTAAGTCTTCAATATTTTTGTTCTTTCCTCAACAGATCTCAAAAATACAGATACACTATGCTTTTTTCCCTTTCAGACAGAAAAGGGGAAAAAAAAACCTCTAAGCCCTCAAACTTTCCACTGAATCTTTAAAGTGTTTTACGCTTGGCAATGATCCATGAAAAATTTCAAGAAATGAAAATAGGAAAAAAATTCCAGTTTTTCATAATTTTGAAACTTCACATCTCATTTTGCAAAACTTTCACCCAGAAAGTCTTCTATAGGAGGAAAACAACATGTGAAGTTTCAGGGAAGTTGCTTTCCCTTGGTAGAGGTTAGGATGGGAGAGGAAGGAAGTCAGATTTGTTTTGTTTTTATTCCAAAACAAAGCTTCGAGTTGGATCCTAAATTCAGTCATCAGTCCACTATGCTGAAGAAATCAAACAGGCACTGCTAAAGAAAAGATACTTCATAAGGTTTAATAAATGTTGCTAAAATCAGAAGGTAAGAGAGCTATTCAGAATGTGCAAGTCTATGATCAACTTTTCAGTTTAATAAAATACAACCTGTTATTAACTCCAAGCATATCTCAAGCTTCTCCTTGATTTAACCACAAAATAGATAAACCTCTGGTACTAGAAGGTTTAAAAACACAACATTAAGACATACTAGTGCATCTTTTAACCATTAATATATGCCTTAGGTGACTTGCTCCCCAGACGCATTAATGGTCCACTGGAACACACAAACATTCATTTTTCTTCTACATATTTGGCTGAACATGTGTTGGTCTGAAATCATTATGATTAATACAACTGTCTGATATTTACATCTTTTATAGTATTCAGCAAAGACTACAATCCTCTGTCTTTATTCTAGGCTTCTTGCTCTCACACGAGGAAACTATAAGATTTATTCTCCAAACACACCAGGTTGCAGAGGGTTTTCTCATAAGTGAATCGTCACAACATGAAAGGTATTAAGTAGTCCTTAACAACCCCCAGTGGATTTTGCCTCATCCTTTCCCCCATCTCCTCCAAGAGAAAAATTGCTACATGAGCTACTCAAAGACTTAATTCGGCTCTCTCAGAAATGTAACTATTGGCTTCAACAGAATTATTCACAATTTACACTCCTGTAATGGAGATCAGTCAGTCCTTCGTCAGTCAGAGACTAAGAAAGGATAGAGGGAATACCTGAAGGTCCATTTGCAGTCTGTAGTGTTTATCTGCTCCAATAATTGTAACCTAATGTATACTACCAAAGCTATTTTAGAAGGTTTTTTAAAATTGTATTTTCTAATCTTGCTGTAGGCAACACCCTTCAGTGTTTGAACGAGAAGGTCTTCCTTAAATGGGAGTATCAGTGCAATAAATGGCTTCATATGATAACAGAGTGTTTCACAGCATACCTGCATAAGTAGAAAACTTGCTGTGATGCAAAGAAATGGGAGGCAGGGGTTCTGTTTAAGCATAAACACCATCATCAACATTAGGTGCCTCAGCTTTAGAAGACAAGTGTCTGATGGAGAAGCGGGGCAGCATGTGCGAGTATTAATCAATTAATAACAACTAAAACACCTAAACTTTCATAAGTAGCTAAGGCTCCTGAACTGAGTGGTGAATGGAGTTTACTCCGGTTGGCGGCCGGTCACAAGCGGTGTTCCCCAGGGCTCGGTGTTGGGGCCAGTTCTGTTTAACATCTTTATCAATGATCTGGACGAAGGGATCGAGTGCACTCTCAGTAAGTTTGCAGACGACACCAAGTTGTGTGGGAGTGTTGATCTGCTGGAGGGTAGGCAGGCTCTGCAGAGGGACCTGGACAGGCTGGATCGATGGGCTGGGGTGAATTGTATGAGGTTTAACAAGGCCAAGTGCAAGGTCCTGCACTTGGGCCACAGCAACCCCATGCAACGCTACAGGCTTGGGGAAGAGTGGCTGGAAAGCTGCCTGGCAGAGAAGGACCTGGGGGTGTTGGTTGACAGCCGCCTGAATATGAGCCAGCAGTGTGCCCAGGCGGCCAAGAAGGCCAATGGCATCCTGGCCTGTATCAAAAATAGCGTGGCCAGCAGGACTAGGGAAGTGATTGTGCCCCTGTACTCGGCACTGGTGAGGCCGCACCTCGAATACTGTGTTCAGTTTTGGGCCCCCCACTACAAGAGGGATATTGAGGTACTGGAGCGCGTACAGAGAAGGGCAACGAAGCTGGTGAAGGGTCTGGAGCAGAAGTCTTATGAGGAGCGGCTGAGGGAGCTGGGACTGTTTAGCCTGGAGAAAAGGAGGCTGAGGGGAGACCTCATCGCTCTCTACAACTACCTGAAAGGAGGTTGTAGAGAGGTGGGGGTCGGTCTCTTCTCCCAGGTAACAAGTGATAGGACAAGAGGAAATGGCCTCAAGTTGCGCCAGGGGAGGTTTAGACTGGATATTAGGAAATTTTTCTTCACCGAGAGGGTTATCAAGCATTGGAACAGACTGCCCAGGGAAGTGGTTGAGTCGCCATCCCTGGAGGTATTTAAAGGACGTTTGGATGAGGTACTTAGAGACATGGTGTAGTGATGGTTTTTGGCAGTGTTAGGTTTATGGTTGGACTCGATGATCTTAAAGGTCTTTTCCAACCTATATGATTCTGTGAGTGTGAGATGCAAGTAGTTCTCAGGTGGAAGGTCAGAAATATAGATATATCAGTTTGTCAGATTATCCTCTTGGTGGTCTTGCTGGAGTTTTAACATTTGTTCTCCAGAGCAGCTGACCAAGCTGGCGTATATCGGAGACTAATAAATAAAGCATCGTCAAGAAAACATATACTTCAGAAGGGGAGTGCACTGAAGAGTGTAGACAGACTCCAGCAGTCTCATGACACTGTCAGTATACAGACGTGAAAGCAGGGGATGCACCTGCTGATTTCCCACACACACGCTTCCAGTCAAGCTCCTGATACGTGTCCAAAGACAGCTCTGACGTTCACCTGAGTGCACAGATTCAGCTCACTAAAATAGAAGGAAACTAAACCTGACAAGAGAAATAAGTTGCATTCTTTGGGCCGGCTTTGCAAATTGAACTGGATTTTTTTTTTTGTTAGCGGAGAAGCGTCAGTCAACAGGAGGTGTTTTAGGGGTGGGTGGTGCAAAGAATGTTTCATAGCTGGGAGCAAGATGAGTAGGGAAGGGGAAAAGCAAGACCTGCCTTTTCAGCAGCAACACGCTACTAACTTGGGTTAGCACATTATGAAGCCATGCCTTGGACCACACCTACGAGAACAGAATCACAAAGCAACATGTGAAACATGAAGAACAGCATCAGGCAGAACAGCGACATAAGAACACAGGAAGAGAAGCTAATATTGGGATCTACCTAACCAGTAATTTCAGAAATAGAAATTTGTTTTCAACCAATAATAATAAAATAAAATAAATAAAAAAAAAATCACCACAAAACCCCACCAACCAGTCTGAAGCATAATTCAATGCAATGAAATATTTTCAAAAGCATTTTCTGGAAAACCGTGAAGCTAAGATATCCAGCACTTACATAACGTCCTCACGTAAGAGCATTTGGTACTTTGACCAGCAGATAATCACCTCAATAGGAAGACAAGAAAACACTATTAGTTCTCATGAGACAGATTAGAGAACACTTTTTTCAAATGTACTAATTCCAAAAGAGGACAAAAAAACTAGAAAATTTGCTTCCTGACATCAGATGCTCTGAGCAGATCTGTTTAATGGTTTCACTCCTGTGAATCTACCTCTGCAAACTCTAAAAGCCAAGTCACATTGGCTTCCACTCTCATATATGAATCATTTTTTACTTAAAAGAAAGTTAAGTTATGGATAGTTTGATTTCAGGCTGGCAGCCCCAAACAAAATTTCTCCTCCATTTCTTCAAAACTAAATTCACTGAAGCATTTTCCACCGCTACCTTTGTTTCCTTCTCTCACTTGCAGAAACTATGCTTTGGTCTCCACTTTTGCTCCAGCCACGGCTGCTCCTGACAGTCCATGCACAGTCACAGCACTCCTCCTCTAGAAATAGCACTGGCCCCAGCTCTTTTCCATTCAGCACACTGAACACAAGTCGGTCAGAACACAACCACCACCAAATTTAGCAGAGTTTGAAATACTGAACCAGCGGTGAAAAAATCTGCATAATCTATTCTGCACCCTCCACAGCCTGTCAGACTCGAGCCTTAAATAGCATTGCAGTCAATCAATAACAACATAAGTTGCCACTTTATTTTACCTACGCAACATCAGTTTAAGATGTACTTGTTAACTTTTTAATGTGCAAAACTGATCTTGAGAAGTCTTGAATATTTTGAGGGTGAGATGCAAACAACTTTTCTTCCTTTCTTTACTTGTTGGTCCACTAACTTTGAAATACTAGAAAAATCACTGTTATCTTTATAAGAAACATTTTACATTTCCTAAATAATTATTTCTATTATATATATCTATATATAGATAGGCACCTGCGAAAAACTCTCATTCTAAAAATATCTCTTCAACAACCTTATGCCCCATTTAAATGGGGATAAATCCTTTTACAGTATTATGCAGTGAGCATATTTAGTCGTACTTCTACAAGTAACCACTTAAGACAAGGCACTAAATCCCAATAGACAACATTAAAAGGGACATCTCAAGGCAAAATGGATTTCCCTGATCAACCTTAAGATTATTAGACTTAAGGGAGGCCTTAAGTTTGTCAAAGACAAGACAGTTCCCCTCCTTAACCTTACAGAAATGCAGACAGGCATTTCTCAAACATTTATTCCATATCAAGTTTAATGGTGGAAGGGCAGTAAATACCTTCTCTTGGCAATCAATCTGCTTAAACACTAGTATACTAGCACTTAAGCAAATATTCTGCCTGACTTCACCCAAGACTCTCAGTTTCCCAAAGAAAAGTTCAATTGCTTTCACAATGTCTTAAACTACACAGCTCTGAATGAATTAGTAAAGGCGGCACAGCAAAATTAAGAGTCAGAGAGATAGCACAGTCTACAGACCAACAATCCTCATCTAGTCAACTGGACTGTCACAATGTAAATGATGTTTTTGAGTCCTCAGAAAATGGTGGGTTTACCCTTTGAACAGGATAAGCTGCAAGTGGAGCACCAACCCACATCAGGTAGTAGCCAGCCTTTATCACAAAAATTTCACAGCTTCATGCTTTCAATGGCACTTAGCACTAAGGAGAGTCTATGCTGCCAGAAGTCCCACATTTCAGACTATGACTTCAACACCTGTAACCACCAAAGGTCCATCCCTGGCCCTTTCTGAGGATGATAAAAGAGCTTTAGAAGTTTATGAATGTCTTAAATTGCGACCAAGCCGTCACAGTGTACAAGTAGACCATTATGATCTCTGAGGTCAACAAAACTACGAGCAAAGGGTCCTCCCCATTATATTGGTGCCCCGGTAGCCTCTTGATGTGCAGTATACTCCTGTCTCAATTATTATTCCAAAACTATGGGACAGTTTAACCTCTATAACAAGCCCAGCTACAGCTAGAAAAATACAATTTTAGAGCAGAGCCTCATACTCCTTGATACAAGAGTACTAGACTTCAGGGACATGGAAAGCTTGTTATTGTACAGTGAGAATTCACAAATGAGCCATTTCTTTAGAGTTTTCAAGTATAAATAATTTCACAAAGTAAAATCTGGCAGAAAGTTCTCTGCTAACCAGTATACAGCCTTCCACAGCACAAATGCTGAATATGAGCTTTCATTTTTTTCAACTGAAAGTTTAATAGTTGACGCCATTTAAGGAGGGAAAAAAGTAGCAATTAAAGTACAGTATATTTATTAAATATTACTAACAGCACAACACAAGTCATGTTGTCAAGCAGAAGGACTCTCTTTGTAGTTTTTCCAGCCAATCATCAGCCATAGAGCCTTATGTTGTTTCCTTTCAGGTTTTGAAACACTGACTCATGGAAATATCAGCACTGCACACTTCCTCAAAGTGGCAATCTTATAGGAAGTGTTTGTTTAGTCTTACATGACACATTGTTTTGTTTATGTATAAGGGATTCCGGTAAAAATAATTTTCAATTAAGGAAAAAACACAAGAGGACAACAGTTTCAGTTATGGGAAGCCAAAATAAATCAATTTCAAATGGACATTTGAACAGTGCATTCATTACTACAGATACTACTTTTTTCTTTTTACTGTACGTTACTTCCTTGCAACAGACATGAGCAGAAGTAGCCAGGCATTGAGTTCGTTCAATACAACGAACCACAAAAGAAACCAGAAACTGGACAAGAGGTAGCACAGTAACAACACCTCTTAACACTGCTGTCCACAATGACAGAGTTCGTATCATTGCTCCACAGCTTCAGTA
This sequence comes from Mycteria americana, assembly GCF_035582795.1. Classification (NCBI taxonomy): domain Eukaryota; kingdom Metazoa; phylum Chordata; class Aves; order Ciconiiformes; family Ciconiidae; genus Mycteria; species Mycteria americana. Next base: position 154,715,248 of record NC_134365.1, on the reverse strand, counting down.
TCTCAATGAGACACTTTTTGGAAGTGGCACATCAGTGGCAGTGCAACTGAATGAGCAAAACATGGATTCCCAAGAAGCTCAAGGATTCACATTTTCAATAGATGAAACAGATGGCTCAAGCCATCAAATCCAAACATGACTAGAAACAACACTACTCAGAATGGGGAAGCATTTAGGAGATCTGGGATATAATTACCCATCTAGCTAAATATAGCTGATTCTATGCAACCCATCAGTCTCAAAAGAACAAGTTAGACCAGCAGTAGAAAATGCCTTCATTTACCTGCAGCTGCTTGGAAACACATGACAAGACCCAGCCATAACAATACATTACAGTAGGGCATTCAAACATCTCTAGGCTACAGATGTTTTGCACGGCCTGAAGCCTCCAAACTGCATCAGCCTCTCTATTAAGAAAGGCATGCCAACCCTGATCTCACAGTGCGTTTGCACTGATTCTTCAAAGCATCAGTCCTACATTTCATGAGATTTACACGGTGGCATACTTGTGCACCAGTGCCCTCATTCATGATTTGCCAGCAAAGGTGCTACAGAGAAGGAAACATCTTACCAGATGAAGCACAGAATATCTGAAAGTCAGAGATCAGTCAGAGCTTCGCCATGAAACAAGCTCCCAAAGAACAGAACGGACCACTTCTAGAGCATGACAAATCAAAGCAAATCAAGACGGGAAATGACTTACCCCTTTGTCCTCAAATAACTTATTCCTTAACCCATCAAAAGATTCAAAGCCTCCTGCCACTAGAGAAAAGAGAAACCTTCAAGATACTAGCGAATGGGAACTGCTAAAAGACAAATTTACCCTTGGGAATAGCTGACAAAAGTAGTGTCCCTCCAATGTTCACCATCTCCTTTCAAAACCACTCCCAAGATTTTTTTTGTAGGGAGTCTACAAACCTCCATATACAATTTCTTCAAGATTAGGATTGCTTTACAAGGCCTGTTAGATTAGAAATACTCCCCCAGCCCATCAGAGCAATCCTGCCACTTCTATTTTTCTGACAGATTTCAGAAAAGAGAGTCAGCTACGGAAAGGTATTTAACTTTCAAAAACAAATGCCAGAAACTTGTGCTCCTGCCACGAAAGCTGATGAATATGCCTTCAGATACTTTCTAATGAACAGAAGGAAAGAGCTCGCTTTTGTGCGTACTTATGATCGCCCTCTGCTGTATTACAGTAGAAAACCTGGGCACAGCCGTGCTCCAGAAAGCGCCTGGCATTCTTCTTGCAGTTCATTCAGTAAAGACCTTCTGCTTAGAAGGCTGAAGCGAAGCACCGGTGTACCAGTGATGCGTGCAGTTTTTCCTACTTACTATCCACGCTATAAGGCAGCAGGAATCCTTACTGCAATACTGCATGTTAATCAAACGCTTAGCGCTGATAAGGACTGTGATAACTGAAGTCAGCAGTAGGATTAACTTTAGTCCATGATTTAATGAGATTAATCTCAAGTCTTTTGCTGCTGTCATTATCTTCAATCTCTTCTACCACTCAAAGAAATGCCCACACTCTAGTGATATCAATCGTTTAGGCATGACATCACTGTTTTCTTCTCGAAAAAAACAACCACCCAAGAGTCATCATCCTATATGTGAGGTGTTCTTACTCCTTTCACTAAAAATCACCATATAGGAACAACCTGCAACAGCACCACTTGCGTGGTGTCTCAATTTCTCCCTTGCAAAAAGGCTTTTTTTTCCTCTCCCCTTTGAAAAGAGCCAGAAAACAAGTCTCTGACCACACTTCATAGTCTTACTGAATCTATTTTCTGGATGTATAAAAGAACACAGAACCAACACATAATTTTTAATTTATGTCATAAAATTTTACTTCTTAAAGTCTGCTATCACTGAACTACCTGCTAACAATAAGGAAACGATCCTAGCAATGTTCTCTTTGAAACGTTAAAGTCACTATGCAATAATGAGATTTCCTATGCAACCTCACGTCTCAGTTTGATCTAACGTGACAATTGGTGGTTACAAATTTGCTTTTACATGCGCAGATATGAAAGAGGAGATTTTTCAAGAGCGTTAATAAGAAGCGACAAGCCCAACTCCCTTAGTATCCACCACTGCGAGTCCAGCACTAAACTTTTCCACTTCCCCTCAAGCTCCCCACCACCATGCTCCATCCAAGCGAGGCAAACCGCTCCCTCTGCATATGGGTTCAAGTCTGTTACGGAAACGAGGGATTTCCCTCCCAGCCGGCACACTCAGAACTCTACCAGGGAGAGTTTAATCTGCACGCTGACATCTGTCGCTTACTTTCTAATAATGTGGTTTGGAACTCGATCAACAGCAAGAAGAAGAGTGAGTCTCCAAATGCGAGTCGTAGGAAGCCATGAAGAAGCAGCAGCAGCCTCAGCCCGTCCCGCTCACTGAGGCGAGGGCTTCAGGCACCGGCTACTTCCCACAGCCGCTTTTTGGCCGGTTTCACACCAGCTTTGCCAGTGACATACAGTACTGAGACTCGCTGACGGCCTTCAAACTTTTAGCGCGTAGCTTAGCAACGGAAAGGAAAAAAAAAAAAAATCGCGAAATCTGCCTAATATCCTGCGCCGCCCGGACTCCCGCCGGCGCCGCTCGCCAGCCGGACGCGCACCGCGCTGCCGGCCTGTCACCGCGGCACCCGGTCGCCTCACAGGCACCGGCCGGCCGGCCGCCCCTCACGACGCCGCTCCCCACCGGCCCCGCACCGCCGGCTTGAGGCGCCGCCGGCTTGAGGCGCCGCCGAGCCCCGCCGGGCCGCAGACACCGCCCGCCCCGCCGCGACCCCCCGCCGCCACCCCCAGCCGCTCCCCCGGCGGGACGCGGCGCGCAGAGGAGCACAAATGAGCGGCCGGCGCCGGGTGCCTCGCTGCACCGGCGCTCCCCAGCGCCCGGCGCGGCCCGCTCCAGCGGGCGCTCCCCGCCCGCTGCCAGCTGCCCCCACCCCGCGCCCTCACCGATTTTAATCCTGACGCTCTGGAAAACCCGCAGCCCCTCTTCCTCCACCGCCATGGTGGTGGTGGTGGTGGTGGTGGTGCCGCCGCGCCTGGCGCTCAGCAGCGCTCGAGCCCCGCCGCCGCAGAGACGCACGGACCGGACCGGGACTGGAGCGGACCGAGGAGGAGGCAGACGGCAGGCGAGCTGCTCCGCCGCGACGGGAAGGAAGGCGAGCGGACGGCTCGGAGCGCGCCGCGACCGGGCTGCCGCCAGCGATCGAGCAGCCGAGCGGAGCGGAGCCCAGCGCCCGCCTCCTGCCCCTCACACTGGCAGCTCCCGCCCCCGCCCCGGCGCTGCCCTCTCATTGGCCAGCGGGGCAGCCGGCCGCGGCGCTCATTGGGCCGCTGCCTGCCAGGGGTGGGAGGGGGAGCGGGGTGCTGGTGGAGCGGTGGGGCTAGTGTTGCTGCGCTTTGCAACAGCTGGAGCGCGAGGCGCGCCGGACGGCTGCCCAGCTGCGGAGCGCGCGCGCCGCGCCTCGGCCGCCCTCGCCCCCGTCCTGCCGCCCCGTGAGGGGGAGGCGGCGGCGGCGGCGGCGGGTGTGAGGGGCAGCTCCGTTCCTCCCGGCCGCGGCAGCCCCCCCCCCCACCTCGCCGGGACTCCCGAGGGTGCAGCGGGGGGAGGGGGGAGGGGGAAGGCTGACGGCTGACTAACTCTGTGGCCTGTCTCCAGTGCCGGCCCGCACCAACCGTTGGGGAGCAGCCGTTGGTTCCGGCCGCGGGGCCTGCGCGTCATGGCGAAAGGGAGGGAGGGATGTTGAAGTCCTCTTTCCCACAGAGCCACAAAAAAAGGGCACCTGCGATGCCCCCAGGTTGAAACCCATTCATTAGTGGGGAAAAGAAGGCCCGTATTAAATAAACAAAACCGTTTGGGCGTTAAGAGCAGGCTGGTCTGTCTCCTGGCTCCATTTGATCGGCGGCAAAGCTCGCTCTACCTGATTGCACGGGAGGAGCAGGGAATTCGGATTTCAGACTTGCATGACTACACATTAAACAGCAAGAAACAGGACCTGTGTCAGTATTCAGTGCCAACTTTGAGTCTTGTAAAGTCAGTAATTGAAATACTCCTTCCCTAGAGGTCTGGCAAAAGCAAAGCTCAAAGTTCCATAGAGGTGTACAGATCACATTATTTCAAAAAGTAAAAAAACCAAATGCCCTTTCGTGCAGACAATCACAACCCTGCTGAGGAGGCTTAGAACATCCCTATACAGAAGAGCCTGGGCACAGTCCATCACATCACAGTCCAGCATGTCCGAGAAGCACAACAGAATGCCCTTTCTCAAGCCTGCAGCAAAAAGAAAGGAAAAAAAAGAAAAAAGATTTAAAAAACCCCACCATCAAGTGCTTTCCTGCTCTAGCTAAGAATTTCAGAAATGAGAGGCAAACAGACTAAGGACAATCTACATATATTAAGAAGCTAGTATTGAAAGAACCAAACTATTAAAGGGCAGCAAGAAATCAGAAGGCAAATCCTAAGTCAGTCATGTGGTATGAAGTCTGTAGGCAAGAAGTTGTCCAGGCAAGCTAGAAGAACACAGTTGGGCAGTCCATCATTGCTTGAATCATGGCAGGTACAACACATAACGAATTCCCTTTATTTAAAAAAAAAAGTGAGATATTGAAATACATAAGAGCAAATGAAAACTTGGGAAGGAGCCACAATGGCAGTGGAAGTCAGCTTGTAGAAAAGCCTGGGGCATCTGGGTTTTCCAATACAGGTATGGGCCTAACTCTGAAGGAAACTGGCAAGCTCATAGCCAAAAAAAGGAAACAGAGAGTTACCTTAAGGAGCTGCCTGACTTGCTGTGTTCTCCTTGTCTGCATAGTGAAATGCATATGTAACTTGATAAAAATATTTTTATAGCACAAGACTCTGAAGGAATTTTGTAAAGCACAGGCTTCCATTTACCAACATACATGCCGTAATTCCCTCCTCCTTGCTGCAGTATGCCCAGTGTCCTCTGTAACCTCATTACATTATCCCCGTTCCACCTAGCATGTGGCGTCTCTTCTCCATAATGCTCCCAGCTCCCTGCAACACTTCAGCTCCTCTGCCCACTGGTCCTTTGCATCCCCCATGATACCTTCAGTGCTCCCTGTCCTAATAACTTTTAGCATTTTCTTCACTCTAGCCCCAATTTCACCTGTCACAATACTTCTGACTCCCCTATTTTTGTCTCACCTTCCAGCTGAACAAGAGGCAACACAAGCAACAGCCTGAGCAGAAGCTACAAGAATGCTGATCAGATAGCTCACATTTTAAGAAGGACACTGACTCAGACTGGCCAATGTGTTGTTGCCTTTCAGATGCTGGATGTGACACACAAACAGGTTTGGAGTATGCATGCTGTACAGGTCTGTTTTAACACTCTGTACATGCTCACAGATAAAAAGGAATATACAACAGCTGCTGCTTTTGCTCCTTCACCACACACGCACACACCTTGAACATAACTTGCACAAAGTAAGTACAGGCCCACTGAATCATCTTACTGAAGGAGAATGGCAAACTGTTATACATGATGCTGTACACAGGCAGAAACAAGGACTTTCAGCTATAAGCAAGTTTAGCTATAAGCAAAGGAAAATGGATCCAATTGTTGGGATCCCTAGAAGTTGACCCCAAATAAGCTGACAAATTGAGCTTGTAGATCTCTTTAAAAACATGTTATCTTTGTACTTGTGGTGATTCAGTAACCAAAGAAACTTCTACACACTGATACTGGGAACTGATAAAGCTTCCCCAACACCATCAGGGAGAAACCTGCTTCCATGCTCTAAATATTATAGACATCTCAGAGAAAATATTTTACTTCTCTCTGTTTTCTGTTTGCCTTTGGTACATAAAGACTTCAGTTGACCTCATTTCCCCATCTGAAGCTTTTCTCATCTGCAGAAAGTTGACCCCAAAATAGTCATTAAAAAAAAATCAATTTATCAATTCTCTTCCCAGCATTTGCTGCTGTAAGACTTACTCTCAGCAGATACTCAACAGACTATCCTTCCCAATTTGCAGTTGTGTTCTTTTCAGACACTCATGGCACTTCCATCTCCTTTATGTCCAGGAAACAAAACGAGGTATCTACCTATAACCCAGTTATTATACATTCACAAAACCAGGCTATACATAAATTCCCCACCCCTTTTTGCACACCCAAATTTGCAGTCAGAGCCCACCACTTTTAAATCTAATTTCATTTGACCCAGCATAAATTCACCCTATTATCTAAGGTAATGGTTGCCCCCCATATCCTAACCTCAGGTGTTGCTTGCAACCTCTCTCTCTGCTAGCACTGGTGCTCACAAGGGTGTGTAGTGTACCCCGATTGTCGGTTAAAAAAAAAAAAAAACACCAAACTGTGATGACTCCCATTTGTATATTATGAAAAACGAGGCCCATAAGCCATGACACTTGGAAATGCTTTGCCTGCTATCATAAGCAACCTGAGCAGGAAGGATCTCAAACCAAAGGTGTGACTGGGGCACAGTGGCGTGCTGGGCAGCTTTAGGAGTGCGTGCTTACCCACAGCTACGCTGCCAGGCTGTTTTTCAGGATGGCCTAGCTTTACCAAGAACATGGACAGGTCCAGGAAGGCTGTGGGAAAGTTCATCCATAAACCCAGCCTTTCCTTTAAAACATAGTCAAGTACCATCAACTTCTGCACTTAAGCATAAAAGAAACTACCAAGATGCCTGCAGAATCAATTAGCAACAATCAGAACAAACAAATGTTAAAAACAAAACACCAAAACAGAAAAAAAAAACTAATTAAAAATAACTTACAGCAAGGAAAAAAGAAAAAAAAAAGAAAAAAAAAGCTGGCACCTTCTGACAGTCTTCACCATCAAATAAATCAAGTGTCCTCACATGAGAATCTACAAATTGTTACTTGCAGCTCGCTGTGCTGTCCAGCTACTCTTCTGGTTTCCCACCAGCCCTTTTCTGCTGAAGCTCTTTGACAGTGCTGTCATGTATCAGTGTGCTAGTTTATTTTCTGTTGTCTTGTTTTCTTGACATAAGGCTAAAAACTTTTTGCTTTCTCTGTAATAAACATCTGTCTCCAAATCTACGTGCCGTACAGTCCAACAATGTAAATGAAAGCAATGTTTCAAAACTCACATAAATATGTACTTTTAAAGATGTTAAACACATTATAAGAAACAGCTAAATAATGTGCGTTGCTTTTTCAGTATCTCCATTATTGAAATGAAACCTCAGCAGCAGCATATCACATGTGTGTTCGTGGGTATTACAGATAACATGTGCAGGCAACATGAGGTTTGCAGCTGCTAGCAGTCTGATCAAAAAATCTAGGCAAAGTGAAATGCTGCTTTTTAAGATGTGGATGAGTCTGATAATGACAATATCTTTTCCAACTTTTCTTCATCCAAGCCAGATGGGTTTATATTATCAGCTCTTCAGAGGATTCTTGGGTCTAAATTAGACTACAAAGAAGGTCATTTTCTGTGACTCATTTGTGCCAAGCAAGGAAATCATTTCCTCTCTTCATCTACATGATAGCTTTCTCTTGGGAGGAAACAGAATATAAGAAGCTTTCTAATCTCCTTTTGCATTATGCAAGAAACTAACAAAATATGAACCTACTGTCCCCTGGCTACCACAAAGCTGCTACCTATATTTATGTGAAGGAACAACATATTTAAGACAAATCTAAAGAAATATCACTCTAACACAAAGTAAGACTATGAGCTGATGACTGAGCAATATATCGTGATTGAATTTTAGGAGGACATAGATAGTTTCAGCTAATAATATCTATACCAGGCCTAAAGGCAGCTACTATCCATATAGAGATGCTGCATGGTATGACTACTCTGACTAGGGTGACCCAATAAACATTTATCCCTGGCAAAGTGAGTGGGGCAGCAAAGATGTCTTTGGTAGTGCCTCTGAATCTTACTCCCTGACTGAGTGGTAAATTTAGCCCTTGCAGTGATACCTTTCACAGTAAGATGGTAAAAGTTGTCATTTTTTTTCCCCCCAAAGACCTAGAACCAACCAACTAGTCAGGAAAGGGCTGCAGTCCTTCCCCTAGTCTCCATGCATAGTGAAAGTATGGCAGAAATATAATGAACCTATGTAAGTAGGAAATTAAGAATGAGTCTGTGATTACCTGTGTCTCCACAGGCTAAGAGTTTGCATCTGACATAGCTATAGAGAAATGAAGAAACAGTAAGGAAATCGCTTGTATGATTAGTCTGGCAGAGAAACACTTTGGCCATTACACTAAACGAAAGAAAGAAAGGAAGACAACGATGCCTAGAAGATTTTAATTAGCAAAATGTCAGCAACAGTGACAAGAAAGCACAGATTTCACAAAAATACAAAAGTGACAATGTTTAATTGAAGGAGAAACATGGGAAAGAGTGGACACTACTGAGATGGCTCTTACTGAACGGGGTGGGGGGTGTGCATGTGTACCAGTGCATACATGTATGGTGCACTCACACATGGGATAAAAATAGATCTGTGCATCAGAAGCAGGAAAACTGGGGATTGCACTGCAGTTACTACACTTAAAGAAAGCAAAGATCTCCACTGTGACCCCTGACTACAGGAAGAAAAGCGTGTCTACCTGTTGTTCTTACTACTTGCCTTTTCAAAAAATCTCACATTTTTGCTGGTGTTGCTGGAACACTGGGCCAGGAAGAGGCCAGAAGGGGGAAAAGAAAAATGGCTTTAATTACAGGAAAAAGGGGCCAGTGAGAACTGGTAGTTACAATAGCTGAGACAATACAACCAATTTTCATGTTGTATGGTTTTTTTAATCTTTTTTTTTAAAAAAAGAACACTTTGCTCCTTTAATTCTTGTTCATCACTTCTAAAAATCTGTCAGTCTAGTGTCCTCCTAAAAAATGTAACTATATTAAAATCCAAGTAATTTCAGCAGCAAGCACAGAATGTTCAGGATTCCAATGAAGTTTACCAACATGAAACACCTTCTGGTTAAACTCATAGAAGCATTGTGTTCTGGGTCATATCTGCTTTACTTGAGCCTATAAATTTTGCTTTCCTATTAAGGAATAAATCCCTTTATCCTTCCATAAAATACTATAATGTAATAAAACTGCATTAAGATCTTACAGAAAAAAACCCACAGTGATTATGTACAAGAACGAAATGTGGTGAATTTTACTGCAGTTTAATAAGTATGCATCCATTCTCATCTCTCCCACATTAGCCTTCTGTGGAACTGCTGTAACGAAGTGACAACAGCAAATGATCTTGAGAAAGAAAAACTGAGCAGCAATGGCACTTTCTACTTTTTTAAAAATACTGGGGACTGCTGTTTACAATAAATATGTGGTTATGCAAGCGGGCATATAAACGCCCATATTTCACAAGTCATTGCATATTAGCAGCCATAATCATCACTTTCATATCATCTTTGCTTTTATGTCATCAGCTCATCTGCTGTCTTCTCTATTCTTTATGAGAATTAATTTGACAAGACAGGACTCCATCCTTACTCTCCAACTCCAAGGCAAAGCTTCAACCCCCCTCAATTTAGCAGCACCAATAGTATCTCTTCTGAGGGGACTGCAAGGAGAGCTCTTACCCCATCTTCTCCCTCATATCCACCTCAGGGGATTGTACAGTCCCCAGGGGGAAGCCACTGGGATTATACTACCAACATCTACCGAAAAACACCCATAAAACACACACTTCTCTGCCTCCCAGATATGTCTCAGTTTTGTGGTATAAGCAAGATACATATGACAGATGCTATAAAGTTTACATTGACTTTGGGAAGCTTTGCATAATTCATCCACAGCCAGTGGTGTGAGTGACACAGCTATCCCACATGCAGCTATAAACCTTGAATAGACTTTTCCATGTAGTCACGCGTTTACTATGGGTCAGATCCTGTGGTCTTTCACTTGCTCAAAAATCCCATTGAAGCCAATGCTGGCAGGTCAGCTTGCAAATGCCACCCTCTCTCTGCATGGTGAATAGCTCCCATTGAACCCACTGGGATTACTCATGTGTGTGAGTAACTACTAACGAGAGCAAAAGGAGCAAAATCCGGTCCTCATTAGGGACTGCTAATCTGAAAAAAACCCTGCCTCAGTCAGTAGTACCACTCAGGCAGAGCAACTCTGCTGGTGAGGTGCTACCTAGGAAAGGCAATGTGGCACAATTTGGCACCATTTTTTTAGCATGTAATTCTTTAAAGCATCAGCTAATTATCCAGGCATGACTGCATGGAGGAGCTCCCTCCCATCACAATACGTGAGCAAAGATAATCTTACACCATGAAACACAATTAGCCAGATGGTTATTTGGAGGTTTTTGGAAGAGAAGCAATTTCTCTGATCTGGGAGATAAAAAAAATCAAAGCTGAATTAAAAAAAATCATACCACACTTGATTCCCAAGTATTTAATTACATATTATCATGGGTAACTACTAATCGGCTCCAATTATGCAATCTTATTTTATTGCTGTTGGAAACATATTTATAGCCACTATATAATGTGTATATTTAAGTCAATATCTGAATAAACAGTCTGGAAAACACATCATTTGTACCCAGATTTGGTTACTAGTGTGATTAGCATCTGCCACCTGCTGGAAATAGCTGTGATATCTCAACTAAGTCCCACAGATGGAAGGTCTGGTCACTCATCGAACAAGCAGAAATGTCAAAGAGCAAAATATGCTCCTTGTACCCAGGAGTTTATTCCTCTTGCACCCACTGGGAAAGTTTAATTTGCACATGGGGCTATTTATGTACATTCACAGAGAAGCCATAACATGACATTGTTTAAACAAACAGAAATTTAATTTGCTATGGAGAATAATGTTATCTGCCTCTGTCTGACCAGAAGGCAAAATATATAAACTGAAACTAATGCACCCAGCTAATCCCATCCCAAACTGGCATAGCACTCTTGCCACTCTGCTGGAAATGGCACAATTGCAGGTCCCCCTGCGCCATCCTCACAAAGGATTTCTTCCTCTACCCAATACAGTTTAGCATTGTCTTTGAGCCTCATTTGAAGAGACTGACCATTCTGGCTTTATGGTGGCCCATAAAACCCTTAAGGAGAACAAAACCTGCCTGTCCAAAACATCTGCTCTCACTCAAAAAAAAAAAAAAAAAAGGAAGCGAGAGGGTTTGGATGAGGTATTCCTCAGAGTGCCAGAACCTTGTAACTTGCTGCCTCTGTGCCAGCAAACCAAAGTAATCCAAGTAAGCCAGAGGGTAAATCCGAAGGCAGCACTGCAAGACTCGCTTTCCTCTCTTGCTTGTGTGGAACAGGCTGAATAGTAGTAGGACACACAGGTAAGACTAGCAGTTCTTGTCAGCGTCCTGGCTTATTGCATCTGACCGGCCGATGACGGGACTGTAATTTTGCACTTGGCAGGTCTCCCCAGGCCAGTGGGGAGAGACAGACAGGTACAACTAGATTAGAGTTTCAGACCTTTGTTTTTCCAAAAAGCATACCCAGGCCCTTAAGCAGCCAACTTCTATGTGCCCAACAGGTTTAGAAGAAGAGCCCAGGGTTCACGTTTAGATAGTGCTTGCATTCAGGGAAACAGTGCCTTTCTCTGGGTACCTTTCAGTTATTTCTGAGGTCAAAGAAGGAGAATGAAAAATGAAGATGGGGATACAAGTGATTTTTGAAGGTTATCCAGGTCTGTGGGACAGAGTGGAGAAAGAAAGAGAAAAAGAGAATACACATCCAAGGACCTAATAAAATTATAACTAATTCCTCATTTTCTCCACTAACTTGTTTTAGCCATTATAAAGCAATCAGATGTTTATAGCAGTAAGATATAATATAAGCCCTGAAAGCAATATAGCAAATCTAAAACACTGAGCAACACATTAGCAAGAATTAACATTGGCATCTGCTATCACAGGCCTCCTGCAGAGCGCACCTCTGCCCGAGATGCGCACCGCTGGGCAGAGGTGCCTACATCTTACTGCAGCGTACAGCATTCACGTAGTTAGTGAACACTAACCACAGCCCATTCCCGTAACACGCATGCACCACCGTGCACCCACCTACAAACGCACAAAACAATGTTTCTGTTGCCATTTGCTTTTAGCCGAAAGCCTTTGCTGCTGCACAGTGCTTTTTCTGTTCTTAGGAGGTCACTACGCTTCAGGCCTCTCCAAGTTTTCTCCTCTGGGCTACTCTTAGGAGGCTACCACTCTCTTCCAGCAATGTGGGCCTTGCCTGCACTGGCAAGTTGCCCTCATTCCAGCCACAGATTTAGCTATGCCTCGTGCTGACAAGTGGGCTGAGGTTTGCTCTTGTAATGCCTGACAAGGGTTTGATGCAAAGAAGAGACCCACAAATTAAAAAACTGCCAGACAAAGAATCAGCAACACTTCCAGCCTACCCACACCAGAAATCCTCTCACCGCTACAGTAACATTTGTATCCAGGAAAAGGTTAAGTTCCCTAGGCAGATGGGGCACATGGCTGAATGCTGGGTCTGCTGGGCCAATTCACCAAGCCCTCTTCTGCCCCAGGACATGCTGGCTTCTGGCTACAGACCAGCTTTTCAGCAGCAACAGCCTGCTCCCAGTTACCTTCTCCAGGGCCTTCTGGGGTTACCCGGAAAGTGCTCCCCTCCTTGGGCAAAGGTGGGGGACAGGGCCCTGGCCTCAACTCTGCATGCGTACTCCATAGCACCCACGCCATAAGACCAGCCCTCCTCAGAAAGCTAAGGACTACTGCACAAGCAAACTGACCTCAATGCAGAAGCTCAGTCAATCATCTGACAGTCCTCTCTTCTCCCTCCCACGTTAAAACCACTGAGGAAAATTAGTTATCAGCACTAGTCTACTTAGCATTTTTGCTGTAGATCAAGGAAATCCTGGATCTTACCATTGTCGGAAAGATTTAAAATTGTGTATGTAGATATAAACATATGTATATATAAATAAAACTCCATATAATTATGGCAATGTTTTTCCCTTCCTCTTCCTCTTTTCCCACCCCCTTTCCCTTCTCTCAATTTCTCAGACAATAAGTGGGAAATAACCTTTTTTTTCTCCCAGCCAAAAAATAATTCCTGCTCAAAGCTTCCAGAAAGGGTCAAGTCTAAAGGAAGCATCTGGTAAATCTGCTTTTGTATTGCAGCGGGAGCCATAGCCCTCACGTCCCCTTCCCTTTGCACCACTCAGCGCAGCAAGCGCTCGTGCCACACTGGGAAGGGTTTGCTCTGCTGCACACGTATGCATGAAGACACACTCTGTGTGACTGCAGGCAGCCCTTCGATGGAAGCGGCTAGGTATGCTGCATGCACAGACAGAGCGGGTCCCGCTCACCCCAGCAGGTTTTCCAGTTGCTTTTTTTATCCCCCTGACTACAGATGGACTTTTCAGCTCCTCAGTCGAGTGGTTTGCTTGTGAGTTATATGATAAGGGTGTGTGCTTGCAGGGTCAAAGTCACAGCATTGGATCCTATCATGTAACATACTGAACCGACCAAAAAAAAAAATTGGCTTCTCTCAGCATCTCCAAGTGCCCATCCAGGGACAGGCAATGAATGAAAGGAGACTGGGCCTGATCCTCAAACACACCCACAAATTACTTCAGTCCTGCAGTTCAGTCTATGCATGTGCCCAAAGTTGGTCAAACACTTCATCGAATAAAGTGAGGAATTGCTATGACTTTAAAATAACCAGGAAAGCTGTCAGCAAAAACCCAAGGACTTACTTTCCTCTTCACACATGCAGAAAACCTTTAAAGCTTTAGAAAATGTACATTCTGCCTCTTACAGTTTCTTACTATATATACAAAGTTCATAGCAAAAGCAAACAGTGGAAAAGGCACTTCTTGTCACAGTGAGCAACAGTACCTCCAAAAACATGATCTATATTGGGAGTGCAGTGGGAGAAGCAGCATCTTCTTTAACTTACTCCGTAACTGGGCCATAAGCATAAGCAGCTGCTGTAGCTGGCAGCTCCTGAGCCAGCCCGAGCTCTTCTTCTGGCCAAGACGGTGAGAGAGGAAAGGGCAGCAACTCGCTAACCTTGCAACATAGTTCAAGGGGGAAGTGACTCAAGATTCAAATTCCTAGCAGCAATACCAACTGCAGAGCTTACAGTCCTATATATTATATGAACAGGTTTGCTCAAAAATCAGAGCAAAAGAAAAAAGAGTTTAAAAAACAAACCCAGAAACCTATGAGAGCTGTAGGGTGCTGAGATCTCAGAAAAGAAGCTCAGCACAGTCCAAGATTGCCAAATTAAACAAGTAGACTGGTAATGACCACCTTGCTTTTATGCTGCAGAAAACACTCTCTGCTTTGTGTGAAAGCTGAATGTGTATGTGTCTTGATATATAATGGAAAATACATTTTTTGCAAAAATCTTCTTACATTCATTATCTACTTATTTCTCATCTGTTCTTCTTCAGCAAGTAGCTTTTGCTATCAAGAAATTATATGCAAGTCCTTCTGCACACAACATGGAAATTCCCATGGCTGTCACTTCATGAAATTGTATAACCTACTGAATAAATGTTTCATAAATATCTGTTTTATGTTGTAGAGGTAGTAGGTTCAGTCCTGTGGTTTGTTAAGGATACTTCATGAGTCTGCTTTGACTAAGCAGTGAAATGTGTGCTAGTTTTGGCTGGGATAGAGTTAATTTTCTTTACAGTAGCTAGTACAGGGCTATGTTTTGGATTTGTGCTGCAAACAGTGTTGATAACCCAGGGATGTTTTCATTACTACTGAGCAGTGCTTACACAGAGCCAAGGCCTTTTCTGCTTCTCACCCCACCCCACCAGCGAGTAGGCTGGGGGGGCACGAGAAGCTGGGAGGGGGCACAGCTGGGACAGCTGACCCCAACTGGCCAAAGGGCTATTCCATACCATATGACGTCATGCTCAGCAGATAAAGCTGGGGAAGAAGAAGGAAGGGGGGGACATTCAGAGTGATGGCATTTGTCTTCCCAAGTCACCGTTACACGTGATGGAGCCCTGCTTTCCTCCAATTGGAGATGGCTGAACACCTGCCTACCCATGGGAAGGAGTGAATGAATTCCTTGCTTTGCTTTGCTGGTGTGCGTGGCTTCTGTTTTCCCTATTAAACTGTCTTTATCTCAACCCACGAGTTTTCTCACTTTTACTCTTCCGATTCTCTCCCCCATCCCACCAGGGGGGAGGGAGCAAGCAGCTGTGTGGGGCTTAGTTGCTGGCTGGGGTTAAACCACAACAAAATGCTACTCTAAACAATCTCCTGTTGTAGCTGTAAGTTTAGTTTGTGAAATTAGAAAGAGGTAGGACCTGCTGTTACTGTCTTCCAGCACCATCTTCTGACAGAAAGGACCTGCTGGACCTTAGGTAGTTCGACATTAAGACAGTCAATTTTGAAACTGTTGAGCTTTTGCTTTCCTTACCCCAGAACAAAACAAAACCCACCACCACCAAAAACCCACCCAAAACCAAGCTTAGAATGAATGCTTATACAATCCACAGCTTCTGAGGGTAGAGAGAGCACAGGAAACCATGGAGGAAGTTTAAAGCCACTTCCCTTCTGTGACAAACTTTAATTGAGAAGCAGCTGGGAAATTATTCCAAGTTATTTCAATTTCTTGGTGGGCCATGGTTCCATCAATGTAAGAGGCTAAGTTTTCTTTATATTTTAAGGGCTTCATCAAAATCAATGAAAAGATTCCTTTGATAACGGTGCCCTTCAGATCTGTTCATAACAGATGTCCATACACATGTAGCATTTAGAAGACCAAGGCCAAGACCCTGCCAAGCAAATGAGGGCCTACGTATTTCTACTTGTTCAAGAGCAAAATAAAATTGTATTGTGTGCACAGTTAGATTTTATATATATTTGAAGAAATGCATTTTAACTCTGTACTCTATTATTTTTACTGACATTCTCCACATCTTCCTGTTACATTAACAGGAAAAAAATAAGAACCCAAGCAGCTGGAAAAACGTACTCTTCAATTCGTTCCATCATTTGTCTGAAAATAAGGGTGCTTGCTTTACAGCTCAAAATTAGTATGTATCAAGGTTTTAATTTTTTGTCTGTTTCCATCGTTTAAGCACCATTTCACACCAACTGTAATAAAAATCACAAACCCCTATATCCAGCCTTACTTTGCTACTGAAATGCAAAAGTTAATCAAGATACAGATTCAAGAGATCACTGGCCCTTATTCTGTGTTGGGTAGTTGAGTGATAGATGTGTTGCTCTTCCCCTGCACCCACATGAGATGCTGTGTAAGAACAACCTGCACAAACAGCCTTGTGCTAAAATGGAGTATCTCCTGGTTCATCCTTGGACAGACCATTCTGGTTAGCAAATTTTGGTACTGTCAGCCATAGGTTCCCTTCTTACTTCCCAGTGCTTTTATATAAATGTGCATTATCCTACCTGTTGTAAAAGACCCATGACAGCTTCAAGTTGTAATTCAAGTCTTCTCCTTAGGAACTACAGGCCTTATCAAGAAAATGCATGAGCGAAAAGCAAAGTCCTTCAGGAGTCTGCTGGACCCAGCTTCAGGGTGCTCTGCACCACAAGGACGGAAACATCGAATTAACGGTGTCAGGTCAAGCCCAGCTTTGGAGGAGGCCAAGCTGAGCTGGAATGAGCAGAAGCACTTTTTCCATTTTTGGGTGGGCCTGAGAAAACATCTTTGCCTGTTCATCTCCCTGCCAAACTTAGCCTATGAAGAATGAAAGCCAAGATGGCTCTGTGTGAGAACCAGGGGTCAACTTGGTAAATAACTGGCTTTTGCACATCTGTTTGAGCTTTCCGTAACTCATTAGCAATGAGATGGCATGCAGCTAAAGAAAGGTGAAAAGGCTATTAAAAACCAGAACTATTTTGCTATGAACATATTTGCTGGGGCTTTTGAAAAGTGCATACTTATCAATGAAAAAAATGTTTTAAACAAGTTATTGCAGTGCAAAAGATGACACCTCCCACTGTGGGTTTCCTCGGAGCATTACTGAGGCATGCCATTCAATTCAAGGCTCAGCAAATATAGCCCATTATGCAGTCCTTTGCATATTTACGGTAGTGTGCAAAGCATTATTAATAGTTTACACCACTGTCTTTCTTTCGTCAGCAGGAGGTAGGTCTGGCTAGTGAAGTATAATTGGTAATCTATTTTATATATGAAAAACATACTCTTTGGAATGCTATAACATTCAGTTCTTGTTTGCTATTTGTTAAATGTATTGTTTGAAATGCTACCACCAGCTATTCATTCTTTTTCTGAGCAGCGATGCCATGACAACCCCCACGTGACCGGCTACAAACATACCACAAGTCTCCAGGGCTTTGCTTTAGGAAAGGCTCAGACTGGTATTACTCATACTTTTTTTTTTAAAAGCCCAGATTCAGAGGTGCTTTATTTTGTGCAAGATGCATCGAGCCTACCAGCCAATTTTACCATGTGGCAACAAATATCTTCAGCTAGAATGGGACAAAGCAAAGTATGAAGAACACAAGAAAAGGGTAGGTACAACTGTTTGATAAAGAGCAGAGGCCTTCATGAAAGAATAAGCTTACCCAAAAAGGCTACAGCATCTCTCTACTCATTCTTAATACTGTTATGAAAGCTACTGATCAACAATAAGGTACAAGAGACACATTTTAAGAATATCCAGCAAATACAGGTATAGCTTTTGTGTCCATTTAGAGTTATCATAACAATGATGTTCACCAAATTTAGAAGTGAAAAAGATTCGGTCAGTCATCTGCTCCAAATCAGTAATAATGCAGGACTGCTCCCTCTTGAAAATCCGTAAGTAGCGAATACCATCAGCGATGATTCAACTGTATTGCTACCTTAGGAAGATTGTATCACAATATAATTAGCTTTAATACGAAGAAATAGTTCTTCATTATTTCCATACTGGGTCTGTTTCATTAACTGTATAAAAATATCTTCCTTCCTTCCTTCCTTCCTTCCTTCCATTGTTCCCATAATTTGACTTGCAGGTGGAAAAAAGTTAAAGATGAGGTAGAGAATTGAATTTGACATATTTTTCTAACCAAATTGGCAATATTGAAATAAATAAATAAATTTCCTTCTGTGTGAATTAACCTGAAGAGGCTTCCTATTGTATATAAGCATGGCTATTTAAACAGTGTCTCTTTTAAAGCAGGGAACTGATATTAGTGTAGCTGAAACACTCTCAGCATCCGCTGTGCATACAGAACTCTCCTTTGTTCAGCACACAGAGCACTTCACACATGCGTTAAGGCATTCAGAGGTCAAGAATAGAGGTTAGATATCATTATGATATATAGTGAAGAAATGTATTTATAAAGAGCAAAACATTTCCCACGACTCAACTGCTCTTGGATTAAACACAAATGTTAATTTCTGAGTGCAAGCAAAGAGAAAGAGTAACTATCATGTTGGGCAAAGGATGGCTTAGAAGGTAGAGAATTTTGTTCCTTATTACAGGGTTTACACCAGATCAAGTAGTGACTAACAAGGTCTCCAATGGCCAAGAGCGGCCTTTTCAAGCATCCCTGTGTTGTCATGAGCTCCTAAATTCCCATGCTAGTGGCCTGGAAATTTCACCATGCCTTCCAGTGGCATGAATTCAGGCTTGCTGTGGTGAACGCCAGCTACCAGCGCAGCGGTACCTGCAGGCTGGGGTAACTGAAGGCAGCAGGGCAATTTGGCAGGTTGTCCTGAATGACACAGCCCCCTGTGACACAGGCTTCTGCTCTGCCAAGAGAGACAGGGATTGCTCTGAGAAAATGTAAGGGTGATGTGCTTGGTGATGTGCAGGCTTTGCATTGAAGGAGCCCACAAAAAAACCACCACAAACCACCAAAAAACAGAGCGAGAGAGAAAGGGGAAAAATAAGAAGCAAGGAAGAAAAAAAGGTAACACACAAAAAACCCAAAAAAGGTACACTTCTTGGAGAAGACCACTAAAAAGATAGCAATGGTTAGGGATAAGTAATAATTTTCTCCATGATGCAAAGGTACAAAAAAATGCCAGCACGTTTCTATGTACACAAGAGCAAATACTTCCTGTCTGAATAATTTTGTTATTTTCTTAATGGAAGAAAGGAACGGGGGGAAAAAACAGAGTTACATCTCCTCTCTGCAACATTCTGCATAGAATTAAATATAAAATGGCTCCAAAAGCACCGTGGCTCTGGAAAGTGCTACAACAGAGATTAGGGTGGGCTTAAAAAATACCAGATTTTACCTTTTACGGTTGTGCATATAAGGACAGAAGAGAAATTAATCATAACACTTTCCATAAAACGAATTCCACAGAAGTGTTGTTTCTAAACCCACCTTTTGTTGTTCAGGTGTGAACAGTTTGCATATCTATAAAATCAGAGTTTGCATAAATATCACATTTTATTCTTCACACCAGTGATTTCTACTGACTGATACAATAACAACCCTCTTTTACAAATTGCATGTTGTCTTGAAGTTATTTTTAAGATAACTTAATAGCATGATAATTTAAAGCACCTGAAGAAGCAGAGGAGCTAGCAGCAGCAGAAGCCAAACACACCAAAACCCTCAGAGATTTACCAAGTTTAATTCTGCTATCCAGTAAAAATCAGCTACTTAACCTGATGGGATCTAGAAAGGATTAAGATGAGCACTCTCATCTCCCCCTGAAATCAGCTGGAGTTGAGAGCAGTCAGCCCCTTCTGGGATCCCACCTCCTCAGAGATGACTGCCACAAAAAAGCAGCTGAATGTTTTCACAAGAAGCCAAGCAGTTCAAGTAAATTTCAGACAAAGCTAGAAACTGCTAAACGTTGTCCCAGTTGATGCTGTAAATTATTCGCCCTGTTAGAAAAGCAAGGAACCTGTCCTGGTAGTATGTATGACAGGTCTGCCATCAGGGATTCAAGCCTCATCCTCAGCTCATCACAAAGCTGCTACAGAAAGAGACGTGGAAAACTTCTGCTGGACTCAGGCAGTGCTTTGGTCATGCCCTGCTGCGTGCAGTTTGCGTTGGTGCTGTGCCTGCTGCTCTTACTTGGCAGCCTGTTTTTTTTTAAATCGCAAGTATTTCTCTCTTCTTTCTATATCACTGAGTCTGCCTGAGATGGAACGGTTCAAGTATGACAGAGGGACAATGTTTATCACATGTATTTCATGACAAAAATCATGGTATTGTTGTTTTATCTGGGTAACCAGGCAGTGAGACCAATCTGGTCTCACTGCCTGCAGGACCCCAGGCTGACAGAGAGTGGTCTCCCCCCTAAATCCTGACTCGCTCCACTCCCCGTTACCAGCTTTTCTTCCATGGGGTTTCTTCAGTCCAAGACAGCTCACAGGTTATTCTTCTTCCTCATATATTGCACAGCTGTTTAGGTCAGGATGGAGATAAATATTATTGTGTCACTGAGCTACCAACTCCATTAAAATAATTAGATCCACAATTTACTTCTGATGATCATTCTCTGAAGTGCTAATAAGAGGAGGCCTGGGAATACTTTCAACAGAAGTCGTCCTTTTCCAGTATTCCTTACCTCTTTCTGGCAGCACCCTAAATGTGCATCCCTTTGGAAGACCTGGCACAGCTTAGGAGTACCTAGGGCTTTCTTACACTAGCCTTTTTATTTCTGCTAATTCTGCCTAATGAAAACTGCCTGCCTTCTCTTAGACAGTCTTTCCTGTATCATAACATCAACACCACTGTAACTGGACTGTATGTTAACTGGACTGTATGTATTTTTACATTTCTCCAACATAAAGAGCACTTTGCATCTTCAGCAGACTTTATAACAACCGCCTTTAACATTTTCATTTCCCACTACTCTTCTTCTGGGCAAGTCTGGCTTTGCTGATATAATGAATCATATGTTTAATAGCGTTACTGCTGGCTAACAAAACAGAACATGAGAATTAAGAGATTTCCCGTAATGATATGCAAGGGTATTTCCAACAAAAATGAATAAACATTTCATTTCTGTTGCAGATTCAGGCAGCAAAACCATTAGTGGACACAAATGCCCCTGCAACATATGGCCACCTTCATCTGAAGTTAGGGAAGCTGAAGGTATAGTACTGGCTATGTCACTGAGCACTAGCATGCTTAGCTTCACGTCTCCTCTCAAAGAAAACAAAGAGACTACCAGATGGTCACAATTTCAGGGCCTTTTTTTTTTCCTCAGTGCAGTGATTGTTGCAACAGGACTATCAGGATCCATGAATAGCACACTCCCAGCAGCATTAAATAACTTATTTTATCTTTATGATTATTGATTAAATCAGAGTGCTTCAGATTAACAAGGGCTAAAGTGTTCAAATAGCCTCCTAAAAGGAACTTCTGCACAACCATGAAAAAAAATTCACAAATAACAAGAATAGCACAATTATCAAGATACACACAGAGCAATGAACTGAATAATAGGATGTTAACATATTCAAAGCACAAGAAATAACAATGGGTAGCCTTGACTGGCAGTTATCCTTCAAAATCTTACTGCTCCCAAGAGGCAAATTTTTAATAAAAGATGAGAGTGGAAAATAAATTGTTACCTAATTAACTCTGCTCACTAAAAGGAAACAACAACAATTAAAAAACCCCAAACGTGAGCACAGTAGAAAATACGTGCAGCTAAACCCTGTCAAAGACTTAATTTCCAAACGCAGTGCCCCTTAGGCAATGGGAGCGTAGCCCATGTAAGGACTTCAGAATTAATTTCCTTAAAATTGTTTATCGTCTCACTGTGTGACATAAAAATCCCCAGGCACCTTAAAATCATTTCACTAGCAAAACAACTCATTTCTGGCCCCATGCATAAAATCATATGCTATATTAGGACGTAGATTCAATTGCTGTTGTTAATTTTCTCCTATTACCGTAAAAATAACACAGACAAAGTTCATTTGAAAATGAAACATTGCATAACCCCCCCACACACGCAGGTTAACAAAAAAAACACCAACCGGAACCCATTACCCTTAGGCATGTTCCTTGGAACTACGGGTCCTGATACCTGGAAGTGAGACTGCGGTCCTAGTCCCTTTCTCATCCCCCTCCTTTCCAAACTGCTACAGAAAGAAAGAAAAAAACCCTCTAATGTTGCAATCTTCTATTAACCAGTTCTTCTTTACAATCATTCTCCTCAAGGTTATTCAGAGCCTGACGGGATTACTTAATGCACCAGTTTTAGGTACCGTTATACTACAGTGTGACCAGCATCTGACCCACTTTGGTTATAAACCCCAGCAAACAAGACAGATGCACTAGATTCTCTACAGTAACTTGCTACTCTAACATTAGCCACCCAAAACTATCAGAGCTGGATCAGCAGGATTTCCTATTCATTTTATACAGGACATGCAATATCTTTGGAGTGCCTAGAATCAAATATGGAAAAAAAAAAGGAGGAAAGGAGAAGAGTGAATTAGTATGCTCAAAACAAGACTCTCTCTTCATTGATTCTGTTCTGAGAGGCTTTTGAGAATGAGATGTTGAAGTCCAGCTATGAAAAAGAGGGCTTTCCCTGCTTTCCTCCATCCAGCCTTTCTCTGGTTTCCTCCAACTCAGCCCTGCTGGAGAAGGCATTCTTGGGATACAGATAACTTTGAAAATAAGTTTTCCTCTTCACCTCTCCCCCATTTCTTCCCAATCCCCACAAACACACTTTTAGCATGGACTGGTGTTCTTCAAAAAACAATATGGTAACATTTTTTACAAATTAGACAATGCCCTAGGATATGTAAAGGGATTCTCCCCCCTCCATTGGACTCTTTCAATTTTCATCCCACTTTTGACACAGTTAACTTCAGAGATTGAGATTATTAATATCTTCCATCTTAAAATCAAATGTAAAGAGGCTTAAAATCATGCTAACAATGAACAGAACTAGCTTATACTGCCTCATATATCTCTCTCCATTTGTTCATTACACCCAGTTGTTGCTTCTCTTCTTACACTAGCCTGCAACCCCGCCAGGACAAAAACGGCCTGCAACTGGACCTAATCCAAATCTCACTGAAGTCAATGGAAAAATTACCATTTGATCCAAAGCCCGCCAAAGATAATGGAAAGACTCCCATTGACTTCAGAGGAGTCTGGATGAGTCCCATCATGTGTTTGTACAGTGTTCATCACAACATCCTAGATTTTGACAAGAGTCTATGAAGGCTGCTAGAGACAAAAGATAGTGATGATCCTGGAAAATACATTGACAAATATTTATAGAAATTCCACTTGCACTGATGAAATGCATTTGCTAATCGTGCAGGCTGCTGCTGTGGGTGCAGGAAAGTGTTTCAGGGTCAAATTCAGAGCATTGCAAAGGGCTTTCTCTCCCTGCGTCACCATTAAAATGGTGAAACAAAGGGTTCTCTCGACACTAGCACAGAGTTTTACCTGATCAGTGTCTGTCACACTCTGTGCAGAGGAGGGGACAGCAATTGTGAACACCCTGTTAGGTGTCCGTGATACATCACTGCTGCTTGCTCTGGCCTTGTAAAAACAAAAGCATTTCTTTATCCCTTCTGTCCACAAAGTTGGGGGAAGACTGACGTTCTGTCATTGAAAGAGACAACCATTTGCTGCTGGAGATGTCCTGCATCATTAGAACAAAGGGACAAATCGACAACAAAAATGACTATAAGGCCAAAAGGTAACATCAGCAGCACTATTTCTATGTAGTTATCAAGTTACCTTCCCAGTGACAAACATAGCTAAGGATAAACTGCTCTGTGAGGACACGTATTTTAAAAGGCAGCCTAAGGTATAATCAACACTTCAGAAAGCCATTTGCTTGCCCTGTCACATGAAATCCAATGCCGGGTCATTTTTGTCCTACGCTCTGTTGAAGAGAAGATGGCTTTAAATTGGTTTTTCAGTTTAATAACTGAGGGAATGAAAAAAAAATGAGAGGGAGAACATTGCCCTACTTTAAGGAAATAAATGAAGCAAACCTATTATGTCTCAGCAGAGCTGTTGTTCCTGCTAAGTGAGTCACTGCTGCTGACTTTGCCAGTTGTTCCTACAGACACCACCAGAAAGAGGGAGATCCAAAGCTTAGAGATGAAATAAAGACAGAGCAAAAAATAGAATTAAAATTAAAAAGAAAAGTGGAGCAGGAAGCAGCCAGAAGCAAAAATATAATTTACTGCCCAAAGGAGACCAAGCAAAATATGGCTTGAGGATTTATCACTAGGGAGAACCATCTTACATATTTTTGATTCAGGAGGAAATTCACACCCTGAATATGGCACAGCAAACCAGTCAACAGCAGGGACAGGCTTTTGAAGTGAAGAGAATGGTTTGTATAACTCAGGTGGTGGCTCTTCCCTCCTGTGATTCATTTACAGACAGACTACTTCATGACAGACTGCTCATCAGGCCCTAAAGTGGCTCCAGACAGCAAAATGCAGGTCAGGTGCAAGTGACCTAGGTAGAACTCACTACACATCACTGTCACAAATATCCTGACATTTGCACAGTTCCTTGGGAAGACAGAAATTACCTGAAACAGTTGGTCATGTCCACATCATGCAAATCCACATCATAGCACTTATGGCTTGTTACTAGTGAATAATACCCGGATCAGTGCAGGCATCAACAAGCATCAGTTAAGTCTGCTGCTGAAGGTGTGATTCCACAAGATATGGAAGGAGCAGAGCATCCTCCCCCTTTTCCTTCCCTCTCTCCCTTCCTGATTCAAGTGGCAAAGTCTTGTTATTTTCTTTGGATCAACTCTGGTTTTCATCAAACCTCACCATTAGCTAATTAAGCTTGAGACAGCAGCAGAAAACGAACCCAACAAAAACAAACAAACCTGGATAGTTTTTCTGCCACTTTCTGCAAAGTGATGAATTCCAGGGCTGGTACAAGGGGTGGAGAAGACCACACAGCTGGGAGCAGTGGGGAGATGAGCAGGGGAAGGAAAAGAGCAAGTCCTTCCTTTTTTGGTGGCAGGAGATTGCTACGAGATCAGCTCAGCTGCCTGGGAAATTACGGTCTAAGAAATCACAGAAAGTTTCCAAGGCATTTGAGGCAGTATGCTTATCTCCGTTACCTTCACGCTTCCCAACTTGGTTCATCAGGTTTGTCCACAAAATAAACATATAAACCAAAGTAACTGAAATTGATTGTTAAGCATCTCAGACACCAGCCATGCCCTTACCTACAGTACTGCACTACAGCAATTCCAAGACTGGAGGGTTGGCATTAATCCAAGATAAAACAAGCATTTTTTTCTCTTGTAAAATGTACCAAACCTCCATATAGGGAGGGCTGTGTTTGGAAGATACTGAACAAAGACTATCCTCTTAAGAAGGACAAAAGGATTGGGTTGCAAGGGCTGGTTAATGCAGATCAAGGAGGAGCAAGTCCCTGTAGGAGAGGTATAAAACCTTAGGCTAATTTTCCCCTGATACTGAAGATTGACAGATATTTCACATTCTGGGTTCCCAGCTGTGGGAACATGAACAAGCATGAAGAAGTTTGATTCTGCTTATATGGTCTTCCTCTCTAGTTTAAATGGAGAAAAACGAAAGCAGGAGCTGTGGAGAGTGAACCAGGAGAACCGTGCCACTCTGGATAGAATTACAAAGTCCCAGCCTCAGTATCAAGTTCAGCGATGGCATGAGGATTGGCAACAAGCTGCAAAATACATGGCCAATGTTGCGAGATATCCTCGTGGGCGGTGTAAATCACAGAGCCGAAAGGTAGCCCTGAGCTTCTGTTCTTTCCTTCCCGGTTATTTCTAGATTGGAACTGCCCGTAGAGTGCATTTCACTGCGCTTTTGCGCTGGGGATTAACTGCACGTGGCAGCCAGCCACACAATTAACAGCCTTTCATTTATACGGCCACTCTTATCAAATGAATCCCAGAGTGCTCTTCAGACTTTATTAGGTGATTTGTAAGTGCTGTAGTTTCTACAATCAGACTGTCCACCACGGAGAGATGGTACTCTCAGAAATAAATCTAAAAATAATTTTTAAAAAAAGAAGCAATGGCTTACCAGTTCCCTGAGAGAAACAGCCAAACACTGCAGCAACATTTAAGGTGACCAAGTGGGCACATGCGTTGAGGGCTCCAAAACCGACACTGGCCATTCTGTGCAAAGTAACCAGCTTCTTATTTTCATTAGTAACAGAGGTAAAGAAAACAACAACAAAACAGCTATACAAGGTATTAGCAAGCTTTCCCAGAGAAAGAAAATTGACTGTCTTTAATCTTTGCATGTCCAAACTCCCTGGCTTTGAGCCCGCTAACTCACAAGCTCCTACATTTCCTCCCAAACAAACCAGAGGGAAGCTGCAGCACTGCCCACCGGCCAGGGAACTGGCACCAGCTCTGCCTTTACCCATCCTCCCTGTCACCTTGGACTGCCGGGCCTCCATGGTCACGTGTCTTGATTTGGGAGGTATGTCCTCTGTCACGCGAGTCTGATTCAATATATATGGATGTGGCTCAGCCCCTATATTCGCTACCTTACCCATTACCTCTAGCCTGAGGCCACTGAAATAAATCTTTCCGAAGTCTGTAGTTTCTGAACATATGTCAAAAGATTTTCAAATGTGTAGCTCATCCAAATCTATTAGAGTCTTTGGAGGACAGTAAGTGGTATTTGTTTTATCCCAGGACTGTCCTTTTGCCAAACCTTTGGTCCCAGTTCTAATTCCAGAGGATTTGCTCAGAAGAGGCAAAGCACTCAAAAGAAAAAGCAATAAAAATTGTGGTATTGTAAATAAGAAACAGAACCTCTCACCAACTTCTGTCCAGAGACCATTCTTGAATACAGCTATACAATTTTTAATAAAGATTTCCAAAACTATTCAGTCTGAGGCAGAAAGCAAGTATAGAAAGCTTCAACCCAAACAGTTAAGACTTGACAAAGAAATAAGCAACTAAAAGAGAGGCTTCTACAATGGAAAATATTAGGCAGCTTTAATTACTGTGGAAGTATCATTACAAACCACAGAATTATATTAAAAATAGTAAGGTTGTAAAGCCAGGTACTCCATAATCAGGAAGTACCAAAATTATGGCTGTAAGATATTTTTCGGGTATTTATATGTTCACCAACTTTTGATTTTGGCAGATTTTTATAAATTCATAAACAAATTCTCATAGGGAACTAAATACATCCTGCAGCCTTCCCCACATCAACTGTTAAGTCTGTGCTCCATAATTAATAGGTACTAGAACACCTGTAAGAAGTAGTAGTCACTAGAAAACACTTTTTTCCAGTCTCCAGAATCAAGGCAGTGACAGGTTCTTTATTTTACATATATTTATATTGATTTCTCTCTTTTCTGGCAGGAAGAGCAATTTAAAAAGAAAACATCTAAACAAGACAGAAAAAGAGAAAAGCACCTGAAAGAAGAAGGTGTGAAGAGTAAGATGAAGGAAAAAGAAAGAGAATATGGCCACCAGGGAAAGGGAAAGAATAACTAGAACAAGCAGAGTTCCAGAAATAGTGTTATTCCAGTAGTCTCCTGTGAAAGCAATTTAGGAAGTAGCAAAGGGCTCTTACTCCCTCTTGGATAGCTACAGCATTTGGAAATTTTGCTGTCCTCGGCCTTCTGCTTTGCCCTTATTTTGGCAGTCATTCCTTTCCTGGCGTGGTGGACCAGCAGAACAGGGGGTTGCAAGCCCATTTTGTGAATGCAACCCTGTGCATCAGCATACTTTCATTTCTGTAGTTCAAGTTAAAATACTGCTGTTCCTATGCGGGTGATAACTTCCAGCATCGGAAAAGACTGGACTTGTGAGGGTGGTAACCTTGTCAACTACACAGTTAAACTCGGCAAAAATTGTAGTAACAACTCCAGAATGAGCTGGAGTGCCTGGGAGAATCAGATGGAAGGACTCATATAGTTTAGGATACTAGGGGTTTAAGTATTGTGTAAGAGTGTAGCTATTAAAGACACCAGGTCTTCAGTATAGTGAAAAAAGCATACAGCAAAATGGCATAAAAGCCATTTCCCTTATAATTACCAACAAAACTCCTTTGAGTTTTTAACAGCTAGCAAAGAAGGAGCCTAACTAGGAGAAGGACTGTAAGCGAGCAACTGTAGCATAACTAATTGATCTGATTAAGATTTGGGCTTTTTTCCCATGTGACAATTTTCATCTCAGTATCCAAGATCTCCCCAGTGAGGACCCAGTTGGCTGACAGTAAATACTTCAGAGCGAGGGTTTTGGAAAGGCTTCAGAGGCTCTCTGAAGCCTCTGAGCCCCTTGCTACAAACGAGGGAGAGCACTTGGTGGACCAACGCCCTCCCACCACAGCAACACTTCCTTCTTTACTCATCATTTTATGTAATTTTTGTGTCAGTCACAGCAATTGCATTCACAGAGCGAAAATACATAAAATTTGTTTCTTGCTTCCCTTTTAATGGGATTTAGCAGCTTGAAAAAAGGAGAAACAGCAACACATGAGCCGTCGGCTTTCTGCATGTTATAATCTACCACTCTTTTAGACCATCATTGATCTACAGTTCAGGGGACAGACACTTCTGTTCTGCAATGTGTATTCTGTATTACTTGTTTTATAATTACACTTCTTCAAAAGAAAATGTGTATTAAAATCACAAACTGATCTTAGCATAGCCAAGCGAAGTAGCGTCAGTTGTCTCAGAAGAGGTAGCAGTCGAAACCAAGCATTGAACCAATATCAGCTCTTGCTTTATCTGAAGCGGAATTTCATCTGTAATCATTTTGGAGGCTGCCAACTTTCCAAGCAGATGCCCCAGCAATAACTATTTACTTCCTGGCACTTGGAAATGCTTTTGAAGACATTTTCTCTTTTCTCATTTGCAATATGGTTCAGTGAATAATGTTTGAAGTGCTAATGATGAAAACTTATTTTCTGAAGCACAGAAACTCTAAAATACAAGACTATGTTTTTATAGTACTGAACTGAGAGTAGAAATAACAGCTACCATAACCACCAACCCTCTAGTACTTCAGTGACTCTGCCATACAACTGCAAACTCCTGGCTTCAGAAAATTCACAGCTTCCCAGGGCAGGATCCCCAAACCCACCACGCTAGAGAGAAAAGCTTCACCATACCTAAGTGCCTGGGTCAAGAAAGAAAATGGATTCTTGTTTGCCCAAAGTAATGGTGGGACTGGCCCGATGTGCTGTGGCAATATATGTCCTAGAGTGCATTGAGTATGCCTAGATCCAGCATAGAGGGGGTGACCCCCCCGCAGCGGTCGGCCACAGGGCTCCACGGCTGGTTGGAAGTCATCTCAAGCCACCAGCAATGATGGGAGAGTGCCAGGACAGACAAACTCAGCCTTTGTTGTGCACCCCTGTTACAGCAATCACATCGGGCAAACACATCAACTGTTCCCTCCAACAGTAGCTCGTTTCTAAAAGAAAGGTTTAACCTTTAATGTCAACCTTTAAACAAGAGCCATAAAGAAAACTTCCCTCACTCTCAGAAGGAAGATGCCCGCTTGGCTTTAACAGCAGTTCAATTTTTTAATGAAACTGTCCTGTGCCTTTACGGCTGAAGTCGAACACTCCTCAAGTCCCTCGCTTCACGTGGTTCCAGGTTGGATCATCAGGGTGCTCTGTAAGGGGCCAGCTATACTTAACAAGTTATATCATTGAACCAAACAAAATTCTTGTTTCCTTTTCTTCTTTAAAAGCTTGATAATGGGATGATAATAACCTAAAATGTTTGGTGGAATGCCACTTGCCTTATAATTAAGTAGAAATGTTACTCTCTTCAAATCCCTGGCTCCAAAGTTAAAACACTTTGCTACCAAAACACTGGTATGATAAGCTAAATACTTGAAACAAAAGGGAACTAAAGTACCACTATTAAAAAGAGTGTTAACAGTTACAGGAAATGTTAATCTGAGGGTCAAATTCTGCTTCCATTTTCACTATTGTAAATCCAGGCTAGCAGCCTTATCTTTACTGCAATTGCTGTGGATATAATAACCTTACATTAAGGAACCATGTCAAAAGAAAACTCGTGATGAAGTTTTAAAGATGGCTGGGCTGCACTTAACTGCCAGCTCACTGTCATGGAAAACAAGAGGTCACTCTCCCCCTTTTACCCCTCTCCTTGCACCCCTCTTCCATTCTGTTTGTCTTACACCAATACTTGTGCTCTTTAAACCCTGAGCAAGGTCAGCTCCAGGACAAAAGTCACAAAGGAAAACTTTTTTCTTTTTTTTTTTTTTTAAAAAGGAGAATAGTTTTCCAGTGGGTTAATGAGTTGAATCAGTTCATTGAAGGTGAATTTAACATTAAGGCCATAGCTGATACAAGGAAGAAGTAAAGCCACTTATTCCTTCGGTAAAGTGGAAAAATGGTTACTCACTGCCTGGCAGTATTTAACACCAAAATAGCTCTCCTAAGGGTCAACAGAAACACATGGAGCCCAGCAAAATGGTGGCAACTGAATAATCCATGTTGGTTACCATGGAAAAATTATGAATATAGACACAATCAGGGTTTGTCCAAG
The DNA here is from genome assembly GCF_035582795.1 of Mycteria americana. Classification (NCBI taxonomy): domain Eukaryota; kingdom Metazoa; phylum Chordata; class Aves; order Ciconiiformes; family Ciconiidae; genus Mycteria; species Mycteria americana. Next base: position 154,684,823 of record NC_134365.1, on the reverse strand, counting down.
TTAGGAATGACTAATCTGTTATTCACCACCACCGCCCCCTTTTAACTGGACAAACACCAAGTACGAGTGTATTCATTTTATTATTTCTTTATATTTACCACAATAAAAGGAGTATTACTTAAGTATTCCTGAATTACTAGGTTTTTTCTTTTAACATGGAGTTTTTATGATTTCAGGAGAAAACTGTTCACCTGGATTTCCAGGCCCTGAGTTTAAGCAAGAATAATGAGTTGAAACCATATTGCCTGCAGTTCAAAAAAAATAAACAAACAGATCAGGCCTTCAAAAAATGTTGCACTTACATTACTGCATTAAAAGTTGTGAAACTGAAATCTGAATTGTGAATCTTTTTATTTGCTTTGTAGTTACAGAACATGCAGCATTCATGTTTTCAAGTTTTTCTTTGCTCTTACAAAGTTAAGAAACCTTCTTTTAAAGGGTTTTCACTTGATGCCGCAGCAGGAACTCAAATTAAAAAAAAAAAAGAGATACCATAAAAGTTGTAATAGAACTGTAACAGTGAGGATCTTTGTTCCTTCCCAACACTCGTGTTTGACTCTCCTTGCTAACCTCACTGAAGTCAGCTTAATTGCTCTATGTTTTAAATGTGTTTCTAAAATAAAAGGCAGGGTTTATTTAGAAGGAACGTAGTATGTGTATTAACACACTTAACTTGTATGTGTTTAAAAACTAAATCAGCACAAAAGAAGTGCAAAGAAAGCAGCAGCATCATGCAGCAACAACTGGAGGTTACCAGGACAGAGTACAGCATGGTGGTTTGTTTAAATCTGTGGTTTACACTGAGTATGTGTCCCTTCAGAATTAAAATGCATTTATCCCTCCTTACACCCGACTGTGAAGGATGGAAACGCTACCTCCACCATAGACATGAGGAACTCCGGCATAAGGGCTACTGTTACATTAGCCAGAGGGCCATATTTGCACCTGACTCCAAACTCACCATTCATACATACTTCTTAAAGATCAATTTACATTTCAGGACAAACCAACTAGATTGCCAAGCAAAGCAGCTCAGCTATAAGAAGAATTTGAACTCTACTCTTAAAAATAATTTAAATTTACCTGTCCCCAGCCACTTCTGCAAATTGAAGCACATTTACTTAAGTCTATACCCAGATAACCACTGAGTTCGAGGTCCAGGTTCACAAGTCAGTGAGAGGCTGGCACTCAAAATATCATGTGTGGAGGTCACTTCCTTGCCAACATGAGGCTCAGTTATTCTTTTGCTTTTCTACAGATGAAAAGCCAGAGTCTGAACAAACATATGAACCACAATGTGTGGAAGCACTAGAGTTTGTTGGGCTACAGGAAGACACTGCATAATTTGTCATCCTGAAGTACTGTTACAGCTCTCCAATTTACAAGCTAACTTCTACTGGGACTTTGCAAACAGTATCTATAAAACCATACATGGGGGAAGATATGGGACATCAGGAGAATATCCCCAGGTGGGAAAGAAGGAGCCTACAGGAAGGAAGATGGAGGTATGGTGGTTGCTGTGCTACTGTGTCAGAGGGGCAAGTAATGAAAAACCTCCATGCCTGCTGTTGTTCCAGCCCTCGTGCATCGTTTCTAGCTGGAGCAGCCAAAGAAAAGTTAAATGAGGAAGGAAAGCTGGAATGGAACATCCTGGTCACCTCCACATCCGGCACCGTCCTCTGTTTCCTTATTAGCCAAATATAACCTAGGTTTATTTCACTGTGGTATTTTCTTTTGAATCAGCAGATTCTTTATTTTTTAATTAAAGCAAATCTTGCCAAAACTGTAGGAAAACATACAAGCTCAAGAACAAGGGTAATGATTACTGCCATTATACAGGTATGTAGAAGTGATATATTACCACCTCCTAGCAATTCACCTATCTGAAAAAAAGAACAAAAAGGACGTAATATTACCAAAACCATAGGGAACTAATAATTTTCTTATAAATATGTATTTAAATAATGCTGAAATTTTTCTTCAGCCTACAGAAGCTTGACATTTACATACATTATTAAAGGAGCAGAAGAAAATCCTTCTTCAGTAAAGACAGAGATGCAACTTGTGAAGTGAATCACAGCTACCTTTCTGCAGTGTTTTCTTGTAACATTTTTGAGACCTTTAAGAATCTGATAAAAGGAATCCAGAAACAGACAAGAAAGATTTTTTTGCTCTTTCTTACCTATTTCTTTGATGCCCACGACCAGCAGAAAATTAATTTTACATTCTGCATCAACCAGCAAATTTTGAGTCTAATTTCCATTTTAAAACTTGTAGTTTTCTTCATGAATTAAATATGGCACCTAGTAATACAATCACTACAGTAAGGCTGGAATTTTAGTTCAAATAACACATTGATTAAACTCTGCCCTCAAGAGTTTCAGTTTTCAGTATGACAAAGGTTGCTTTGATTATCTCACATCTGCATTATCTATGTATTAGGGCTTGAGTACAGCGCCATGATTTGGAAGGCATGTGGAATCGTGCCTGTCATATATAATCTATACACATACGCACAAATTAAAGCCCATTGAGCTGGATTCCCTGGTGCCTCCCTGAAGCTCAGCTGGCATAGCTGCACTGAAAATTGGTCCCATTATCAGGAGACAGAAAAACACTTCTCGCCTCTGCCTTCCCCACCCCCTCCAGTTGTCCATGGGGCCGCTTGCTGCATCGTTTGTGTGCTGCCAGCGCTTTGTTGCGAGGACTGCGGCCTTTGAATTGCCCCTGACACTTTGCTAACACCGCCAGAAACAGCAGCATTTGCTAAACAGCGTATTATTGATAATTGGTTTAATTTGGTCTCCCCATCTCTGCCAGGCTTCCATGCAACAGACGCATGCAAAGCAAGCCTGGCTGAGCTCTTTTAACAGTCTACAGAGGACAAGCTTCATTTCACTTCTACACTCCTTAGCTTGAAGCTTAGCACAAATTAGAATATATACTAACAGGTTACAGTGCAGGAAAGCTTGCATCTTCCTGAGGACGATGCAACTTGGATTTTGGGCCAGCTGCTGGGGACCTCTACACGGCAAACGGGGTGCAGCTGTAGCTTGGACACGCTTACATAAACACCTGTGAAAACCCACTGTAAAAGACAAGCAAAGAGGGTATAAACCATCAGGAAATACTGGTTACCCACTAGTCAGAGCTCCTGCAGCTTTTCTACTTTATATCTTTTGCAGCAGTTCGATCTCCTTTCTGCTAGGCATGTTCGTACAGCCTTGAAAGCAAGCTTTTTGCGTGAAGTTCAAATTACTTAATCTTTGCTGCTGTTTTAACCTTAGTTAGCTTTGGTTAACCAGTTTGAGTTAAAGCTTAGACTTCTTAAGTGTTTTGCAGTACTGATACATCTTATATCACACTTCTAGAACATACTGGCAGCCATTAGCTAAAGCATTTCAACATCACAGCTGCATCCTAGACTAGACAAAATGTGGCTGATTGATAGATTAAACAACATGAGAAGATACACAGGTTGGCAGACACACAATAAGGATACAGACCACCTGACTGGTTCGAATTCATTGTCAGTGGAGATATACATGGAGGCAGCTCTCTGTCCATTGGATCATGTTAGAACATCAGCTGAAGTGAGCCTTACCTCAACTGTGAAAAATCGAAGCAATATTAGCAAACCCTTGATGGCATCAGCTAAAAAAAAAGAAGTATAAAACACAGATCACATTATAATGCTAATCATGAAAACCTGTGAAAGTTTGCAAATCTTTAGATATGGGTAAAAAAAAAAAAAAAGATTCATATTCACCTTTGCTGGAAAACATCAGACAAACAAAATTCCAGCAAATGAGTGCAAGTGCACAGAGCTAGTCTGGACTTGAATCAAGATTGATTTCCAGTACGTTAGAGAACCGATCTGAATGTTTTGCACAACTCGTTTCAGGCTTTGATTTTGTGAGCTAAAGGCAAGAGCCCATTTCCTCTATGCTGAGTGCAACTAATAACAGCTGTAAAGTGGTGCTGGCTGCCTGACAGGGCATAATACTTTTATCCTCTGACCTTTCTGAGAAAAGGACCAAGGTTGGCATACATGCACACTTGCACATTTTTTCCATCATATACCATATTATCCTAATGCAACTAATTATTACACTGTAAACACAATTTTATTTTGATGTTTATCATTTCTCAGTATGATAAACACCTTCTGCTACTGAGTTTGTAAATATATACACTTTTTTAAAATCTTGCTTGTAATTGGGTTTTCTTATAAGAATAATAATATTTTGCATGCTATATTACCTCCAATACTAGAGGTAGACATTAGAGTTCAACGTATTTGGTCTGTGTGTTCTGTGCAATGAACATTCTCACTACAATATACATGGCCTACATGCCAAACCCACCTGGAAGTTGGGGGGAAAAAAAAATCTCAGATTTGGAAGTTTAAATTAGGTGCCCAAATAAAATATCCTGTTTTCAAAGGCACCCAACATTTTCAGATGGAAAGCAAACCAAAAACATCAAGTCTTCTTTTGTTGCTGTCTAAATATGGTTCTGTATCTTAATTAGATTATCAAATTTGAATTAAGATGTTTGCCTCCATTTTAAAAATGTTGTTCATCTGACCACACTTGTAATGGCAAACAGCTCAAGCCACTAAAATCAAAGGGTAGGCCAACTGTATTAGGTTAAAGCATGCAAAGGACTTGACTTTACAAGCCCTTCATATACAAAACTCCCACTGCCTGCAGGATCAGGGCCTTACACGGAGATCCGAGACCTTCCTAGTTCTTTCAGTTCTTTTTTTTCATGCTGGAAGAGCTAGGTTGCCATCTGGCACTGGCTTGCAGCAGCTACGTGAAATAAACTTAAGCAAACGTATTGACACAGGTGTGATTAACCATTAGAGGGGGGCAAGTACTGCATTTTAATTTATCTAAACAAAAGCTCATGGGGAGTCTGTACCTCTGAGTGCATGTCATGTCCTGCCTTTTCAGCTCTAGAATTTATTCTTCAACCTCAGTGGTCTGGAGAAGGCTTCATCCAAATCACTGCTCCCGAGCATATTTTGGGTTAAACTTTTAAGATTAAACTTTTTCCCTTGAATCATGTGTAGTCCACTCAACATAAATATCTCTCTCTCTCCCTCTCACTAAAAAAGCTCTTTTGATAAGTTCAGTAAAACACTTGGATTTTTCTAGCTTACTTGAATTCACTAGTACTTTTAAAGCTGCCCCCCCGATAAGCCTTTCTGTTTAACTTGAAATACAATTTGGCTCAATTATGCAACTGAAGAAATAAACTTGATTTGCACAGAAGAAAGCAATATACAGTTCATAAGTTGGAAAAGGTATTTTAATGGCATTAGAAAGACTGGGAAATTACTAAGCATGGTCCTATAGTCCACGAAAGTGACTGAGACTTTGCAGGTCTTTCCACACGTCTCTTGGAACACATGTTGAGCAAATCTCTTGAATAGTGGAGGAAAAGACAGTTTTCTCTTCATACCACAGAAATATGTTCCTTCTAGGCTCCAGATGAGGAATTTTTATCCCACAGAAGTGAAATGCATAGCTCTCTTAAAGCCCAGCTACTTGTGACTCGCTTGCAGAGAGTGACCGTGTTAATTTGACTGTGGTGAACGTGTGAAGTTCTAGGAAGTGGTTTTCAAACCCTCGGTTTCTGCAAGGCCAAACAATTTAACTTAGTTGAGTCCGTTAAGACTGAAAGCCCAGACACTGGACTGAGTTCATTCAGAGGAGAGCACAAGCTGTTTAGATTTGAGAAACTGGACAGGAAGAGAGAAAGCTGCCCCATGTGCATGGTTTTGTGTTTAGACAGGGCTACCAACTCTAATCCTTTCATGTCTCACCTTGCTGCTTTGGGGATTAAACTACCACAACTGCACACATGCAGTGACCATTACCTGTGATTCTTGTGCAGAGCAACCCTGTTCTGTATGCACAATGAAACCATTATCCCAGGCACATTAGGCTCTACTCACCCGTGGTAACTGACACGTTTTGGACACTTGGAGTTACCGTGCTTACTTAGAGCAAATATATGTCCTTGAGCAGTAAGCCTGGAGTACCCTGAACATGCACGAAGCCTAATGTCCATCCACAATCAACATCACAAGTGCAGTAAGTCTCACAAGTTCCTACTGCACTGTTGAACAGAAACATAAGCAAGCATGTTAGCTGGGTCTGTGTCCTGGGTGTCCAAGTAATTTACGCTGCCTGTAGAAAATGCTGCCGGCGGTTCTGTGGGTCAGGGTCTCCCTCGTAACAATGAACACAAGAGAACGGAGCATCTCTGAGCAGGTCCTGCCTCCCAGACCTTTGGGTCAGATTGTGATAATCTCAGTGCAGAAGAGAGTAACGTACAGTTTGGTCCAATGAGCTACATAAAGCTCAGTGAGATCCCCTTTTCTCAGCCTCAGTCCTTTCCTATCAGCTGCTGCCAGGCAGGAGGAATGGAAACAGAACAGCATGCAGAAACTGGCTTTATGGCAGCTGGGAGCTTTCCTCCTCCAGGGGAATTCCTTACTGGCCATTTGCAAGCACAATTCAATCCCCTGCATCAACTGAAAATGATGTCTGATAAACTAGAGAAAGTTGGTGATGAGAGACAGAACCTGGGACCTCTCTGCAAGTCACTCCTCAGCTGCACAGGCCCTCCCTCCAGCCGTAACCTTCTGGATCTATAAGACCTCCAAGCAGGTTTTGATCAAGGACCAGGTAGATATGAAGATTTGTACATGCCATGAGGTCAGTTGAATGACATACACTCAAGAAGTCAACAGGTGTTGACTTGCCCAGAACCAATGGGAGGCAGAACGCATGCCAAAGGTGAGTCGGTTAGCAAAAATCATAAAGTATATAACAGTAACACATAACAAGGCCGGTTTGCTATGCTACCAAAAGAATGCATTAATCTAGAGGCCAGAACAATCAAGCCAGCAGTTAGAAAAAAAGTACCTCTTAAGATTCATGCCAAACCAACAGAAATGCCACTTACATTCTTACAGCTAGCATCCAAATAACTGATCACATTTCATCACAAAGAAACATGTTGCTATTGCCAGAGGCAAGCATAGAATCTACTATGGAACCAAATGGGAACAAATGAGATATTAAGCCTGAACTCGACGAGCAACATTCCAGTTCCTGCTGTAGTTTTTGGTGAGGCATGTATTAGGAAGGCCAATTATTCTATGGAATTTGTTACTTTTCTGTGAAATTTATCTAACTGGATTGCAGGCTGCGACAGAAGATGAGGACAGGATATCTATCTCTGGCCTTTGAAGGATAGGTAAGACGATCTAGGTTAATGTACTGAGGAACACAGCTCAGGGTCTCTCTGACTTGTCTTTTTTATTTATTTTGGTAGAAGGGGACGAGCGCGTATGTATACACACGTGCATATCTCATATCTCCTTGCAAGTATTGGGAGCTAGAATAAATTCAGAAATACCACAGGCAGAAATGAAATGAAGCAATTTTAGAAGTGTGTTAACACAATGCTCATGAGACTTGCTTTGAAAGAATATGTTGTACAAGAACATGGTACTCATTCTTTGCCCAGGAAAAATTTCACCTCTGGTACAAGCTCTTTTGTTATCAATATGAGTAGTGAAGTATGCTGACATTTTCTTCACCAGCTCATAGACAGATTCTAATAAAACAACCTAAATCATTCGTACAGTAAAGGCAGCCAGTCATCACAGCTACAATAATGTTACTTCTCTGTCTTCTAAAAGCAGTGAAAAAGTATCCTCAGCTTCTGTGAGCACACTGAATTAAATTGCTAAGGGATTACAGACTAGCAGCATTTCTAGGACCAAATTCATTACACATATCTCTGGTCACTCTAGAAGGTCCCTGGGCAACTCTTCCATCTCCTTCCTATCTATGGTGAGAGCTCAGTATATTTCCCCCTCTCCTTGTCATATTTATTTCTCTCAACAGTGTTGTTTCTTTCCTGTCTGAAGGTAAGTTATTCATAGCATTACCACATAAAATTCCGAGCACAGATGAGTTAAGTGTCCTATAAGCCATCCATCAAAACCAGGTTTTTGCTCTGCAGACATTTGTGGAAGTGCTTGAAGCTGTGATTGCCTGTGTCTCGTTTCCAGTCTCTAATGCACAAATCATTACAGTTCTGCGCACTGATGCCTAAAACATTCCCTAAAATATTTGCATTGATTGGACATAGCTTTTAAAAACTAATACATCCAAGCTGACAGACAGATGATAATAACTGTGTGGCCTCACAACCTTGACCAACAAACAAAATAGAGGCATCATAGCAAAGCCTTGCTCTGACTAGTTTGCCACAGTTTCAGCTTTCCTCATAGCAGCAATCATAGATTGCACACACTTTGGGGCAGGGCTCCTCCCCCCGTTTATTTCATTTTCAGTTTAAAGATCTCTAAAATCAGAAAAAAAACCCCAGTCAGCTGTTCAGCCCTGAAGGTTGCAAAATGCATGGGCCGCTTGAAGCTTCCCATATCAGCATTTATACATAGTGCCATTCTTTCATCCTCTCCAGTGCTGAACAGGAACAGAACAGACAGGAGGAAAACATTGCTTAGGAGCCACTTGTCTGACATGTGCAGCAAGCACCTATTCTTGGACTTTTTAAGCAGACCTGTCAAGTCTCATGCATAAAACTTGTTCATCTGACCTCTGTCTCAATTTATCACAGTGGCACCAGCAACTCGCCTACTCCAAACCAGTGGTCCTGGCGCAGAAGAGAGGTGGTTGCACTGCAAAGCAGCAAAGGCTGTGCCCCCCACTAGGTCTCTTCCCTCCCTTCCCCCCCAATACACAAGCAAAAGGGGCCCATGCTGGAAGAGATGCTTTCTAGGGTTGCAGCCTTCCCCTGCAGTACATCTTGATCGCATAATATGATATTGCTGAGGAAAGACATATAACTTGAAGAGGTGTGCCCTCACAGTACAAGCCAGTGCCTGCAGCTTCACATGCTGAACAAGATGAAAATAACAAAAGCTATAGAAAGTTTTCTAATTTCCCATGCAACTCAGGACAAAGGCTTGCGGCTGATTCAACCCTCATCTCTCATTAATCTAAAAAACGAGGAGATTCTTTTCAAACTTAAAATATTTGTGAAGAATTCATTAATTACTGTTAAAAAATAAACTACCCAAGGAATAGGGCTCTGTCTGCTTAGCCATGATGAACAGGAGCTAAAGGACTGGTTCTGCAAGAGGCATCCTCAGCCCTGCTGACTAATGTGACTCTGTGGCACTTCAGGTACTGTGGAGTGGTTGCTGTTTGGTTCCATGCATCTAGACTGAGACAGGGCATTTATCTCAGTTTGCTCATCACAAAAAGACTAAAGCCTCTTTTAAGATCATTGCATGCTGTGACAAATTAGCATGGAAGAATGCAAAAGGGAAGTTATGCCTTTGTAAAGATGGCTCACAAATCAGCAGATAGATTCCCCCCCCCGCCCCCGAGTTAAATCTTGGCATCCATTTGTTTATCTCCCTTCCAGATGAAATAAAATAGACAGAGAAATAAACCACGGCGAAGTCTTGGAATAGTCAATATACCGATGTGAGCAATGCAGGCTGTTTGCAAATAAACTGCCCCAAGACTCATTATAATCCCGTTTAACAGTGACCCCTGGTGTTGTTCTGCAGCATCTTTGCTTTTTGTTGGGAGTTCGGCGAGAACACCAAATAAACCAGACGAAAATGAACCTGTCTCTATACTGCAGGACGGTATAAATGCTCAACCTCGCACGGGTCCACAAAAATCCAACTGAGAGCGCAACACGGTGTTCCTCTGTTTTGGTTAGCCATTTGTCTTTAGCCTTGGTATCATAAAGATCTAGTTTCCAATGTCTGGCTGAGGACTGTAGGATTATTTTACAGTTTATCAAAAATAAAAACCAAGAAAAAAACATCCACAAAAACTTCCATTGGCACATATTATGGATATCTAGAGGACAAATTTGTTGATGACATTTTATTTTAACAATGTCTCACTGTGGAATTCTCTTCTTTTTGCAGTCAGGCCTATTGTTACAAACGTGATTTATATTTGGTCCTATTATTCATACATTGACATTATTTACACAGTGAAAAATGTCATGGCATAATATCTATTTTGGCAATAGCTGGGGTCTACATTTGGGGATTTCAAAGGTTATTAAATGCTGGCTAGCTATTTCTGATGAGAGCCATGTAGAACCACCAAAAAGGGAGAGACAGACATGTCTAAAGAGTGGAGTGGGAGAGTAAAAGGCAAGGAGAGAGGAATCTGGAAGTCAAGTAGAAGAGAAACTCCAGATCCTAGGCATAACAGCTGCATGAGTAAACATACTTACATAGAAAAATGAAGCTAGAGAAGACCGTGAACTTTACCACAACATTTTTGTGATCTGTGAGAAACGTTAAAGACAGAATGGGTACAGGTCTCCAATCACTACAACTACTTTTGCAAACCCAGATTAAACCATATGGAGCCACAACCTCATGCAAAGTGACGAGTTTGACTTGAACTTAAGGAGGATATTTCCAACAGCAAACCCTAATTAACTAAATAAAATAATAAAAACACATCAAAACAAGAGGCTAACTAAGAGCCTGAACTTGTAAAAAGGGTGGAGCATTGCCGTGACTGTTGACTCCAGGGCAAATGGATGAGGCCACACTACACAGACACCAATGCTTATGTCTGTACTGTCTTTGTCAGCCCAGTTTGAGTTCACTGTGCTCAACTTGAGTACACATTGTATTATTTCATCCATGAAAAACATGTAGTTCTCATTCTTATTGATTCTTTGCTTGAAGAAAAGGAGGTGAGATGATAAATATTTTAAAACCTAAGTCACACCCTAAAAACAGAAGATAAAACTTCTAAAATAAGGGTTTAAAAAAAAAAGTGAAAAAAAAAAGGACAAACCAACAAACCAAGCTGGAGCTAATTTGCCAGGGAAAGAGAGGTAATTTCATCCTCAGAGCACTGATGTGAAATCTTGGCCCATTAGCTTCAACAGGAACAAAATTTCATTATTGGTTCTTGCATTTTCATAAGATAGTCTCAGCTAGCAGCTATAACAGAAGGCTTTTTTCCAGTTACTGTTCTTCACTCAGAAGTGCTCTACAATTGCTCTTATTACTGATGTTGCTGTCAGTCAGGTTCCCAAGTTTTCCTCCATGTTCCAATGGCAAGCTTAGTTATTATGGATAAATAACACACTCACAGTTATTTTTGCATCAGAACACCACAATTAATTTTTTTACTTCCATATAGAAGTTTTAAAGATAGACCTATTCTACCATCTATTTTACTTTGGTACTTATATAGCAATTTGGATGAATAGAGTTAATGATATGAAACATCCATTAGAAGAGTTAGTGATATGAAACATTTTTTAAAAATCACTACCTAATACATATCTTCACACATTTATTAGACCTACAGTGGAAAATATACTACAAATGCCATCCTGCCTTAAAAGAAACAACAACAAAAAGAGAGAATATGCAATAATGATTATGAAAAAGAAAAGTCTTTTGACTCTGCAGGTAACTATTGAAAGCTCAAAACGCCTCAATCTCCCAGTGTCATCTTCCACTTAGACTAAGGATCAATTTTTAAGTTTTCACTTTTCCAAAAGACAGCAGCAATTCACACACAGAGTGACACAAATCCATCAGCTAATTTGAGACTTGTACAGTAACACTAGAGGGCAGGAGAGCAGCTTTTAAATCAAAGTCTTGCCATTTCAACAGTTAATCTTCTACTGGCTAAAGGTGTGCCAAAGAACTCCTCTTTCATCAGGGAGCAAAATGGAAATAAGGTATTTCTATTCTTATAGGCTACTTACACCTGCTAAAAGCATCATAAGTTTTATTCCCGTGTATTAGCACAAGCAAGGCAGTGCAAATTGGAGCTGAAGAAATTAGTTTGCCACGAAATCTCCTTTCACTAACACTCTTTATTTTTAAACATGAGCCAGCATCCCTCCAGTCATCTATTTCACTTATGTAATCTTTACTGGCAGATTTAGTTAGTATTTCGTTAGGCTTCTCCTCCTCCCGAAAAGGGCTTTATAGATCGAACAATGTATCATAGTCAATTGTAAAGAGTTCTTCAGATTCACTGGGCTTCCTTCCCCATCCACATGCTGAAGACCATCAGGTTCTGCTCTCACAACTAATTTCCTAGATACAGAAGGTCGAGACAAACAGCTTCTCCTGGGTCAAAAGTGTCTCTGTTGTACAAGGAAGAAGTGATCTTATTTAGCCTCAGTGAGAATTAGTACCTTTGACCGAACATAGTATTTCACAGAATCACAGACTGGTTGAAGTTGGCAAGCACCTCTGGGGGTCATCTGGTCCAACCCTTATGCTCAAGCAAGGCCGCTGAGAGTCGGATGCCCAGAACCATGTACGGATGGCTTTTGAATGTCCCCAAGGATGCAGACTCCAAAACTTCCCTGGGCAACCTGTGCCAGTGCTGGATCTCCCTCACAGTGAAAAAGTGTTCCCTGATGTTCAGACAGACCCTCCTGTGTTTCAGGTTGTGCCCACTGCCTCTGGTCCTGTCACTGGGCACCAGTGACCACAATATTTATTTATTTATTTATAAGATGCAGGGACATGCATAACTATTTGTCACATCAGAACATTTTTAAATCTACAAGTTGGCACTAAAACAAAGAAACCAAAACCAGTTTAGAACCTCAGGTTAGGAACTTCTGCAGTAGCCAGCACTATCTTAAAATGGAAGTGCATAGGGCCCCCCTGAACAAATCACAGGCTCAATAGTCAGTCACAAGAAAAAGCATGCTCAATTCTCAGTCCTACACAACACAAGTTTCTAGGGATGCAAAATGAAGAGGGGATTCACACCATGAGTACAAATCTGTCAAAATGCAAATGTGATTATGCAAAATACCAAACGCACCTGCAAGAACAGTTGTTGTGAACTATCTAATATTTAGATAACACGTGAGTTTTTGTCTACTTGTCGTGGGAACTTGTTCTTTTTTTTTTTTTTTCTAAAAAGTTTCCATGAAATGGTGAAGTGCTTCTCTGACATGCATGCTGATGCATGGTTCAGTACGCTAGGTTCAGTATAAGGACTGCGAAGTGATTAAAGCAGTTTTTTTTATTTTGGAAGCTAAATAAATAAATAAAAACAAGTCCTGGCAAGAGATTCAAGGAATTAAGTTTAGCATCACAGTAGAGCTGATGATTAGTCAAAAATACTGTTTTCATCCTGAAATGAAATTCTCATCCATTTCAGCAGAACAACAAAACCATACAGGAAAAGAGAATCTGTATATACTGTTATCATCATGTCTTCAAAAACCTATAAGCTTCAGAGCAAAAGCAATGATAGGAGTTAAAAGACAACCTTCAAAGGGTAATGATAATGACAACAATAAACATGGGGAGGGGAAAAAAAAACACAGCAAAAACTCATTCCAAAGATGCTGCAAAACTGCTTTTCAAGGAAACCAAAGCTGAAGCGTGCATACTTACATTCATTTTATCTATTTTCTGTTTTGCATGTGTTGCATCTCACGCAGCCATTGATTCCATTTCTTTATGGAACTGAAGGATACAAGGGCCAAGGTTTAACGTCTTGGTGTAAGAAGGCTGCATCTGTCTGGTATAGTGACCTGAGAAAAGTAAAAGTTGTTTTCTGTATATGATTGTTTCAAACATTGTATCTTAGTAACAGAATAATCAAGGTCCATATTTCTTTAAGAAGAAACGCCAACAAACTGGATTTCACGTTAGCTAACCAAAAACGTCATGGATTTTCTTGTCCATGCTGGTGATAAACTGCAGCGGTGAGCAGTCCTCTTCACAGTTAAGGGAGATGAGTAACAAGCTGTACAGCTGCTCAAGCTACAGTCTGTGCAATACGTGCTAGGTCTCACAGTCAACAGATAAAGTTTTCACATTACTCACTACTTCACTGTCCCAAAGTGAAAACTCTTTGGTTCGGTACGCAAACCGCAAACCGTCTTTTGGGACGGTTCAAAGTGTCCCAAAGAGCAAACTCTTCACCAAGCAGATATATTCCCATAATACACAGCATGCACATTTCAAGTAAACATCAGTATTTTTACTTCAAATGAAATGTCAGACTGATCAAAACTATGCCCCAAGCCCCAAAGTTCTTAAAATATCGGAGCACGTGTATGTTGCATTACTTATGGTTCGCAGGCATGTTCTGGTCTGCTTCCTCCATTCTCTCTGCATCCAACTAACTGACCACTTTCTGATCCCATACCTGTGCTGTGTCAAACAGTAAGAGCTACTGTTATGGCATGCAAAATAATTTTTTATTTCCAGATTGCTCTGCTGCAGCCCTAAGCATGAAAACATACATACCTGAGCTACCCCTCTACATCTTTCAGTTCTGGATAATGGAGGAGTAGAGGAAGAAGATATTTTAAAAAGGTCAGGCCACTAAGTCCCACTACAAGGACTCCACAGACTGTTTTGGGAACCTAGATACCCAGCACACACAGGACAGGATTCATCTCCCTAAACACGGGCATCTAGTGTCAATTTAGGTATTGCTGCAAATCCATCCAGCCTCCCGACCCCAGACCAGGAGGGGAAGGCATTTCAGCAGACTAGTCCTATACAGATGTCACAGATACTCTACAGCAACTCAGATAATACTCAAATTTAATTACACTTCTACATGTGGAGAAATGAATCGAGGTCCTAGGGTAGACTCCATTCAATTTTAAGATGCATACATTTGGGTAAATATGAGACAGGTGTTTAAGGTCTCGTTCTAGTCAGCAGAAATCAAATTAACACAAGCAACAGAGTCCAGAGAGCCGGTCAGCTCCCCCTAATACAGACATCTATGTTTGGTCAGCTGAATTATTGTTTTTGCTCCACTGACAATGGCAACTTCCAGGAAAATGGCAAAATCTAGACTGATGGCAAAGCAAGCCAAGAGCATCTCATCTGCCTCCCAGTACATCTAGCCTGGCTCATCACCTATACTATTTTTGGACTACGGCTACATAGACACTGCAAGAGAGGAGGTATTACTTTGCATACTGGCCAACAAAACTGATTCAGGTACTTCTCAAGAGAAATTTAAGGGATATAAGATTGAAAAGAAAATCTTAATGAAGGAGAAAATAACTCTTAGGGCTAAGTCTTACTTCTACACATACTCATACAATTTCTTTCAACTTACATAAAGAGGAGCCTAATTGTAGTCAGTAGCATAGCTTTATAATAAAAGTTACCTTTTGTGGTGCAAATATTTATTTATTTCCCCATGTTAAAATTTATCCTGAGGGCTTTACATTTCATTGTGAGCAGCATGAAGAAGTGAAAGAAAATTGTATTTTCTTAATTTCCTTAAAACAGGTTTCTCTGTTGACTTCTAAGCAAGAATCACAGAATCGTATAGGTTGGAAAAGACCTTTAAGATCACCGAGTCCAACTGTAAACCTAACACTACCAAGACCACCACTACACCATGTCCCTAAGCACCTCATCCAAATGTCTTTTAAATACCTCCAGGGGTGGCAACTCAACCGCTTCCCTGGGCAGCCTGTTCCAATGCTTGATAACCCTTTCAGTGAAGTAAAATTTCCTAATATCCAGTCTAAACCTCCCCTGGCACAACTTGAAGGATTAAACATCCTTAAGCTCATCTTTGGCACCTCCAATAGCTGTAATGGAGTAATACTGCATGTATGAAAGAGAGAAATCAGCTTGAAAGAGGCCCCTCTTCCAAAATTAAACTCTTGGAAAAACCAAAGCTAAATGTGATCTTGGTTATTCCAATACAATCAATGAGACTCACTCATCATCACTGCAGTGAATCAAAACCTGGTGCAGAGAACAAATATAAATACCAAGATTATTTTAGAAAAAAAAAACAAGACCAAAAAACAAACAGCAATAGGTTTGTATCACCTAGATAAGCACAAGAAAGGAAAGTGTTCTACAAGCAGCAGGCCCAACAAAGGCTGATATCCTACAGACTGAGCCACGCACCTCCACAAATGATTTGCCAAGCCCCAGCTTCCCTTCTTCCATGATACCTTTGGTCCCTGTCCTCCCATGTCCTTCTAGCCTCCTGTCACATCCTCCAATTGTGATCCTGAGCCATATACACCCTCACTGGACTCCTGGCAGAACAAATGGAGCAGATAACTATTTAGTTCAAGCTGGGGGAGAAAGGGGCACTCATCCAGGTCTCTGTAATCTTGCCACTGACTTTCACAAAACTTGCAGGAACTAACTTTGCTATTGGAGACTTCCATTTACCTGTCAAACTTGCCTGACAGTGGCTAACAGGATGAAAGATGTTGTGGAAGAGGCAGGACTGATTTACAGTGCAGTTGTGTAAGCCAAGCTAAAATATGAGAGAGAAAAATTAAAGACACTCAGTTTAGTTGTAGATTGCTTTCTTGACAGCTTAGGCAGTTCATGGTGGGCAATCAAATCACAGAAGATTGGATACAGAAAGTAATGTCACACTTTTGAGCCTAGAAGGTGAAAAGATGATACTATTTCTATATGAAAAAGCAAGAACTCCATAAGATAATTGAAGAATGCTGTTGGGAGGCATGACAAAGCCAATTGCTTCACTTCCCATCCTTCTCCACCTCTGTGCATGCCATGGATGCTCCTGACTTGATCAAATTGATTCCATTTCCAGATTCATTTTTTTTAAACCCATTCAAAAAATAAATCAAAATAACACCTTTTTCCATCCTCCTACCCCAAAGCTTAGCAATTCTGCAGACAGCAGAAAGGAGTCACACTACAGGAGCAATTCAGATATTCTGCCTTTGTAAAGTGGGGATTGCCAAGGACTGCACCCTGGCAGGCCTGCAGTAGTTATAATCAGGGTTGGAAACAGGAGTCCACGTGGGTTTGGGGTTGCAGGGATCAAGAGGAAGAGCTTCAAAATGAGGGCAGTACGTCACTCTCAGTTTCCACTTATCTGGACAAAACAGCTGAGTTAGGGGCCATCTCTGAAACCTGCTGCCAAAGCATTTCGGGGAACCTCTCCCACCTCAACACATGCCTCTGTTTCAGAGGCCTCACTTCAGTTACAGTACTCAAGCCAGAAACAGCAATGCTTTTCCAATTTCAGAGAAAACTTTTTTCATATACAAACTCAAAGTGAACATACCCACTTTAACTGGAACAGGTTTACATGTGCAAGCAACAGACTGACTCAGAAACAGCAGTTTAAAAGCAGCAGGAGGAAGCTCTGTGCTAGCACCCGCATACAGTACCAACAGGTATTTTTAGAACAAAAGAAAGAAAGAAGATTCTCAATGTAGATAAAAATACAGAAACTTCCACAAGGTGAGAAAGTTTTAATATGACTGTGGAGTCCTCCCCTTCCTCTGAAGATTCAAGATATTACAGTACAAATTGGTAAAGCAGTTTGCTTTAACTGACTCTCTATACCTTCACAACTGTTTGAAGTACTATTAGCAAAGCAGTAGATGTATCACCACCACTTAACCATTAGAGTCGTTTTGCTTGTTACTAGTTTTGAATTTGAAAGAGGAACTTATATATTATTTGAAACTACTTAAAATTCAATTTTCCCCATTCACACCTAAAATAATTTTTAAGCCCCAACCACCAGTTCACAAAGATCTTGCTGTTCACAGCATCGTGCATCAGCCCCATCTATTTGCCCACACACTTACATCACTCCCAGTGAAGGAGCAAAACTTTGGAGTCTATCCATAAGTGCGCTCTCTTTGAAGGACCAGCCGTTTCACAAGTGGTGATGTCTGAGCAGCTTCCCATAGCAGAAACAGGACTGGAGCCCACCTGAGCAGAGCCCGCTGGAGCAGCACTGCTGTAGCATCCTAGTGTAGCTCAAGCAGTCATTTTTCAGAGCTCCAGCCCCAGAAATAGCTCACTCAGACAAGCTAACTTTTCAGGAGAACACAAGAAAGCAGCACATAACACACAGACATTACAGAGCAACCTGAGGTCATGTACTCTGCTTTGACAATGTAAGAATTATATAGATGCTAACAAAGTAATAACATACTCTATGTCCATTTCCATGCCTCAGTTTCCTCACCTTCATAGAGCATTCCCTGGGCCCCTCCAAGGTCCTGCAGATCATGAGTTCTCTCTATGCTTCAGACCAGCTCCCTGTGACTCTGGCTGCTCTTAACGGTCACCCATCCCCAACAAGAGCATTTACTTCTCTCCCAACCCCCACACTTCCTGTGCATCTTTTTTTTCTTCCCCAGCCAAGACTTTTATCTTAGAGGTTAGCACCAGCTCCTAATTTTGTTGTTGTTGTTGTTGTTCTGCATTTGATAATGTTTCAAACTCGGTCCCCTACTGAGATACTTAAATCCATCTTGTTCTTCTCTGAGTTACTGCAGTTTGCTGCACTAGTATCTGACACTGAATAGAAGCCACTGAGCTCTGGTGAGTTACCATTACACTTGGTCTAAGGGGGAAACGTGCCACTTGTGAGCAACTGTGGGCTCCACCACACAGCAGTTTCTAAATAGTATCAAAATGTCACTCAGACGTCTTTTATTGTACATAGAAAGATCCACAAACTGACAAATACATATGCTGTTAACCGTACTAATTTCAAAGGAATTTTAAACCAACAAATATAGTGAGTGGAGTGGTAGCACCTATGACAAGCCAAAGGTTTCACAGAGCTGAAGGTACAGAAGCTTGATTGCATCCTCTCTTCTGCCACAGTATGGTCAGGTGGCCATAGAAGCTATTTAGACACCTGAAGGTGTCTTCAGGAAAGCTGAACATGATGATAATGCTCGTTAGATAGAACCGTTGGATCTAAAGAAACCACTAACAAAAGTATTTATCCCTTCATTACACGAGTCGATGGAAAGATGAACGAGGATTTTGCTTTTCTCAAGATCTCAGTGACCGAAACATGAAAAAGTACCAGACTTACACATGCAGTTGAGTAACAAAAGCAAAATAAATCTATGTTTTACTGCAGGTAAAGGAGTATCTGCCATCTGCAGCACACACGCTCAACAACACCAGAGAATCAGTCCCAAAGGGTGACATAGTGTGAGGTGAAAATCCAACCTAATTAATAACAGGTGGAAACCACTAAGTCAAACAGTTTTATATCAAAGTGCAGGTACTGCGAATAGACCAAGAGAAGGCACATGGATCCTATTTTTCTCAAATGAATATTTTTTGCTTGTGACCAGCTGCCATCTTTGTGGCCTTCTCCACGCTGTAACTCTGGCACCGGTTTTCCCTCTCTGTGAAAGCACACACAGATGATTGCTGTTCTTGTACCGGACATACCTGCTCCAAGATGTATCGGCCAGCATCTGAATCACTTCAAATCAGGCTTTTTCATTCATTCATTCACATTATCTGTTTTTCAGCAGTAAAAGCTGACATATGTCAGCAATGTCCGTAGTGGATAATGATTTCCTAATCGGTGTGATACAAAAAATGACTGGACTCGTAGAAAACCTTCTGACACGCCGTCCACCATGGCTGCAAAGCCTTGAGGAAACATTTTCACCTCAAGGCCGCAGT
The DNA here is from genome assembly GCF_035582795.1 of Mycteria americana. Lineage (NCBI taxonomy): Eukaryota > Metazoa > Chordata > Aves > Ciconiiformes > Ciconiidae > Mycteria > Mycteria americana. The sequence continues at coordinate 154,665,289 of NC_134365.1, read as the reverse complement.
AGCCGAAGAGGGGTCTCTCTAGGGGCCCTCACAGAGACAAACCTTTGAGGCAAAACGGTGGAGAACAGTCTCAGAATAAATTTACTGGGGGATGGACTGTGGAGAAAAGTCTCGGAATAAATTTATTTGGGGGGGCACAAGCCCGCGCGGTGGGGCTCCCTGCTCCCGCGGCCCCCAGCGCTCCCGGAACGATGCGCTCCGGGTGCTGTTTCCGGGAGGGAGGGAAGGAAGGAGAGAGAGACGGAGGGCGGGTTTGAGCGCGGCACCGCCGGGCGGGCGGCGGAGAGGCCAGGGGTCCCAGCGCGGCGGGCTTGGCGCCTGGGCCGCCTCCCTCCGCTTCACCCACAGACCGCGCGGGAGGATGAACCTGGAGCGGCTGAGGAAGCGGGTGCGGCAGTACATCGATCAGGTGAGGCGCGGGGGAAGCGGCCGTTGGTGCGGGGTGGGGTTTGCTGGGGAAGGGGCGGTTGGCCTGCCGGCTTTCCCCCAGGGAGAGCCCCTCTCGGCCTGGCTCCTGGGCGGAGGGAGGCCCCGGGAGTGGGTGCAGCAGGTGCCAGCCCCTGTGGCCGGGGAGGGGGAGTTAATTTTGAAATAATGCCCCGTTTCCTCTGAAAAAGGAGGGAGCGCGGGTGGGAGAGGAGTGCGGTGGGCCGGAAGCGCCGCCTGTGCCGTCTCCGCTGGGAGCTGGGCCGCCTGTGCGGTCTCCACTGGAGCGTGTGGCCTCCTAGTAGCCTGACAGGGGGATTTTCGTGGTTTCTTCCTCGTTTGGAGGAGGAGGGAAGCCTGCTGTGGGAGCGGTAGGGCTGCTGTGTAGCGAAGGCATATTTGTAGGATCCCTCCCTCACGGGTTGTGCAAGTCGGGCCATGCTCACCTCTGATTATAGGTGCCCATCGTACTTACCTGCGACGCTGCAGACTGCTATTAGAAGGGCAGGCTTGTTTTCATTTGTTGATGGATTCAGGAATTGTGTTGCTGCAGGGCAAACAAAAAAAACACACACCACACACAGCAGGAAAAATGCATTAATAAATTAGATTATGTATAGCATGAAACTGCTCTGCTCTATTTCTAGTTCAAAGACTTCATACTGGCATCGCTACTGAGAGAAACTCATCCCTTCAGTTAGCACAAACGTGCGTGTGTGGGGCCAGCAAGTCTGACCGAAAGATTGATTGTGGACCTAAGTTAATTTGATGGATTTTATTGTTTCATTTTGCTGCACTCATTTGAGTTAAACAGGTTCACCAAGCTGCTTTGCCGCGCAGCTATATAGACACTTGTGCAGTTCTGAGGAAGGGGCATCAGGAGGAACATGGGACTGCTTCTTTGTGTAATATAGTCAGCTTATAGTACTGTAGAACTGCTCAACAAAAGTCATATGGCACCCTGTAGGCCTGGATTATGCCATTCTTTTGTGGTGTTGAGAGACTTATTTAAACCTCAGTTCTCGTAGACAGCTATTATACATGTGGGGTTTTGGTTCGGGTTTTTTGTTAGGGGTTTTTTGTGTGTTGTTTTTTTTTTTTTTTTTTTCTGGGAGCGTAGATTGAAACCAAACTATTCTCTCGGCAAATTTGCTGGGCATTCTTAATCCCTATCAAGTAGGGGATGTGGGGATACAGAATAGAGGAGACCACTTAGGTCATGGAGTGTAACGCTTTGTGAGGACTAGAATACCATCAGTGTGCGTTTCAGAAAAGTCTGCCAAACCTCTACTCCAAAAGCATAAAACAGTCTCTAAGATTGTAAACAAAATCCACAACTGTAATGTTGTGGGAAAGAGCAAAAGTGATCAAGGCTCTTCTAGTGTTGCAAGTCCTTGCAATGGCAGGATATCTGTTAAATGTCCAGCAGATCCTGGATAGCATGTTATGCCCAATAGCATGGAGAAGGATAAAAAGGAAAAACAGTAGCCCCTGCTGATCTTTTCAGAGAATAATCCCAGACAATTCTATGAGGTTTTGCCTAATACCCCAAATCTGATGGCACCCTTAGCTGAGTTAGTGGGATATACCTGCAAACTGCTTCCATCGGATCTCTAGGTGCCACCACTCTTCTCCATTTCACCCCCTTCTCCTGAAGTGGAGACTTAATGGTCAAACTGTATATCCAAGGATAAGGGTAAATTCACATGGAGACTATGGTTTGTGTGAGGTTAAAGCTTCTTAACTGGAGGATGAAAATTTCTTCATCAGAGATGGTGCTGCTGAAGTTTCCTGAAGTAATTTATATGTCCTTTTTTTTATACAGTATTCTCTTTCTTCTAAAATGTAGCATTTCTTTTAACTGGAAGGAGGGGATTCTTGCTACTTTTTCAGAGATAGCAAATCAACTAATCACCTATTGCCATACTTATGTAGCGCATACTTTTTGGTTAAAGGTATTTGCATTTTATTGAAAATAAATGAACAACCCCACCTTGAATTACTTTTTGATATCTTTTAGAAGTTACAGTACTGGCCCTTTTAAACTTTTTTTGAACTTATAAAGATCTCAAATGTGAATCACCATTCATTAGAGACTACATGCATGAGAGATTAAATGTGAATGATGTACAATATATTTCAAAATAATCCAGTAAAGCTAACCCCAAATAAATACTAATTATTTCTATCATGCTTTTACAGCAGCAGTATCAAAGTGCCCTGTTCTGGGCAGACAAAGTAGCTTCACTGTCTCATGGTAAGTAGTTGCTTTTTACATTGTTTTTGATTAACTTCTTTCTGGTAGTGTTCTGTTTTTGTTTTGTTGTTTTCTTAAAGCTGTTTGGCTAGATGTTGAAGTTCTGAGTTTGGCGTAAGTGCTTTTCTGTGATCTCTGGAATACCATTTTTCTAAACAGAGCGGGGCCAATCTTCCTTCCCTTGTGAACTTTGTGTTAAAAATAATGTTTGGCCAAACCTTAAGGTTTTCCTACCTTAAGAGACAAAAAAAAAGAATGAGCTACAAGAGACAACAGTGGTTTCCTACAGGATTCACTGCTGCTCTGGGTGACAAGTAGAATGCAGGTTTACAGAGTGAGTTGATGCTGGTAGCAGATGTCTGCCTACAGCCATGGGCCATTTACACTTCCTAAAATGATTATAGGGGCTTGATCCCACAAAAGCCTTGATTGCCAATAAAGTAGGAGAGCGCTAAGCTGTGCTTCTGCAATCATAACTTCAAGCTGCAGAGGTCTAATGCTTTCACTGTTGTTCGTTCCCACTGATCTTTTTTGAGGGAGACAATTCTGGATTGTTTTTTTCTGCCCTATGTCCAAGGGCAGGGTAACCTACAACTGCTATATTTTTTAGATCTGTATCACTGTTGTCTCTTTCTCATGACACACCTCTAGTATGACATTCTTTGTATTCACTGTCCAGTGCATTATCTGATGTCTTTAAAGTTAACCTCTGATTATTTTTTCATTTTAGTCTCACAGATATTATAAGTTGTTTTTGTGTACATATATATATATAAAATAAAACTTTGTAACTCAATAGCATGCTAGAATAGGGGAAAAATACTTTTCTAGTGAAGCAAAAGTGAATATTCTGTATGAAAGTGTTTAAAGATATATTATAAATTAATGGTTTATAATTTGTTCTTTTATTTTAGAGGAACCACAGGATATCTACTGGTTGGCCCAATGTCTTTACCTAACAGCTCAGTATCATAGGGCAGCACATGCCCTTCGATCGCGTAAGCTGGATAAGGTAAGTCACTTTAGTCCAAGACTTACTACTGTTATTCCACTTTTAAAGGTCTGCTGCTAACCACAGTGACTACTGTTATTCCACTTTTAAAGCTCTGCTGCTAACCACAGTGACTTCTTCACCATCAGAGGATAAGGTTTACGGGAAAAGTGATTAAAAAAGCCTGCATGATGTAGTTTGTCTGAACCAAGTATACCCCTGTGTTGAGTTGGCCAGATTGAAACTGTTGTCCCCGGATGGGGTCACAGAAAAGAGAAGGGGTCCAAGGATGTAGCTGCAGCAGGTATGGGAAGGTGGAGTGTCACTTCAGGTATAGACGTTTAAATTGTCCTTCCACTCTGCTAGTGAGTGGTGAAGGCAGGAGTGAAGCAAGTGTCCTTTCAGAGTTTAATAGCAGAGAAAGTATTACAGACTTAAGTCATTTTGGTCAGGAAAGATTTTTGGAGGTGAAAGGGATGAAGCAGCCATACAACTGAAAAAGGAGAGAGTGAAATGGAGTCTAGCAGTGTAAGTAAACATGCTTTCTCTTTATAACTAATATGTATGAAACTTCTCTTTCAGTTATATGAAGCATGTCGCTACCTTGCAGCTAGATGTCATGTGAGTACATGTTTTAACCTCTATTGGAAATAAACCAAACTAAGTAAAAGATGCATCTTGAGAAGATTAGGTACCTGACAGGCAATGCAGATGTCTATGTTCATTGGAATAACAGGTTTAAGTTTTGTGACAGTTGATTTCATTCTTTAACCTTCAGTATGGTCACTGGAGTATCCATTGTGGTACTATTCTGAAGAAATCCAACCAACCTTTTTTTCCAGGAAAGAAAATACTCTAATATTTTGTGGGGAAGGAATGCGAACCATTTGTGTCTCGTGTATTCTACGTTTTTAATTGATTGGTTGTAGTCTGACCAGAGGAGATGTGATTTATGGTTGTATAAATACAGTTAGCAGCTTTATACTTCTGTATAAATGTGATACATAAATAGTAAAATGCAGTGCTTTCACAGGAAAAATGGAATCAATTGATAGGTTAAATATAGAAATTTGAAATAGAATAATGTGCTGCTTATAGAATAAAATCATTGTATTTTACTAAAACCTGTATTAACTATTTTTAGAAGCATATCTGCTTCTGTGATTGCATAATGCTGAATAATGGATTTTTGTGTAGGTGTTAATTTTATTTTTTTTTGCGTATTATGGATGACCAGTAAAATAGTTGGCTGTAATGGTAAAATGACGTATGTCCAATAAGAATATGCATACTTGAAAAACCTGCTGATAAGCACTGGTTGTTACATCTGTGCCTTTGAAATGTGACGCTGTGTTTATTGGTGCTTTATGTACAGATGTTTCAAATCCGAACCTTTTTTTTTACATGCATGTGTTTGGCTAGTATGCTGCAAAAGAACATCAACAGGCCCTGGATATTCTTGATATGGAAGAGCCAATCAACAAAAGACTTTTTGAAAAGTACTTGAAGGATGAAAGTGGATTGAAAGACTCTACCACAGACTGGGAGATGTCACAATCCTCTGTAAGTGACATTTTTTACACAAATATTTTTATAACCGAGGAGAAAAATGTGTGAAGTCAGAAAGTGATTTTACAGCTGTATGAATCTGAAACTCTGTGTTTAAGCTTTCTGTTTTGGATAACATAATTTTAAAAAATGCCATTTCTCTAACACATGTGTTTGTTTCTCTAACATATGACAGAAGTCATGTGTTAGCTTGCCTGTATGAAAATAACTTGGTCTGCAAAAATGAAGAGTGCTTTTCAACAACTTCCCATAAATTATTTGCAGACACTTTGCAGGAAGTTCATGATCTAGCATTGCTTTTTAGAGTCTTTTAGCTCTATGCTGCAATTTCAGTCTCGATAATGTAAACTAACACTTCTTTTAGTTGGGCTGCAGGTTCTGAGATAACAAAGCAAGTTTTCTCCTCCAGATATTTTTAATGAAATATTTCCTTAATCACTCAAGTGTTGTTCTCAGTGGGACATTTTTTGATGACACTTGAAAATCATGTGACGTGAAGGTGAAGTTTTTGAAGCTCAGTGAAAAAATTCTGTATAGGCACACAGTTAAAAGGGGTCGATACCACGTGTAGGCTGAAGAGTCTGTGAAGAGTCTTTACTTTCAGAGTTATGAACTGAAGTTTATTAGCTGAAACTACAGTGAAGGTGATTGACAGATGGTATTTTCCCTGTAAGACTGAAGTAGCAAAATGGATTAAATCATCGATGTGAACTGATTTCAAATGCTGGTATTAATGGGCTTAAGGGAGAAGTGGATTAGACTGAGTTATTGCAGTGCACCTTAATGGGAACATTTAAGCTACCACTGCAAGCAAAGGAAGAAGTTCTCAGCTTTGGCTGTTCATTCTTCCTCCCTGTTTCATGGTACTCTGTCCCAAGTGTTTGGGTGGCTGATTATTGAACTGAACTGGGAAACTATTTTGACTGAAAAATAACCCAGCCAAAAAACTCGACTTCCATCAGTCCTTACCTTCACAAATGCTTATGATAATGTAGTTCACTAATGCGAGGAGGGGTTTGGTTTGCCAATGGAGAGAACTACTGAAGTGGATACTGCTACAAAAAATTTTAAATCAAACTCCTCTCTAGGAATGTAGCTTTTTCAAACCTAATTTGAGTAGCTTGCACAGACACTAGTTCCAGAGTAAGAATGACTGGTGTCTGAGCTGGTAACAACATTACCACTTTAGCAGCCCCCAGGGGTTTATTGGTTGTTAATGCAGTTATACTGTTTCTAGTGTGCGGACTCCTGAGAGAGTTGGTCTGTCTGGTTAGTCTGATTATATAGAAGCATAACGTGTTAACTTTCTCCAAGTAACTTGCTGACACTCGTGTTGCCTTCTGACTGAATTGAACACCCATTTATGGAGTTTTGAAAGAACATGTTAGTTATAAGACATCTTAGCACAACTTTAACTATGGTAATAATAATCTTTCACTACTTTCATTTCTGAAACACCTGTGTTTTGGGTTGAAAAGAAGGATGTATTTTTCTGCTCAAAGTAGTTGAGTCCATTGATTTGGCCTTTTTTATTTCTACTGTGGTCATTCTTGTCTTGCATGAAATATGTGGTTTAATAGTCAGCAGAGAAGTGAATTGCTTTGGAAGTGACGATTTCCCTGTATTGACTATGAAGGGAATTTAGTATAAATTAGCTTACAACTCAGTATCAGAGAGCTGGATGCTGGCAGTAGAAAAGATAAGTAGAGGGAGGATAGAGTTTATTTCAAGTATGTGTTTGTTTGGCAGTAGATAACCTGACAGAGTATTAATTTGTTTTTTTTAAGCTAGTAGAGACAATATTTTATTTAAAGACAGCACTAGAAAAACAGGTTCCATCATACATGAAATGCTTTTTACTTTTCAGGGAGCCCATTTGATTTGTGCTCAAAACCAAATTGCAAACATTGATTCAGTCTTTGACCTCCAGCCCTGCTTTTCCACCAGATCAAGAGCTCTATATGCCTTTTGCGAGGGAAGATCTATGATGCTTTGGATAATAGAACCCTAGCAACATACAGCTACAAAGAGGCCTTGAAGCTTGATGTTTACTGCTTTGAAGCATTTGATCTTTTAACATCGCACCATATGCTGACGGCACAAGAAGGTCTGGATAGCAGTATTTCTCAAATACAAGTAAAATTTTGCTGCTTGCTCAGTATGCCTTTTTCCTGGATAAAAATTAGAGCAATACTACAAATAACAGACTTTAAAATTTTAATCTGCTCAAATTTACATTTGAACTTTACTTTTCAGTCTTGCAGTGCTAAGAACTAAAAGAAACAAAGTAACCCAGGTGCCCTGTTTGTTAGCTCCGAAAGCTCCCATGCTCTTTGCCCAGCCTAAACAATGTTTTTCCTGTGTTCTTCACAGGCTTTGAATCCATGAAACCCTACTGGTGTTTGCTTACTTAGAGTAGGCATGGGTTAATATAGCATTCTGAGTGATAAAATTTTACATGTAGAGTAAATAAAAATAGTGGTGTGTTATGTCATCTTTATTAAATTTTACTTAAAAGTGTAGAAGGAAAAACTAACAATTCAATCAATAATTTCCATAATTAGTAGTATTATCTGTTTTAATGTATCTGTATTGTTATCATCCTTGTAGTTTTGAGACGAGCATCATAAAATTCTTTGCATCTCTGAATTCTTAAAATGTTGGATCTTGCTATTTCTTCTGTAATATGACCACTTCAATTTTTTTTTAATTCACATAGAAAAAGAACTTCTTGAATCTCTACCTCTTAGTAGACAATGTACAGAAGAAGAACAAGAATTGCTGCACTTTTTATTTGAGAATAAATTGAAAAAGGTAAACCCCAAAACTGAGCAAAAAGCTGGAGAATTGATTGAAAGGCTTGACTTCAGGTGTAAATTTTCTTGGATTCCATTTATTCTGAACATTGGAATAAATAAGGGCTTTGTAGTTTTGGTTATTTTAAAATTTATGACAAAGTAGATATCACTTTATGGGGGTAGTATAATAGTTTTGTGTAAACTTATTTTCTGGTAAGGTGACAACTTGAAATTCTGATTACTTTTTTAGCTTTATTTCTTGAGAAACTGCTAGGTGGGGAAAAAGGAAGTTAATAACGTAGGCAAAATGTCAGTTACCTGAAAATACTAGGATAGAACAACATTATTCCAGACTATTTTTTCCAAAGATAACGTGAGAGCTCTGAAAGCCAACTTTATATTGCTCAGTATTCATTTCTACAGCCTACACTTAAGACATTGATGCTGGCAAGCATCTTTCGTGTTTTAAATGAGCTTTTAAGTACATTATAAAGAACCGTTTTACCAAATACATGTTTTATGGACGTTCAGTTTAAAACTAAGAATTTTAAGAAGCTTAATGCTGCTTAAATATTCTTTTAGAACTAAAAATATTAATACTTATACCCTCTGATTTTAGATTGGTTGTGGTTTCACATGTTGTTTCTTTTGTCTTTCAGTATAATAAACCCAGTGAAACACTGATTCCTGAATCAGTAGATGGTCTTCAGGAAAACCTGGATGTGGTAGTATCCTTAGCTGAAAGACATTATTATAACTGTGATTTCAAAATGTGTTACAAGCTTACTTCAGTGTAAGTATACATAGCAACTTTGAGGTTTTTTTCTCATGCAGTGTAGTATAATAATTATGCCTGGACTTAAAGCAAATTTCATTGTTCAAGGGATTGACATACATAACAATTTGATACAAAGTTTCAGGTATTTAAAACGTGTAGTTTTTGTCTGGCAAGACACATTATTTTTATGGTATGTAGCAGAAGTATCCAAAGCAAAACCAGTTAATCAGCACTGTGCTGCACTTCTCTTCATCCATCCTCTTCCTTACTCTGGTACCTTCAGTTTTGTGTGTTCTCTACCTACTTCTTGCTTGGCCTTCAGAACGAACAGGTTTGGATCAGTTAGTTAGTTAGGATGTATCATTTCTCTGGCTGATTAAAAGTTATGTTAATTTTGATGTGCAAAGTATTGTGTCTCAGTTGTTACATAGCCCAGGAATACACTGCTGCTCGGTTGTCAGATGGGTCAGAACAACAACACGGATTGCTTCTCAACTACTGTAAATCCGAATGTGTGGTTGCGGAGCTATTTTTTCTGCTGGCCTGACAACTACCTTTTTAAGAAAACTGTATTTTTGTGTATGTACTGCATAGTCTCGGAATATTAGTAGTATAAAATAGAAGGGTTTTTGTTTCCTTTTCTTATAGTACAGCTTTTTCTTAGCTGAAGCAAGCCATCACTATGTAGAATATCCCATAGAGCCCAGTACAGGCAAGATTTTTGGGAAGGCTGTAGAGAATGCTGAAAGAGTGAATTTAAACATCTGGGTAAAATCATGATCCTGTTGAAATAAATTACTCCGATTATGTCAATAAAATTATACTATCGCCTCTTTGTTTCTGAAACTTAATTGCCACACCTTGTCTACCAGAAAGTGGCAGAAGTAAGTGTCTCCTAAGGAGGAGACTATCACAGATGCTAGAGTTTGGAAATGAGAGTCTGAGAAGTCCATATAACTTCAAAGTTTTAGACTCCCTTCAAGAGAGCATTTAATATACTTGTTTATATGTTCTTTTATACTTTTCATTTGAAATATTTTTGAACTATTTAAAAATGTCAACTAAACTTTTAACTATTTCAAGGTGTACTTCTCAGAGAATGGAGTCATAATGTTGTACTTCTGATTTAAGACATTCTGTGAATAGATTTAAATACATCTTCTTTTTCTCTGCTTAGTTTACCAAATGCCAATGCTTACAAAGAGGACACATGCCTACAAGCCATGTCCTGCATGCAGTCTGTTGTCTGTGAGACTATCTTCTGTTTCTAAATGCCACAGGAAATAAAAATTTTAAACTGAGCTAAATATGTTTCCTAAGGCATACCTCTTAGTGTTAAGCTCAGAAAGTTGAGGACTATTGCTTGAAAGTTGCTGTCAAATGTAGGGAAAAGATGAACAGAAATGTTGTTGCTTGCTGTTTGCCGGTTAAATTTGAAGTGACCTGCAAACAAATGTACATTCTATTCTGTTTTTCTAATTGTATATTCAGCTTGCCAGAATTTTCTGTTATCTTCTTCTGTGAAACTAAATTAATAGTTATTTTTTCTGGTCTTAAGATAGCCTTTATTATGCTGTTAATAGTTATTTTTTAGTAACAAATAGTTTTCCAGTGCCTGAAGAAGTAATTAACTGGAACATTACACACTATAAAAGCAGCTTGCTTATTACATATTAACATTTTTGAAATGTGCATTCCAGGTTTCTTTTTTTTTTTTTTTAGAGTGATGGAAAAAGATCCTTTCCATGCAAATTGTTTACCTGTGCATATAGGGACACTTGTGGAGCTTAATAAAGCAAATGGTAAGAAACACATTTAATATGAGTCATAAGAAGATCATAGAGCTTCAATTTTAAAAAAGAATTAAGGATGCCAAGAAATCCCCTTATATGCTGTTTAAAAAATTACATATATTCTTCCTCCTACCTGCAGGTTCAAGAAAACAGTGTTAACTGGAAAAGAAGGGAGCTCCAGAGCTGACAGCGGGGCTGGGGCAGGGGGAAGTAGTTATGCAAAGAGTCTTTATTCATTCATGATCATGAGTGTCACTATCTTTTAACCACTGGGCTATGTAGCCAGAAAGTTAGTGACCTACACTGTTTCATTTCTCTTGTTTGATTTCTGTTTTGAGGTGATCTTTGTAGAGTATCTAGGTGTACTCTTTCTGCTCCACAACAAAATAAAATATATTAATTTAAACTAGAAAGAACTCTTCAGCAGTGTGTATGCTTAGGTGGGCATGCTTTTTCCACATTAGAAAAAATTCTGGACTCTCCTTGCCTTTGCTGTTGTGAAGGCCTCTTTTTAGTTCAAACAAGTTAATAATCATGCAGCACCTTTGTTGGAATTACAAGAATAGCTTACTTGCAGTTGGGATGGCTTTTTCTCATTTAAGACTGCATATAAACATCCAAATCAAGTGAGGAGCTTGAATGTCTTTAAAACCAATTGGAAAATAGAATCAGGAGCTCATATGATTTGCAGTCTCTCAAAGGATGGTGCATTGTATGTACACAAACAGGACATTAGGTGTACTAGTACTTCTCAATGTTTAGTAAATAATTTTTTCAGTTACTTGACAGTTAACTACATCTGAAAATGTGGCAAATACTCTGATTTTTCTTCTAAGTCTCCTTAAGAAGCATTTTGTAAATAAGTTGGTATTTTGTAAGCCAGTTTTCATATTTGATTTTTCTGAAGCCAAGAATTGATGCAAAATACTCCAGGACAAACTCATCAATTTAAGAGCACTGTACTCTGAAGAAATAGAAATTTTATGTACTGTAATGCTATTCGTTTTGAAATTGCATAGGCAATAGAATTGTTATCCTGTATCTGATTACTTCTGCTGTTATTACAAAATCTGTAGTAAGTTATTCTAATAACTAGAATTATTATCTTTATTAGAAAAGTAATCACTTAGAGTTATTCCAAATAATATAGTAATTTATTTGCTTTTGTCCTATTTTCAACATATTAATGAACAGGACTCTACTTTGAAATTGATCTAGCCAGTATGTTATACCTTTTAGATGTAGGAAGTTCAATAGTGTTTTACCTTGACAAGATATATTCAAGTGTAATACTACAGGCATTTATTTTAATGTATGCTAATGACCTAAATTGTTGCAGAATTCTTAAGGGATGGGATGTATAGCTGCTTATTTATGTGCTATGAAGACTTATGGCTTGGTGGTTTAGGTTTTGATTGGTGTTTTTTTTAGTTAATTGCAAAACTGAATTTATTTTGAGGCAGTTTGAAGCATTACCACTAAACAGAAAACATTTATGTTTAGATATTTTGTATAGAAAGCCAAAGGGCTTGAAACATCTTAATGTTTCAGCATGTTTTAATTTTCTTCTCTTGTTTCTTCCCACTATTTAGAGCTTTTCTATCTTTCTCACAAACTGGTGGACTTGTACCCAAATAATCCTGTAAGTTGTTCTAAGCCTTCATTACCAGGTAGTTTTTTCTAGGTGAAAATACATAAAAGTTGTAATGTAATAGACAGTTTGAGCAACAGGATTCGAAATCTGTTTCTGGATGGAGCTAGTAAACGTGGTTCACTGCTTTTATTTTCTAAGCATCGTAATTTTCTTTACCAAGGTTCTTTTTTTAAAACAAAGTACCTGTAAAATATATTCAATGTGAGGTATTCACTTTGAACAATAATTTAAAACAAATGCTACAGTAATAAACGTATATGCCTCTCTGGGCAACCTTTTCCAATGTTTTATCACCTTCATAGTGCAAATTGCTTTCCTTTTACTCAGTCTGAATTTCCCATGTTGCAACTTGTACCCATTGCCTCCCATCCTATCACTGCACCTCTGAGAAGAGCCTGGCTCTGTCTTCTGTATTCCCTACCATTAGGTAATTGAAGACAGCAGTAAGCTTTCCACTTAGCGCTCTCTTCATCAGGCTGAACTAACCCAGTTAGAGACGTACATGCCAGCAGTTCTAGCTTGTCTGTAATATCAAATAATTTGAAAAGCTGACTGATTTCAGTGAAAATGTTCCTAACTTCTCTAACTAAATCTGTTCCTCTGTTTTACATCACCTATGGTGAAGTTTCACGAAAATCAGTGTGATATATCTAACAATATTCTTTTTTGATTTTAATGTGCAGGTGTCATGGTTTGCAGTAGGATGCTACTATCTCATGGTTGGCCACAAAAATGAACATGCCAGAAGATATCTCAGGTAAAATTTTTTTTTCCCAGTTTTCCTTAGTGAATCTGTTGCTCACTTGCTAACTAAATACTTAATATTCAAGATTGTTTGTAAGCTCATAAAGTAAGCAGAAGCCTCGGTAAACTGGTTACTACCAAAATATTCCTCTTGTTGACACCCTTTTTTTGGTACAGCAACTTAGACCTCAACCTTCTAGATACTTTAAAAAAGACATACAGACTTTTGTGGAATCTCTTTTGGCAGTCACCCTCCCGTTATGGGCAGGTGTAGTCCCTGCGTTCGCTCTTGCTGCCAAGCTAACTACAGCTAGGTAATCAAGCCTCAGTTCTTAGCTTAAGGACACTCAGACATTCTCCCAGGTTCAGGTTTCATATCTTAAAGGGAAGAGTTAGATAGACAATTCTGACATTTGGCTGTGTCTAGTTCTTTCTTTGCACAAGCAACTTTGGACTTTGGACTTTTTAGGTTGGTCAGTCAGTCCAGTGCTCTTTCCTGTTGGTCTTCTGTATGTCTATTGATTATCAGAACTGGGGAGCAGGACCTTGCTGTGAAGTAGAGCGTTTGTTTTGGTGCTGCACGCTTAAAATGAGAAGGCTTAAATCAATCTGTAAGGCTTTAATTTTTCTTCTTGAGACTTTATAGACAATATTTGTAAAGATGGGTTAGTAATTTAGACTGTTCAAATGCCTGCTTATTATGAGTAAACTATTTAAATTCCTGACACGAACCAGTTTGAAATTCTTCAAGAAACTGTCCTGAGTGACATAGGTGGTTTTGGTGGTGAAATAAAGAACATCTTTATTGAATCTGCAAGCATCCCTAGCCAGGAAGGGTCTATAGATGTGTTGGGGGCAGGGGGGAATCGGAATTCAAGGTGGTTCTGGTAAAGAGGAAAAAAGGTCTGGTAAAAGTGAAATAGTAACAAGATGCCCCAATTTGTTGAGAAGAATGACAGTGTACAACTACAAGGCTAGGGACAACTGTGGGCTAGGCAGCAGTTTTTAGAAAAGGATCTGGAGATACCATGGATAAAAACACAAGCTCCCATATCATTGTTTTGGAGTCGCAGGACATCATGCTGGAGCATGCTGAACAGGGTAGAAGGCACAGCTGGGCATGTAAGGGAAGTATCATTCTGGCTGCTCCAGAAGGAGCTATCTACATGCTTCAGATCTTGCAAAAGGGCTTACCTCATCTCAGCACCAATGAGGAAAACAACGTTTGTGATAGAACATAATCCATCTTTTATAACAACAACAAAGCTGTATTGTCATGTGTCGCTGCTGACAAATTAACATGTGTGGAGAACTCAAGATGGATGTGAGATATTTGAATTGAATTCAAGAGAAGGCACTAAACAAGCATTCTGGAGAAGGTGGCCAATGAGGAAAGTTTTTGAAGGGATTGAAGCTGTCTAGGATGTAGGGTGGGAAGATGCAGATGTTCGAATATGTGAAGTTTTGTCCCAGGAGACAGTGAACAAACTGTTCTCTAGCATCTGTGATGAGAAATAATGAGTTTAACCGTGACAAAATTTAGATTAAATGTTAGAAAAAAATTAAGTGTTTAAGGATAGTTAAGCAATAGAATAGATTACTTGTGGAACATGTAGGATCTCCACGTCAGAAGCTTTTAAGAAAAGATTGGGCACATCTGTCATGAGCTGTTTAGTTATCAATGCCCTTGCCTTCAGACTGAGAAGAAAACCTACAGAGCTTTCTAATGTTCCTGTCAAGTCCATCTTTCTGTAAAGACTCCAGATTGCAGTCTTCAGCTCAGGACTTGAGTGACATTTTGTATACTTCTCTGATGCACGGCAGCTGTCTGATGTGACAAATACGCTTGTCTTCATTAAGGCTAGTACACTTATATGGCAAAATTTCAACAGACAGTTCAACCTCAGTGTTCATTTGGTATTTTCATATCCTGCTTGTGAAACTTACGTTTGCTAGAATATATTTATTTTGAAATGTATAGCTAGAATTTTGTAATACTTAATGAGCCACTAGTAATGTTGTGTGTATTTTGCCTAATTCACCTATTATATCATTGTTTATGTTCAGTAATATCAAATAATTCCTGCTGTCCATGAACAGCAACAGAAATAATACAATAAATTCTTGAAAAGGTGTGATACTTTTAAGTGCTAAATAGTTTGTTGAACTTTTAAAATTAACTTTGTTTACCACCGGTCATTACAGAAGATTATCATGGTAGTTACCTAACCACGTGGCATAGCATTGCTATGTAAGTACTCATCTGAAGCAGATGAAATTTAATTTCAGATGTGTTTGCTTGTGACATGCTCTTGTTTTCAGCAAAGCTACTACACTTGAGAGAACCTACGGACCTGCGTGGATAGCATATGGACATTCATTTGCAGTTGAGAGTGAGCATGACCAAGCAATGGCCGCGTACTTCACAGCTGCGCAGCTCATGAAAGGGTATGTCAAAAATATCATATTCAGAAAAATTAAAATTAATCCATAAATAGTGTAGAATATTGACCTATATTCCTTTAAACATTTGCAACAATTACCTGGTAGAGAACAAAGGAGAAAAAAACCCAAATAATTTAATCATCTGCACTTAGCTGCATTATTTGTGATTACTGTTGTGATTTTGTAAGTTCTAAAGTCAAGATTTATATTTAGGTAATCTATGTTCTACCTGAAAGTTCTCTGAAATTTGTGAATCATGTTTGTCATACCAGCTCATAAACTGCTGTATAGTAATATCTTGAACAGCTGTTTCATGCTGTGGAGAAGGTTGTAAAATGAGTAGTGGACTAATCATGTCATATTGCATATAAAACTATTGTATTTGATTGTAGTTATTGGTAAATGTAATCCCTTTAATTATTACTCCTTCCATATTCCATTTGTAAATGAGATGTATGAAGGAAACTAGGAAAAAAAACCCCTCAGAACTAACTTAAGCACTGAAAAAAATGCATGTGATTCCAGAGCAGGTTACAATTATGTATTGAAGTTCAAATTCTTGTCAATAACTAAGAAAAATGTAAAGTCTTTTAAACTGCCCCTTAGGAGTACATTTAAATCAGCTTTTACTTGGATGTACACAAACATACGCAAACACAGTTGGCATTTTATAGTTTGTGATGCCGTTCCTGATAAGTGCATGTTTGTGCTTTTGTGGGTTTTGGGTTGTTCTTTTTTTTTTTTTTTTAGGTGTCATCTGCCAATGCTCTATATTGGACTGGAATATGGTTTGACCAACAACTCAAAGTTAGCTGAGAGGTTTTTCAGCCAAGCTTTAAGCATTGCACCTGAAGATCCTTTTGTTATGCATGAAGTTGGAGTGGTTGCATTTCAAAACGGAGAGTAAGCTTGCAAAATAGGAGTAAATACAGTCTTAAACATGGATTATCCTGAAGTGTAATGTGCCAATATACCTACTAATTACTTACATTGAACTATAGTTTCCTTTGGTTATAGTTTAGATGGTGTTTACCCTAAACTCTTGCTTTCTACATTATTCTTCATTGTTTAAGATTGAACAAGGAAACCACTTAATGTTTGAGGAACATGCAGAGATCAATTATTATCTTGTGTGTGCCTGTCATTGGGTAGTCACGTGCCTTGAAAAGGCATCTGTCTGCACACACAAGTGCACACATGCTATAAAATTTTGTACCGCAAAACATTTTGTCAGCTCAGGAGGTTCCAAATATATTCTGAAAAAACCTAACAGATATAAGAACTGTTTAGTTGAATATTCTTGGTTTGCTTCTGATTTTTTAACTTTGTCTTGTTAGCTCTTAGAAGCACATGCAAAATATAGGCAAACATAAATTACTGCTTTTTACATCTAATTTCACTCATATGATGAAATAATGTCAAAGAACTGTTCCTTGTAATACCATTTTCTCATACTGCTAATGAAAAGTCTTCGCTAATTCACTTTTCTTTCCCTCCACCCCCTCAATTCTTAGCTGGAAAACTGCAGAAAAGTGGTTTCTTGATGCGCTGGAAAAAATCAAAGCTATTGGAAATGAGGTATTTTTCCTAATAACATGCACAACCATAAATTTGTAAAACTCCAGGAAATTCTGTAATATCTTGTGACAAAATACGCTGTGCTTATTTTAAGATAGAAGCAATACAATATAAATTTGACTTCAAAACTTGGGCCATCTACTTGTAATTGAGTATGTTGGGTTTTTAGATGAGAACCACCACACATTATCTTCAGTGCTACAGGAAAAGGCAAAAAGTATGTTTCTATATTAAATTAAAAGAAAATAAGCATTGACTGGAGAGTGGAATCCAGGTCTCATTCTCAGTCGTGAGTCTTAGTAGACCAGTGGTTCTTGACCGGAGGGTGGACCTGGGTATATGTGTGAAGATGGTTTCTCCCACCTTAAGTGTTAGCCATGTCTTGAATGACTTCCACTTTTGTTAGGACATAATCCTATAGGTATGGATTTGTTTTCTTTCTACTAAATAGAACCACTGTACGGGAATGGGCCCAGGGATGCTTAACTAGCTTCCTGAAAGTAATCAAAATAATCACTGGCAAAAAGTTTGTCAGGAAATGTGCTTGTAGTTCAGGCACTTTTGTGAATCAAAAATCAGCCATTACAACCCTGATTCCTCAAACACTGGAACACACAAATGAGTTTGTACCTATTGGTAGTACCATTTATTTTATTTGTGTGTTGTCATCTTGTCTAAAGAAATACATTGTACTAGAGTAACTTAAGATGCCTTAATGAAAGCCATAGCACCTTGTGACAGGCTTCTTGTGAATTTCAAGATAGGTTTTCTCAATTTTTAGCTTGAATTTAGTTAATGAGGACACCACCTCATGGTAGTATAACTGTTAACAAAGCATCTCCTATCAAGATAATGAAACTGCTTCTAGAGCACAATAAACCTTCTATAAAGTGGAAAGCACTGAAAAAACTATAATCTTCATGTGGACAAGGCACACATTTACGAAAGCAAACTGCACAGATACTAATTTATATGCTCACCGATATATAAATAGGGTTGTTCTGTTTTAGTTAAAGCTGTATTGTTGTTCATGCGAATGCTACAAACTTTGTAGATCAGGCTTAAATTTATGCATATGCCTAAATTCTTTTCTGTAGCATTTTTCTTGTTTATTGAGAAGTACTAAGTATCAACATATCTATAAACACACAACTGGAAAAATTTAGAATTAGAGTGGGAAACACCTAAAATAACTAGAGATACAGAGATACTCTTACATTGTTATAAATTGCAAATTCATAATGCAATTAAGTCCAAATGATTAATAATTTCAGCAAAAAGTTTTAAGGATTTTGTTGGCTCAGATTGTCTTCTGTGTGCCTCGTAAATGAGGTAATTTATTTAAAGCAGATGAAGTTAGACTATGGAGAAGACAGTAAAAAGACCTTCAGTATTTATGATTATTTTACAAACACCTAATTTAGGGGTCTTCAGTGCTCCTAGGCTGAGAGGCTTGATGTGATTTTTAGTTAAGTAGAAGACAAAATTTGGTTTGCATCCAAGTTTTATTATCACTGACCCTTTAAAGAAATTTAATTGGGTTTGGGGAATGGAAAAATAGAAAAATGAGTTATTAAATAAATGTTTTGAGCTTAAATATGTGTTTTGAAAAGAATGGAAAATGCTTGTGATATTTTTCTTGGTCATGAATTAATTGCCTTGTTCATTTGTATGTTTTTTGTTTTTTTTTTTAAGTAGACAAAATTCAGTTACAATCGGGAAGCTGCAGTTATTTAAATTGTTGCATTATTTTGCAGGTAACAGTTGATAAGTGGGAGCCTTTATTGAACAACTTGGGACATGTCTGCAGAAAACTCAAGTAAGCAGAGAGTACTGAATCTACATTTATCTGGAATACTACACAAATGTGTTTTCTTTAGGCCTACTTCTCATTTATATCAAGCCTATGTACCACACGAGAGCAGTTTAGAAGCACTTTATAAGATGCCCTAAATCAGCTTGTGAACATAAATACATTAATCACTCCTTATATCCAGTTTACTACACACCAGTTAAAGTCCTTAATGTGAAAGCCTTTCCTTAACTATTGGTTCTTATTAGATAGAAATTCGGTTGTAGGCTTTTAGATCCTTGTATGGGTGTGAATTCTAACTGGCTGCTGTCCCAGTCCTGACATACTTGAATATGTCCACTGATTTAATTAACATAAAGGTGGTTTTGTGCTGATTAATTGCTTGGATCAGTGCTTGTGTGTTTGGTTGGTTTTGTTTTTTTTTTTTTTTAATTGAAGTTAAATATTCAGTGACATTAACACAGTAATAAAGTATTACTTTATGGGTTTTTGAGAACAGAACTATTTCATATTTCATTTCATATTTCCGTTCTAGGAAGAGAAAAAGAAAGTGCAAAGTACATATGCAAGCTTTAGCAGTTTTAACACAGAGAAATGTTTTCTCATTAATTACCTTAATCTGATTTTAACCAGTGTTTTCTTTTGTTTAATCAGTACCATATTTTTTTTTAGTGTCATGGTTTTAATTGTCCAATTGGTGTATACTGTAATTTTTGTTTCAAAGCTGCTAATGAGAATGTGATTATGGTAGATATAAGTTGTACTTCTGCTTCGGCTTTGGTAGTAATTGCTTTGTGCTTGAATTGCCAATTAGTCTTCATTTTCATTACAAAATACGGATGTATAATAGTTAACCCTTCTGCCAAGATCAAACAAAAGGCATTGCTTCTGGAATCTATTCATGAATATAATTGCGGGTTTTTTTCAAATACTTGTTTCAGTTATAATTCCTTTTGTCTCTTTTTAATTTCTATGATAAGTTAGTGACTGCTTACATCACGCTTACGACAACTTGCATTGTATTATTTGTTCAGGTTCAGAAAGCCAACGTAATGTATTTCTACATCCTTGTAAACCATCTTTCAAGAAAATCAAGTTGAGAATTTAGGCAGCTGTACATATGCTTTGACAACTTAAAAAATTCTGTAATAACTAATTTACTAGTGTTCGTAATACATGATACTGCTATTACAAAAAAACCTTACTGGATATATGTCTACTCACTAGCATTATGTGGTTGAAATTTGAAAGCAGCATATTAAAATACAGTGGTAGTTAATTGGACAGGTAAATGCTAGGAATGAAAATAAAATTCAAATCATGTGAAAGTTTTGTGCAGCAAGCAAACAGTTCCATAATTTTTCTGCCTTAATTGTTACTTAATGCCTTCTAACAACTTCATGTGTTGCTGTTTGCATCACTTCATTGTAACTACAGACATTAAAATGTCTTCTGAATAGACAATTGCTACTTTATTTTTAACAACTTGGTACTAGGACGTCAAATGTGACAATTTAATTTCTCAGAGTAATGCCACGATGTACATTTAATCCTTGTTTTATAAAATAACAAATGCAATAAGCAGTTTAATTAACAGATAATTTTCAAAGGAAGGGTGGCTGGTATTTGAAAGAAATTATGGATATATGTAAACCTTTTCTGACAGAGAAGGTAGCAAAATGGAAGTGATAAAAGTACCAGTGTATGTAGTGCTTAAGGGTTGTGAAATTTCTGCCCAGAGAGCTTTTCTTGCTTTCAACAATGAGTGATTTAGTCTCGTATTGCTCCTTTGCTCCCCTGGGGAGGAAAATGAAAGATACAGAAAGAAAGCTAATGTTACAATGAGCAGCATTAAACATCTAAAGCAATTTACCATATCAAATTGCTAAGATCATCTCCAAATGGGGCCTAGCTGTAGGCAGCTGTTGTGCTACATAAGGGGAACAATGATTCCTCAATTATGTTGAGGAAGAAAATTGTCAATATCCATGAGTCTTTTGTGCATTCTGTTACGTTCAGAGTACGAAGCAATAATTTTTAAGTTCTTGCAGGATTGCATGCTACTGAGCTAAGGAAAATACCGATGTAATGCTATAAAAACACCTTTCACCCTGAAGCTTACTAATAGATCTTCTGTATGTAACCCTAACAGGAAATATGAAGAAGCACTGGAATACCATCGCCAAGCTCTAGTACTGATTCCTCAAAATGCTTCTACTTACTCTGCCATTGGCTACATACACAGTCTAATGGGCAATTTTGAAAGCGCAATCGACTATTTTCATACGGTATGTAACTGGCTTAAATTAAAGTGCTGGTCACAGATTCTGTTATTTACTGTTTCATTCTGTTTTGGTTTTGGAACAGAGAACCAGCATGTTATCCAGCCTCCAAATTAGTGTTTATTTTATAATCTTAAAATTTTTTTAAAAGTCTTCCTAAGTTTGCTATGGATTCAGTAAAAAATGGCCACTTTGAGAAACTTAGTGGTTGAATCCTTCTTGGTTATAAATTAATTTAATTTCATAATTGTCATATACATTTTATGTACATAAACTTCTCCTACAGCTGAAATGATTTAAAATACTCCCTGACCTATGCCTTGAAGTGGAAATTTTACAGTAACGTACGCTATTTTCTGTTGTCTCAGATTTATCTTTATTACATTATACTTGTGTATTATTATTGCAGGACAGTTTTGGTGGTCTCACATTTTCATAGAGTAACAGTGAATTTTCCTCAGTTGAATTTTCAGCATTCAAGTTGATTGGCTTGAATTTAGCTGCAGTTCTATTTACGTAGAAGCTTGTATTACATACGTTTACTTGTAATTACTTTAAGCATGTCTCAGTCTATTTCGCTAGAGATTGTAGCTTAGCTATACAAAATTAACTTCCTCACAGGTTTTATAATCATTACTTTAGTATGTTATACTTCATGATTTGTGAATGATTCTCTCTCTGTATACATATTGTTTTCTGGTTTTGTTTTTGTGCTTTGCTTGCTTACTACTTCAGCCAGTTCATATGACAATATTATTTTGGTTGTGCAATGTTTTGCTTTTACAGTGAACACTATGCTCATAGCATTGTTGAGCAACAAAACAACAAGCTCAGAACCATCATGGACTTAAGATGTAAATGGTTTTATTTGCTACTGAATACTTTTTACTGTTTTTTTAATAGGCCCTTGGTCTTAGGAGGGATGACACATTTTCAGTCACGATGCTTGGACATTGCATAGAAATGTATATTGGTGATTCTGAAGCCTACATTGGTAAGACTTTCACTTTTGTGACTCTTAAAGTCGAGTCCTTTGAGAGGAGTCTTTATTCTTACATCAAGAAAGACTGTCTACCATTACCTAGTTAACTTACAAAGTAGAGTATGTTTTTGTTTGGTGTTTTTTGTTGTGTTTTTGTTTTTTAAATGGGTCAGAACATACCAGCAATTGGAGATGACCACTATTTTTTCTAAGCGTCATGACAGTAAACTCTTACCAGTATAAAGAAAGGAAACACTTTGCCATTGGTGGTGGTGATGGTTTCTTTTATACAAAATATTGATTTGGGGCAGCTTAGAAACCAAAGGGAACAGAGAAAAAATAAAATAGAAATATGGAGTCAGAAAATCAGAGGACTTGATTTCAGCTAATGCTGCTGTAGAGAGATATGGGCAAGGCATTTTCACCATGTCAAAACTCCACTCTGTGGAGACAGGATAAATTCTTCTGCTTCCAAAAATAGAGTTTTACATATGGTAAAAAAAAAAAAAAGCTTCATAACAGTAATACATTACATCGCCACAGTTTGAAATATTCTATGAAAGCTTTCTGCCCCCAAAAAAAACTTTATAGCGACATATTTCTGCTTCATTGAACTTACTGATTTATCTGTAATGAACATAGTTGATGTCCTGTCAAGCATGTTAATGAGGCTGAAGCCAGTAAAAGCCATCTGTGTGCTCTGTTGCTTTTCCTGCACATTTTTCGCACAATTGAAGCAGATGTTTCTTCTCAATATTGTCTTGCTCCATATGTAGTTACTTAACACATCTGGAAGAACCATGCAGCTGTGTGATATGCATTAATGCAAACCATGCTGTGTGTAACTTAAACAACAAAAAAAGCCTCTTAGAGAACTGGGAAGGGAATTGGCAATTACTTCTAATAACAGACTTTTGAATCTGAGTTGTACTTGTTATATTGTGCTTTTTTTTTTTAAAAGGGGGCTGCTGTATTTTTTCAGAACAACTCTATTCAGCTTCAGTCATTAAGCAGCAAGAGCTCCCTGTCGGTCTGAAAGCAGAGAATCATAGTTGTTTCTGGATGATAGTTTCTTTGAGATACATTTTTGGGAGTGTTCACTTGGAATAAACTAATGGTTTGACTGTTTTCCTAGGAACAGAGATCAAAGACAAATTAAGATGTTATGACTTTGATGTACACACAATGAAGACATTAAAGAACATAATTTCACCTCCCTGGGATTTCAGAGAATTCGACATAGAAAGACAAACTCTGGATGAAAGTGGCATAGTAACGTTAGAGACATCACATCAAAGGAAAAGTACAGATACCAGTCGCCCCTTGGAAGAAACATTTGAGATTGAAATGAATGAAAGTGATATGATGTTAGAAACATCAATGTCAGACCATAGTACGTGACCATAAATGCTGGTAGACAGCTCCTTTTGTCTAAGTGTAATATGTTTGTTTTAGCATTTTTGTTATGGTGTTATACTTTCAAGAATTTGCTATTTTTATATGAATTCAAACTACTACTCTGTACTTAACACCAGAGAAATAATGCTTGCCTTAAGGATGATTAAAAAGTATACATGATGGACTATTTCTACAAAATTAATCATACATGATGAAGTAAATAAATTCACTTTTTTTTTTAAACTGTTTACTGATCTATGTGTCTGCCATCAGTAAGACTGTGAAGGTTTAAAAATAGTACTTAACGTGGAACCATTAACAATGTTGTTAAATTGAATAGCCAGTCTAATATAGTATTATTGTGGCTTCTGTGTTTTCATCCTGTCTGTGAGGAATGCTTTCTTAGTAAATAGACCAAAAAAAAAATCCATGAAGTTTTATATTTACTACTCTATAAATATGTATTCCTTTAAGGAGCAATTTCAGTGTTTTTCCATCATTTGACTCTAATTTGGTATATATTAAATTGATGACAAAGCATGTTACTTTGTTATACTTTCTCCTAGTTATTAATTTCAGTTCTTCATCATTACTCTGTATTGTATTACTGAAAGATCGTTTAAGAACTGTTTTTGGTAAGCTGACTAGCCAACGAACTTGAATCGCATAAACATTAAGATAAATCAGTCTTACCTGCAGTTAGCATTACAATAAAGTCATAAGCCACAGTGTACTACTGTAGGGACGGCAGTTGTGCTCTTTACATGTAGTTGTTTTGTCAGTGCAAAAGATTAACTAGGTGGTACACATACACAGTTTTTACAAGTCTCTGAAGTGTGCTATTTTTAAATGTCATTGGTTCACTGAAAAATGAAGTAAAGCATATGCCTCTGAAACAGCAGCAGTGATTTGTCCATCCACTAAACAGGACAGGTCTGTTTGCCTTCTTAGCATGAATGTTGAACTTATTTTGTGTAAATTTTTCCCTCCTCTTCTTGCCTTTTCCACATATGTCACTGTGGGGGCTTAAAATTAAAAACTTAATGCTACAAGCTGTCATAATATTTTCTTCTGTGACTTCCAGCAAAATTTGGCATTGAATGTTTAGAATAGATTTCCTGAAGTTTAGCAGTCTGGACTTTAGTGTGAAGTACTTCAGAACTCAAGAATTAGCAATTTTTCTGTAGAGAAAGGTTTTTTTTCATTAAATACAAAAATGATTTTTGTTTTAGCAAACTAAAATCATTGGTCTAAAATGTAATTTCTACACTCTATCTCAGTACATTTGTGTTAACGTTTAAACATGTATTTTCAATTATGCTTTTAGCATAAAACGTATATGTTTGGTTATTGTGATATAATTTTCATCCACTTTATTGGGGCAAAGTATAAAAAAACCTGACATATTACTGCAATTCATGAAATATTTCCTATACCTTTTTTTGGCACTTTATGTAATTAAGAGGAGGCAAGGGGTAAATCCAAGTACCTGTCTTGAAACCTTGCTGTCGTTTTTGCTTTCCCACAGTCCATCTTTCTTGATTAATGGTCCTTTTAACTTTAAGACAGACAATGTTTACTTTTAATTTTGCCAATGAATGGGTATCAAAGGATGGGCTGATACTGTAAATGTTTGAGTGATTTTTTTTTTTTAATTTTTGTATAGAGTTTTGCATAAATTGGAAAATATAAACTACTACTTCTCATCCCACGACAGCTATCTCATGGCTCATTGAGTTCTCAGCGGCCAGGTTCAGAATCCTAAGGAACATGCACTTAGTAGAGACCACTACTTGGAAGAAATTGATAGGTGGGAAGGCCTTCATTTATCTGAGGATTCTCGTTAGCCAATCTGAGATATGTGCTAGTGCATCAAAATACTAATTTTCCCTTTTCCTCTGAAATTCCAATGATTTGCTTGCTGTGCTGCTGCTCAGACAGATTTTTTTGCTGTGACTGATTATGTCTTCATTCTTTGTCTCTTTTCCTGATAGTGCTCTCATGAATCCCCATCTGGATCAGGGAGACTTCATTGCCTCAATGCGGGCCACATACATAGTTTGAATCCAGGGTATTGGCTGTTTTCCCCATGTCTGTTCATTACTGAACATGAATGACACACCTGCACTTTAAAGTTCAAGGGTATCGAGTGAGGAAAAGCTAGGGGAAGAGTCTGTGTTTTAATAGCAATTGCACACACTCTCACTGTTGAAACCTGATTGGGTCCAGGAGATCCCTTTGCTTTATGAACACCAGCAGAGTATTGTAGAGAAGTCTGGTTCTGTCCCAATGACAGTGGGAATTGTTCTGTGACTCCACAGAGGGAATTACGGATGCGCAAGTTACTATTCCATGTGTTAGAACATATGGATTGGAGTATGTGTCCAGCACAGAATTCAATACCAATTCCATATTTTCTTAGACATTAGAAAGTAAGGTGGATGAAAATGTTTTACTTCCTAGTTCTAAAGTACTTTGGGTAAAGTTGCATGTTCTCCTGGAAAACATGGGATGAGTCTTAAGTGGAAAAGTCTTTATCCCAGCAGAGTGTGGGAAAAATTAATCATTTAGGAACAGTATGCATCTCCTGGCCAGCATTGGCTCTCTTTCCTTCAGTGTGCCTGGCTAAAAAGTTTGTACAGAGGGTTTTCTTTTCTTTTGGTATCTGGTAGTTTGTGTGTGGTTCAGGTGACTTCTTATGTTTGAGGTAAACTGGAGATTTTTCCTGGGCACACTAGAAGACTGGCCTTAAAGTCTCATCCTTTAAAGGATCCTTTGGTACTTATTTTTACATCTGTGCTTATGTATCCTGAATGATTGTAACCAAGAAGACCATCTCATAGATAAAGTGACAGTAAAGGCTTGTTGCTGCACACAGAGCAGCCAGAAGGCTATGGCCAACAGATCCTCAAAGAGCTGAACTCCCTTTTCTCTATAACGTTATCTATTTTTTTTAATCCAGCATAGGTAAATATAGTTTTCTAGTAAGACATCGTGGCAATTTCTACATGGAAGTTGGCAAAAAAGTATAGCAAATCAGGTCTTTTGTCTAATGTAAGGCATGGATACAAGCCTTGGTTGTTTCCTTTTTTCTCTGTTACTACTATTTTCACTGATGAAATAGTTTAAAAGATTGATAAAATTTAATATTTTGTCCTGCACTCTCTAGTTATGATCTGATGGTATGTCGGCTCTGGAGACAATACTGTTTCATAGTATTCTGGCCCTGCCCGTAGGAATCTACTTACCCCTGTGCTACTTCCTCAGTTGTGGTAATACAAATGTTTGTGGTTATGTTGTGAATCAAATCAGGGAACTGGTCCAGCATTTAAAAATCTTTTCTCTGTCTGATCAGTTCTCAGGTTCAAAGACAGCAAACCGCTGCTGTGTTAGTGTCATCAGTGGGGCAGAGTGGTAGGAGTGGGAAGAAAGGGAGGGACGAGCGAGAATGGGCATTGCTACAAAGGCAGCGTATCATGACGCTGCGCCTCGGCAGGTATCTGATGGAGGGTTTTTGGCTGGGTGTTGCTGGCCTTCATTTATTGGCATTAAAAGTTACCTAGAAAGAGACGTATGCAAAGTGTCCTAGATTGTGAATGACTTTTCCTGGACGTCAGAGGAATTCTTGATATAACTTGGCTCGGTTCCCAGCCCTTTAGGCAGCTACAATTAGGTTAAAGCTTGCGAGCTGGTTGATGATGTGCGTCTCTTAGACAGCACTTTAGGGAAAGGTTCTCTCTCCTTTCTCTTCCGTTCAATCTTTGGGTCTGCTCTTGTTCTGTCCAAATCCTTGTCTTTGCACCAGCAGCTCCTGCTGTGCCCTAGTCTTCTGCACTTCCCAGCACTTGTCCTACTCCAGTCCTGCTCTTGCCTGGACTCTGCTTCCTAGATAGTGCTCGGTGCCTTTCTGGGTTATTCTGACATTCTGATTTTCACCCTGGCTCTAGTGAAATTGAGTATTGTCCTTGTCCTCCTGAGGTCTTTGGTTATTAATTTTTGTCTGACTTGACCTCAGGTTTTTGACTTCTGCTTCAAGTCATTGCCTCAGTTGGCTTTGGCCACTGGGTACAAGGGTCCAGGACTTCATCAGGTTGAGTAGCTTATTCACATGTCCTCAGAAGAGACACCCTCACTCTGTCACATAACCTGATCCCTTGCAAGGATCATTCTTGTCCCACAGTGGGGCGATCTGGCTGTTGCCTTAAAGGTTTTCAGAATAGGTTTGAAAACCCACAAGATACTTCTGCTGCAAATGGCTCCAACAGTTCCTTCCCAGGTACTATTGCCTAAAAGATTTGAAGTGGAATAACACATTTCAGAGTTTCCTCGGCCAATGCCACCTGCTTTTATTATTCGGCATCAAATCATGTATTTCCTTCGTGTTGTGGACAGCTCTTTGAGGACTGACAGTGCAGCAGCATCTGAATACTGGCAATGACCCTGTGTATTTTGCTTAAATTGCAGGCATTTTTGCTCACTCTGTCTAGTTTCAGTAGCTCCAGAGGAGTCCATCAGTACATACATGATGTGCCCTTACTCAGGAGTTTGCTGTGCCTCTGTCACCAAGCCTAGGAGAAGTAGTCCAAGACATCGCAACTCACCCAGGAGTTTCAAGAAGCTTTTTGGATCTAGACATTGCAAAATTTGTTGATTGCAACCTAGGACTGAATAAGCCTTGATCTCATTGACAGGTCAGTACTTACTTCCAGACCAGCCACCTGGAAGACCAGTTTCCCCTGGGGGCATCTCAATTCAGGGACACCTTGCAGGTGAGAGATTATTCTGAAGCTATATTGCTATATACTTCCCATGTTCTTGTCCTTATTCTGCCCATTACTAGTGACCTCCCAAGGGACTTGCCACTGCCAGAGACTGGACTGCGGCACTGTCCGACTCTACAACCATTCGTACATTCTTATTTGCTATGGTTCTCTTATTCATTAAGACAAATCAGATGCCAAGCATCTACCCGTATTTGACAAAAGCTATTGGGGTTGATGCAGAAGACCACAGGATGTGAGGCTCTGCAGGAGCAAAAGCAGTAGCTGAGATTTGGGGAGCCAGTCACAAAGGCAGGGAAATGTCAGCAAGAAGAAAAACTCTCAAGTCTGCTGCATGGCCTGAGAGGCTGAGGCTGGTGGTGCATAGTCTGGGTGCCGGCACTGCTCTTCTAGGTCGACCCCTTCTAGATATCTCCTAGAATATATATTCTGTCTAGAATGTCTTCTAGATATTACACGCAGGCCCAAGACTCGTGAGCTGATGCAAGTAACGAGCAATGGCCTCTTTTCCCACCCTGTTTTCTCCCCAGGACCTGGCTAGCTTTCAGGCCCTGCATCCTAAGACCCTGGGTGACACGTTCCCGAGGTGGCTGTGTCCATCCTGCTGTATGAGTCAGAGGCAAGGCCATGGCAGAGAAGGGCCTGAGCCAGGCCTCCGCAGCCAGGGCTAGCAGGCATCCATGGGTATAGGTCGGGACAACCAGAGGGCAACGGACAAATTTCTCCGTCGTCCCCTGGCCAGCAGCACAGTGGAGGCCCTCTGGGGTTCCTGAAAGTGTCTTTCCCCGCCACCAGGGAGGATGGGGACGGGGACGGCGGCAGCAACGCCTCCCCACAGCCTCCACCGCTGACGGGATGGGACGCAGGAGCCCCGCTCGCCCCCCCTCTCCGCCCTGCGAACTCTCGCGAGATTTCGCCAGGCCAGCGGCCAGTTCTCGCGAGGTTTCCGCCTCGCTGCGGGCAGCGGCGGCGGCTCCATGCGGTCGGAGCGGGAGGCCGGGCCAGGGCTGATGCGGGGCGGCGGTCGCGAGAAGTGGCCCATGGACATCCCGCTGCGGTGGGAGTCGCCGCGCCGCGACCCGGACGCTCCGCCAAACCCGCCGCCGCCGCCACCTTCCCCGCCCTCCCCGCTGCCGCCGCCGCTTCACCCGGCGGCGGGTAAACAGCGAGATGAGAAAAAAACGGCTCTGAGCAAAGTGAGGGGGCGCGAGCGCAGCTCCGGGCGGGAGGGGCACGCGCGTGGCGGGGGGGCCGCAGCGGGGCTCGCCCCTGGGCGGTGAGGGAGGCGAGGAGGGGCGGGGGGGACGGTAAGGAGCGTCTCCGGTGGGAGATGTCTGAGGATCAGAGGAAGTTTGCAGCGAGGAGCGTGGCGCAGGTAGGCCCTGTGCAACAGACTGAGTCTAATTTCAGGAGGCTCTGGTGTTGAAACGGATGCTGCTTCATCTGCAGAATGAGGGGGTTTATTCGCGGAAGTATTTTAAGATCCCCAGCAGCAGCGCTGCAAATTTGCGTGCCTTTTCACCTTTCATTCTTCAGACATCAAGATTGGCTGTTGCTGTGGCAGAGCAGCTCCTGCGAGGACAAGAGCGCTTCTCTCTCTCCCTGGCTTTAGTCGAGCGCTTTTCAAAGAATACTTATATAGAGTACTGTGAGGTTTGATTTATTCCCATTTTCTAAATTGGAAAACTGAAGCACTGAAAATCACTATAATTTAAAGTTAAGTCAAGTTAAATTCAGATATTGGCAAGACATGGAAATAGATTATCTGAAGCTTGATGGCCATTTTACTGTTTTGTGTGCTGGCATCGTTCTGTCCCAAAGGTTTCCGTATGGTTTCCCGGCCTTTATCATTGGCCAGTTTACCTAAGTGTGGTGGGTTGACTTTGGGTGGCTGCCAGACCCCCAGCCAGCTGCTCTCTTGCTCCTTCCTCAGCAGGACAGGGGGAGAAAATAAGGTAAAAAAACTTGTTGGTCAGGATAAAGACAGGGAGATCACTTACAAATTGCCATCATGGGCAAAACAGACACAACTTGGAGATAATTAATTTACTTTATTGCTAATTAAAAAAATTAGAGTAGAATGCTGAGAAACACCTTCCCACCCTCACCCCTTCCTTCCCAGGCTCCACGTCCCTGCCCCCAAGCAGTGCATGAGGATGGGGAATGGGGGTTGCGGACAGGATGTAACAGCTCCTCTCTGCCTCGCCTTCCTCCTCACACTCTTCCCTGCTCCAGTGTGGCATCCCTGCCATGGGGTACAGTCCTTCATGAACTGCTCCAGCGGGGGTCCCTCCCACATGCTGCAGTTGTTCATGAACTGCTGCAGCATGGGTCTTCTCCATGGGCTGTAGTCCTTCAGGATAAACCTGCTCCAGTGTGGGCTCCTCTCCACAGGTGCAGGTCCTGCCAGAAGACCTGCTTCTGTGTGGGCTCTCTCACGGGCTGCAGCTCCCTTCAGGGCACTTCCACCTGCTGCAGCATGGGGTCCCCCATGGGCTGCAGTGTGGATATCTGCTCCACCATTGCCCTCCGTGGACTGCAGGGTGACAACCTGCCTCACCATGGTCTCCTCCACAGGAATCTCTGCTCTGGCACCTGGAGCACCTCCTCCCCTCTTTCTTCTCTCACCTTGATGTCTGCGGGGCTGTTTCTCACACTTTCTTCCCCTCACTCCTCTGTCTCACATGCTGCTGTGCAGCCTTTTCTGGCCTTTCTTAAATAAGTTTTCCCCAAGGTGCCACCATTGTGGCTGAGGGGCTCAGCTGTGCCCTGTGGTGGGTCCATTGAAGCCGGTTGGAATCAGCTGCGTCCAGCACGGGGCAGCCCCAGCCGCTCATCACAGTGGCTGCCCTGCAGCCCTCTGCTGTCAGCACCTGGACACATAAACCTAATACACTAAGATGCTGTTGTAATAAAAGACTTAAAAGTTAGTTTAAATAATTTTAAAAAGAGAGACTGTAAAAATTTTATGTAGTCAATATCTATTTTTTTGGTAGTTTGTTAATATCTTTTGTTCTTGGCTAAATTGCAGTGGTTCTCAAGCTCTTCATCAGAATATTTCAGTTACCCTACAATTTTACAGTGTTAGCAGAAACTGAGATAGGGAAATTGTTCCATCTGTCAGTACATCCAAGAAGGTAAAGCACTAGGAGACTGATGCTGTAATTGAAGTTCCCAATTCAAGGAAGAGCTTTTAAAGAGGAGTAATATGATTTGTGTAGTCTCTTTCTACAGTATTTAGATCAAAGATAAATCTTCATTTTCTTTTATATATGCAGGTAGTTATTCGACGGCTTCCTCCTTGTCTAACTAAGGAGCAACTGGAGGAACAGCTACATCCTCTACCTGCCCATGATTATTTTGAGTTTTGCACTGCTGATCCCAGGTGAGGATGAGCTGTTTGTGTAGGTTTTCAGGTGCTTAAAACCTAATTAAGGTATTTTGGACATACCAAATCACATATTTTTTTCCTTTTTGTCAGTTTTGCTAGTTACTTAAAATATTTGTGAAGAGCTGGATACGTATGCAGAGACAATGCGTACCTGCCCTTTTCTTTTACACTGGTGATTTTAAAACAGAAATTTTTTGTATATGAATAGGACATAATTTTGTTTGAAACCCTGATGTTTCTTTTAACCTTCATTGGTAAAATGCAACAGACTGTTTTATCAGCTGTGAGAAAGTGTCAACCTAGGGCAAATATCACAGAAGCTTTTTCATGAGTGCCATTTGAGCTTAGTTTCTTTGTTTGCTTACATGTTTTTGTATTTATTTCATACAATTTTTCAAATAATCCTGTTTTATTCATTTTTGTCTCATGCAAAACTAAAAAAAAATAGTGGTTGATTTAAAATAAATCAGAATTGCTAGTATATTTGTATAATTTACTCAGTATGACAGTGGTAAAATACGATTCCCTTTCAAACAAAACAATTTCCAGAAGAGAAGGAACTTAACCACTAAAATAAACAAAACACCCTGTATGCTACATCTGCATGTGTTCTGAACAACTAAAGTATAAGATCCATCTTGCCCACCTTAGCCTATCTTAGTGTGCAATGAATCACCCTCCACAGGCACCAGATTTTTTCCATTGACTACAGAGGGATCCTGGATGTTAATTGCTGACCAACTTTTAAAGTTAGGGGTGACCCCACCCAGAGCAGATAACCTTTCCTTTGTAGGGAGTTGTTTGTGACAAATTGCACTTGGAACACGCTGGTTCCTGGGCTGATTTTATTTGAAAGGATGCTGCCACTTCTTGCCACCACTGTGTTATTAGATGGTTAACTCTTGACTGTATAAGTTCTCTCAGAACCAATACCACAATCAGAAAGAAACAAATGTCTGTTTAGCGAAACTTTATGGCAGTTGCCTGGTCTAGGTAGTTACACATATGTGCAGCAACAAAATAGTAGGTGCTTCAGCTTTTCTGGTAGGACCACAAAGGATGTGAAATAAGGAAAGTGGAATATTTAGTCTGATTGAAAGTCTTTGTAGTTACTTACATTTCTCTTCTGAACCTCATCATCCATATTTCCAGATGGGTCTCTTTAAGGCTTCTGTCCCAGATGTTCATTTGATAAAGGGGAAAATATCAAAGGCAAACCAAAAATTCTCTGAAGAAGAGTGTCTCTGTCCTCAGTGTGTTTAGCTGCATGAAGGCCAGGAAACAGTTAAAAAATTACAATTTTAATTTTCCAGAACAATTGTTGGCATAAGAATTTAGGGAGTCAGCCATCTTTGAAAAGAGAAGGCACTGACAACAGTTGTACATATAAAGTTTCATTTTCTCTCTACTTTTATGTGATGAAATTTGGAGTACTCAAAAATCTTGCTGTCCACTCATTTAATTGCATCCATGTCAGGTTACTGATGAAAGATACCGTGGTTTTTCTCTACTGCTGTGTTATTTGTCATGTACTTTCATATAGCTAGGGACAGAACATACGTACATTGAAAAAGTTTGTTAGATCGCATATATGACATAGTTCATTCTGGTTAGAGGGATGAGGACATGCTTAGAACACTTTAAAAATTCGTTTGCCTTGAAGAGCAGATCTTGGTGATTAAAAATAACAGAAAGTCTGAAGAAAATAAAGCTGTACTTCTTATATTGTTTTGCTACTAGACTTCAAGATGCAGCAAGCAAAAAATACACATTTTTAAACTTTTTTTTTGAACAATGAAATCTCTGATATGTGTTACTTGGATTGTCAGTTTCCTTGAGTCTTGTGTATGAGCCCTGTAATAAAATAATGATGTGGGAGAAAAATGTTCTCTTCCTCCTGAATTTTGGATTCATCTCCACAAATTTAAACTCTCTAGAAAACAGTATTTTCATATAAGTTTGGATTTTTCAGCATGAATTGTTTCATATTTGCCTTTTTTTTTGCTTCATCTTGCTTCTTAAAAATTATGCTTTCATACAAAAGATGTCTTTTTTCAGAATGGCTTTATCTTTACAAGGTTTGTATGGCTACAACTTCTTTCAGCAAACTATGTGGTTTAAATGGGCATTTAGCTGCAGTTCTGCAGAGTATTGGCTTGACTGATTATTTGTTCTTTGACTGGCCCAAGATCGCCTTGCCCCCTTTGCCTTCTTTGTTTGAATGCTGACGCGTACCCGTGTACATCTGTTTATGATTTAACGCTTTACATGTTCACACACTGTAGAATATACAGTAAACTTTCAGAAATTGTAAGTTCAGAGACAAGATTAATACAATGAGTCTTAGTCTCCTCTTAGCCAGCGGAGAACTCTTCTGAGTATAAAGCATTGTTTTGCAGTAATCTATCACGTTATGGACAGTTCACAAAATTTCAGAAAACTCTCTGTGGATGTGTCTTCACGCCATTCCAGCTAACAGGAAGAGCTACAGGCAAAGTGGGGCATGTTCTCTCTACAGTGCCCTCTGCCTTTTACTGATAAGCTGTTTTCTAGATCCTGTACCATGTATGCATAGTGGCAGCCAATCCAGAGAATTGAGTGATAATAAAAACATGGGAAGATTAAAAGCAAATTTTATGTTACCTAACGAGAATGATTTGGAGAAGCTACGCTGTGAAGAAGATCTGTTTGTTGGAAAGAGAAAGGGGCATACAAATCTTTTGATGCAGAAGCAGACAAATCTGCCTTAAGAGCTGTAACATCTCAGTTTAACCGCATCCTGTGTAACTCTGGATAACAAGTTTCTAAGAGCTCGTTCAGATTTATGTGGAGTACAGACTTTTTTTTTCCACACAGCACTCTGTTAAACCATAGAACTCCTTGTCAGAAATTGATGCCAGAAATTATGGAGGTTGAAAATCGTTCAGGAGCAGTTAGACAAATATTTATCTGTGAAAACCTATTAAACACAAGGATGCAAGTTCTGTATTACGAAGTCCCTAGGCTGCAAGTAGCTGAAATGATATACTAGGTGAAGCATCAGTGTATAGTTTCCCCTTTTTAATAAACTTCCTCTAAGCGTCCTCTACTAGTTGCTGTCGGAAAGAGGACTAGAGAGGTCTAACTATAGCTGTTTCTACATTTTTGTTTCCAAGGTCATCTCACCCTAGAGGACAAAACAAACAAGATATGCATATCAACTCCAGTTTCTCTTTTTGCAGTCTAAAGGTTATGTTTAAGTTTACAATGTCTTCGTATAGGCAAGCTATAAAACTTTTTAAAATTTCATTTGATTAAGTAATGTCATTAATGTATTACACTTTTTCAGTTACATCCTTTTCAGTAAAATCATTTCAGAAATTGACTGTTGCATTGTGTTTCATTCATTTTTTCAGATTCATCTGATTCACTGCATTGAATTTATTCTTTCTTGTACATTGACATCAAATTACAAACAAAACACTGTTTCTGTGACATCAAAATACGAACAAAACACTGTTTCTGTGACTGATTCTATGGCCTTCAGGGATGTTTGCTGGATAGACACACTATCTATGGCTGATAATAAAGACTGTGCCTTCCTGACAGTCTATCTTGTTCTCAGACTCCAAATATTAACTATTTTTTCCAGGTTTTCTTTTTTGTCTGCCTGTGAATGTTTCTGAGTCTTCTAAAACTTAAGTGATTGAGCTCTGGCCCTGCAGGATTTGGGTCATCCCTTGGGACTGGCACTGAATGCTGCGTGCTAGGACTTGTTAATAGTGTTGTGAGGTTATAAAAGTAAAGAGATCTGAACAGGAGCTTTGCTTATGTGAAAATCAGTCAAATAGTTGATGTCATGCCATATATCACAGACACTGATAAAGCTTCTTGCAAACAGCACTCCTTTTCCCTTCATAACTTCTTCCCAACATTTTGTTCAGGATTATTGTAGGCAAATAGCATTAGCACTGTAGAATGGTGGTATGTGCCCAGGAACTGCAGCTCTGAAGGGGCAGCATCTTTAGACCTTCAAGGTAGCTGCCATTACTGTGTTCTGGATGGAATGAGTGACAGTCTGTCATCACAACTGCATCGTGTTTCTGCTTCTCCACTGCTGGGCAAATTGTGCTCATTTATGTCTGTAAAAAGGGAAGGCTGAGTTCATTTAAAATTATTCTGTTTCCATCCACTATGTGAATGACCACAGAAGGTGAGAGACAAGAGGATGAAGGCCAATGGATTTTAGCTTGACATGACAAGGTAGATGATGAGTTATCCGTTTGATCAGAAATTACTATATAATACATGAATGGATGGAGGAGTTTGTTTAACACTCCAAAATTTAGATGTAGAGATCTATATATTTAAATTTATGTACATGTAAGTATATGTTTATATATATATACACACACTCACACCATGACTGATAAGTTGGTAAGTATTTTTACTAAGATGTCATGGCTGTTTTTATAGTTTACATGTTGCTGTTAATATTGTAGATAACTTTAAAATTGCTTTCCTGTATACTGGTCTTTTTACACAGTTGTGTTAAAAGATACTTTGTAGAAGCAGTAAACTATCAGAATGTGTGTGTTATTAAAATTACTATTAAAGTAAGGGTTTAAAGAGATGATGGACTAAGTATTATATAGAAACACATGTAACCTAAAAAATTGAATACTCTTGAATGCACAGCAGAAAACAAAGAAACTGTGTTGTACTGAAGAAATGTGTAGTCAGACTCATCTGGGTAATTTCCATAGAGATTGCTCTAAGTGATATCCCAGAGATGCCAACATCATGTGCAGTGCATCTGTCCAAAACATGATAGGGATGGAAAGCAGCATTATAGACATCAACCATATGGCAAAATAGAACCAGCTGTCTGATTATAAAACTAACCATGCAACCTCAAAACTGAATTTCAAATCCCAAATGAAATCTATGCTGGTAGATACTTGAAAAAAGGAGGAAGCGCACAGAGTCCAGTGGCCCTTCTGTAGGACTCAGCTGGAAAGCAAAAGCTGTATTTTATCCAGTAACTGCTGAATATAAAGTACAGAAGTAGAGCAGGACTGTTTCTTCCTAGGAGAGGGTATTAGCCACAGAGTCCCTGTGGCCCTGTGAAGTCCCGTGCAGTCTTTGCTGCACTGTCACGCTGGTGGGTTTTCAGTGAATAGGTGAAGAGGGAATCCAGGGTGGGTGGAGGTATGGGAGCTGCAGTTGGAAGTCAGGCGTCTGAAACCCTGAGTAAGGGACCGTATTTCATATGCAGGCCAGTGCTAAGCATTAACTATTTGCTACATTTAGTTAGCTTCCCGTTCAGAGAGTGAATTTTATGCATTTTTTTTTTAGGCATGCTGCACACTTTGCTGGGTAAAAAGCCTAAGACAGGTCTGAAACACTTGGCAGTCAGGCTTTTATACACTAAGCACTCTGACATCTTAACTTGCTCATATGTCTCTGGTATGAGAACCAACTCCTTATTTGTAGAAGTGGCTCCATCAGAGAAGGAACCTGTAATTGCTAAGCATTGTCATAGCCACGTTTCTACAACCTTCTACCCTGATACATAGCAACAATAATGGATAGACAATCCTATTTTATTGTGCTACTGTGCACATCAATATCCTACTGTGCACAAGCATGCTTTTGTATTTTTGTATGTTTCTGCTGATGTGAATGAAGTTCTTGAAAATGTTAATAATGTACAGCAACAACATTGGGTCCCTTATTTGCAAGGTAAATTCTAAATCTCTGCTTTCCAGAGTCCCATTTACACATTTCAGACTCAGGTTTTTCTTACTAATAAATGCTTAATAACCATACCAAATGTTTCTCTGTTTCAAAAGATACTCTGATAAGCCTAAACTGAAAATGTTAGAAAAATACTATGTTGTGTACCAGGAAAAGATTGTGTTGCCAAAGCAGATGAAACAGATGGCGTTGATGTACAAGCTAAAGGAAACAAGGAAGGAATAACTCTTTGTATTTTCAGTTCTATTTCACGATGGTTATGTGCCCAACCATACGGTTCTAAGTTACTGCAGAAAAAAAAATCCAGCTATATGATGAAGCTGTTTGCTGTGCACTGAGGCAGAGAAGTGCACTGAGACAGAGAGGAAGTGCCAGAATAATGTAGTGGCTGGGACACTTATCTGAGTCCCAGCCTTTCATCTATGGGAGGTTTTAGTATTTTACAAAAACTGAAGATGGATAAAACACCGAAATAGTTGTTTAGACTAGGAACTGAAACTCAATTCTCAATCTCCGATAATAATAACTGGGCTGAAAAATAATGCTCCCTCAAGATTCCTGTTTTTGTCTTGTGAATCTTCAGCACTTCAAATGTATAACCATATCAGTCTCTAATATCAGGCCTCATTTAATTTAAACATCAAAGAACATGAAACATAAGAATAGTCCTGTTAACATGACAGAGAACAAAGTTTATGTCTTCCTGGGAACCACCAGTTATCAAAGAGACTTCTTTACTGTTCCAGCCGTTAGGCAGCACAGAGACATTTCTTCCAGCACAGCTATAGATCGCCACAATAAAATTTCCTCCTTTACATACACTTGTAGGCCTTTTTTAAAGATTCTTTTTTAACTGTATGTAATTATGAAAAGTGTTACATTTCATCTTTTTTTTTTTTTGCTTTGAAACTGAGGAGAAGGAAGCTGGCTTGTTTTTTCTCCTTTCCATCTTGGTGGTAACTCCACAGCCATCCTCGAGATACCTTTGTGTTGCACGTGCAGACTGGAGGTTTGCAAATCTGATCAGAGAGGACTCTGCAGGGTTTGCAGAACCCCATGACAAAACACAAGCCACATGCCACCACGCTTATTTGGTCAAGCTGTCTAGAAGTTGCTTGCAAGCGGTCCATAGCTGTGTGGCATCTGTGTAGGCTGTGGCAGATGAGGGAGCATGCCATGGCTGTAGTGGCTTTCAGTACTGCTTTGTGTCAGCAGCGTAGCCCTAGCCATGCCCTAGCAGGCATTTTTGTGGTTGCCTGCTTCCAGTTCACTCAATGCTATTAGCAACCTGCAATATCAAAATATAGTGAGTGTATATGGATGAAATAGCTCTTCCGTAGAATTAGAAGGTTTATCCTCTGCATGCTGTAGAAACACTCCATAGCTGGTATTTGCAAAACATCTAAATGAAACAAGCCCTCTAGTTTTTTGTTAAACATTTCTCCTGGCTACAATATCAAACACAAATTTGTGCGTTTACAAAATCATTGGTTAGTTATTGACAGCATTGCTCTTTATAGTCACCTTCTAATGCCCAGAGTGGAATCCATATGGATACACATTTGAAAAAGAAAAAATTACTTGGTTTGTAGTAACTGTGTTGCTTTGAGCTGCCACATGTGTGGATCCTGTGATCCAACCTATATTTTTGCTCTTTCTCACTCATTGTGAAATCTGATTCTGAAATAGCTATGGGATTGAAATATGGTTGCAACTGTGGGTGTTTATTGTCTCCTGCTGCTGGTGGTGAGTTTGAAGACAGGCCATGTGTGGCAATAGTATTATGAACATAGGTATTTTAAAGTTATGGGCTTGTGTTCAGGTATGTTCCAAAACCTGGCGTAATACGTACCCATCATAGAATCATAGAATGCTTTGGATTGGAAGGGACCTTTACAGGCCATCTAGTCCAACCCCCCTGCAAGAGCAGGGACATCTTTAACTAGATCAGGTTGCTCAGAGCCCCGTCCAACCTGACCTTGAATGTTTCCAGGGATGGGACCTCTGCCACCTCTCTGGGCAACCTGTTCCAGTGCCTCACCACCCTCATTGTAAAAAATTTCTTTCTTAAATCCAGTCTAAATCTGCCCTCCCTTAGTTTAAAACCATTGCTCCTTGCCCTGTCACAACAGGCCTTGCTAAAAAGTCTGTCCCCATCTTTCCTATAGGCCCCCTTTAAGTACTGGAAGGCTGCTATAAGGTCTCCCCGCAGCCTTCTCTTCTCCAGGCTGAACAAGCCCAACTCTCTCAGCCTGTCCTCGCAGGAGAGGTGCTCCGGGTGGTGCTCCAGAGGTGCTCCATCATTGAAGGCAGTTTAAGCCAAACTGGTTTATATCACAATTGCAGAGGTTTAAAGCATGTACATGCCATGATTCACAATAACTTGGCTGATGATGGTAATTCATTAAATTACCTCAGTTTCATAGTGGTTGGTGGTGTGCCAACCCTGAGGTTTTTATCAGGCACATTAAACATTTACCCTTGGAGTGGGATCTATGGCAATAAATTCTTGAAGAATCAGAATTATTTTAGGTAAGTACCTATTCTTTCTTTTGCTAGAAATGCTTTGGATTTTCACAGTACTTGGTCTTCACGACTAGACATTGCATATATATTCATAGTCATGTATGTCAGATGGAGCTTATTTATTTGTATATAATTCAGTGGATTATCTTGCCAATTATTAGATTATTTAATCTTTCTTAAAAGTGGAAATCTCTTGAAATACAGTGACATCTTGGCAACTGCCCTTTCACTGGGAGCTTTTACTTACCTTCTCCTGTTTCAGCAACAGAAGACTTTCTTAGCATGCCCAAGAAGTTCCCCAAAAGCACTGCTGTTATTCATATCTCTTAAATCATGAAATATTAGACTTAAAGCTTTGATCCTGCACAATGGAAGCGTATGGTCTGCAATTTAAGGAGACAAAATGAACTAGAATTATTTGTCTCAGTTCAGAATAAATTTCACAGTTGTGTCCAAGAACTCAGCTGTTCAGTTACTTTTTGCATATATATAATGAGATATGTATATGTGAAGACTTGGATATACATGTTTAAGGTAGCCATTTCTCAAAGGAGATGAGAATTGCAGTGTGATCCTTCTAGTTTTACTTTTTTTCTAGTCCTGAACAGAATAGTAAATAACAGAAAATAAAATTGTTTCTTGTTGCAGCCTTTATCCTCATCTCTACTCAAGAGCATACATTAACTTTAGAAATCCTGAGGACATCCTTCTTTTTAGAGATCGCTTTGATGGCTATGTCTTCATTGATAATAAAGGTTGGAGTATTTGTAAGATATTAAATGTATATGTATACATAAACCATTTTAGAACATTAATTTATTTCCTTTTTGCTAATTATGCCAGGGTTTTTTTCTCAATATACAGTTAATTACATAAAAATATATTAAAATCTATCACTTAAAAGATAATGAAGTGCAAAATATATTTGTCCATGCAGTCTTGCTTGTCTGTGTGGTGTGCATGCTTTATCTGCATTCTTGTACCTTAAGCAATACACTATCAAGATCCTATTCAGGCAATTGTCTTATGCAAGCTTCACAATTAATCACAACGGTAACTGAACACATTGCAAGCATGAATTGTTACATCTTCAGTGTGCTTCTGTGAGATAAAGTTGTGCCACTTACTCCCATTTTGAAAAAGCAAGATGAAAACTTGACTTCATCATTTTGGTTGCCCACTTTGAGATATGTACAGCTTGACTTTTTAGAGCATTTGCAGACATCTTGAGTTGAGTTCCAAGAACAACAGCGACAAAATTGGTTGCCATCTTTAAAATGTTCAGTCTGCAAAAGTTTGCCAAACAGTAAAGAAAAACTCTATAATGTAGGTGTGGATAAATCCAGGTCTACAGTAGCATGAAACTGCCATAGCCAAGAAGTGGTGCTGTTCCTTTAGCAGTTCCTTGCCTCATTCACTCATACCTTCTGTAAAAAATTGCATGGGTTGTATAAAACAGACATAGATTTGGGGGTTTCTTGTATAGACATTTGTATAGACACTTGTATAGACATGTCTATTCTGTACACTCAATGTTGCAGAGGTCCTGTGAAAAGTAGTGCTGTCCACTCTTACTGGAGAGTTGATCTCTAAAGACACTGTCTGTCAAACTAACAAGTTCCTCTTCAGCATTTCCTACCTGAGATACTTTACAGGCTTCTGACTTAATCAGACTTGGATGGATTTTCCTAGAGATGGAGAACAACACATTCCTCACAGTGTGTGATTCCCAGATTTCAAATTCTAGGTGTTTTAGATTAAAAACTAGAAAGTAACTTTTTATGATTCTGCCAAGACTTCACTTTGTCTAAATTAAGCATGTTCTTCAGTGTTATGCTGGACTGAAGCCAGAATATTCTGTACACTGTAAAACTGAGCTTGGACAGAGCTGGCCAGTTTGGCATGATTGTTTGTGCAAATAAAGAGCATGAGTTTTGATCAAAATTGCCCTCTGGTGAGGCTTGCAGTGGCATTGCATTTATGAGGCTAAAATTAAAACAAGGATTACCAGGTTCAATAAGGTTAACAAATGCTTTAGTGGATTTAAGCCAAGTTTTCAGTGGACTTGAGCAAAGTGTAATCTTAAACCTGCTGCAAGTGGAAACCAGGCGAAATTCAAAAGCTACATACAGTTCTGACTCCAGTCCAATCTAGTATTTAAAGCAGAATTCCAAACAAAGAATCCATGCCAGTAAACACAGGCAAGAAGTTGCATAGTCCATCACAAACAGAAAAAAAGTTTCATGCAATTCTACATGCTGAGTTTTAGAGTTTCGGATCTGAAAGAAGGTGGTATGTTTTATTATTGCCTATTACCCAGCATTTACTTATTTGTTAAGCTTTTTGGCAACAAAACTTTACAGAAGCCACTCAATTGTTTCAGAATCATTTCCCATTAGTACTTATCACTTGTCAGGCTGAGATTTTATGTAAATTTTTCTAATCAATTAATAGCTGTGAAGAATTAAAAGGGAATTATAAGTAATAATGCAAGAATTTTATTGTGCAACAGTAGTCATCTTCATTTTTACAGTCTTTGTTAGCATGTCCAAAAAATATGTAATGTTTATGTATATAATTTATTTTCTTTTGAATCTAAAATACTGCTACATGTAGTTTTTCATTAGAAGTTTAGGATGGGATTGTAGAAACATTCACCTTTGATTTCAAGTAAGACTGGCCAACACAAGTTTCAAGAGTTTTGAAAATCTTACTTGAATATAAGGAATATTCAAGTAATTTGAATATTCAAGTATTTTCAATATTCAAGAATATTGAAAATAAGGAATATAAGGAATAAGGAATTTCTCCTCCCTCAAAAAATTAAGCATTGATCTCTTTTAAGGTTTGGAGTATCCTG
Source organism: Mycteria americana (assembly GCF_035582795.1). NCBI lineage: Eukaryota > Metazoa > Chordata > Aves > Ciconiiformes > Ciconiidae > Mycteria > Mycteria americana. The sequence continues at coordinate 154,622,484 of NC_134365.1, read as the reverse complement.
CAGTGGTTGAATTTGCTCCATTCCAGAAGATTTCTAAAAAGAAACTAAAGAAGAAAGATGCCAAAGCTGGGAGCATTGAAGACGGTAAACATGTTTTCTTGGTGTCACAGTGGAAAATAGATTCCATTTCTGTCATGCATTGCAAAGTATTAACATAATTCAAAAATTTTTCTTCACAGATCCAGAATATAGGAAATTTTTAGAGAGTTATTGTGCTGATGAAGAGAAAATCTGTGCCAATCCTGAGATTCTTTTGGGAGAGATTGAGGCCAAAACAAGGGAACTCATTGGTCTGTTTTCTTGATTTTTCTTATTATTGAGAATATTAAATATCTTATTTTTATATCTTTATGGTATTACCTGCAGGAGCTGACCTGTTCAGCCTAACAGAGTTTGAGATTATTGCAGTTAAATTTTTGTGATCCAGCTGAGTAGTGACAGGAAATGCCCAACCTGTTCTTTTAAGTCTCTATGCATGGAATCACTTGACTTCACTGGAAGTTTTGCATGCACAGTGGCTTCAGAAATAGGTCCTTAATACTTCTGAATACTTACAAATACTTCTGAATACTTACAGATATATTAAAAGATGAAACATTTATTTTTAAAAGATAAAGTAGCTGAATACTTAACAATTGATCCCTGATATTAGATGCTTTTATTGAGAAACATGAAATGATCTCTCTTTGTTCTCACGGTCAAGATTCTGCAAAAGCTTTGGAAGTAAGGCAACACCTTGTTTTCTGTATGCATGCAGCATGACTTTCACAGTCTCGGGGGGAATCTTTAGTAAGATCAACACTGAAATCTTCAATGCCAGTATGCAGCTTTCAGGATGACATGGAATATTGATGTGCTGTATCTCCAAGTGACAACACTTACTCTTCCCTAGGTGTAACAATTGAGTAGGGAAAAAAAGCGACCTTTGCTATTCTTTCTTTACAGTGTAAAAGTAGCCACCTCTTTTGATTAGAATCATAGAATCATTTAGGTTGGAAAAGACCTTTAAGATCATCGAGTCAAACACCTCTTTTAAATACCTTCAGGGATGGTGACTCAACCACTTCCCTGGGCAGCCTGTTCCAATGCTTGACAACCCTTTTGGTGAAGAAATTTTTCCTAATATCCAATCTAAACCTCCCCTGGCGCAACTTGGGGCCATTTCCTCTCGTCCTGTTGCTTGTTACTGCTGTTTGTCTGTTTGTCCCTGCCTGTGACAAGCACTTCTGTAGTGGCATTAATTATTCTTCATATGCATAAATTAATAGTTGACTGGAGAGATTTGAAACTTAAACAATTTAGAGAAAATGGAAATGTTAGAAGTATGGACATTTAGATAATTCTGTTATCAATAAAACTTTTTTGTTGCTTTTCTAGATAGGGAAGTTCCCCAAAAATTTTTCTTTACCCCAAATCTTCCCTAGTATTTGACAGCAGAGTAAAAGCAGTGAAAATTTTCTAAGAAGTTTACAATTCACAATTTACAAAAAGTTTACAATTTCAAGAAAGGTTTATTTGCTTAAAAATATTCTATCAATGAAAATTATTAGTCTTGAGAGTTGCAGATTTCTGAGTAACTATTGGCTGAAGGCGGCTTTACATTAGGATTTTTAATGGTTTGTTTCTGTTAAATCATAGGAAATCAAATTAGTTGCTTTATTTTTTCTGCTATTCAAAACTGTGACCATTGCTACTTCAGTGGCTAGTATGTTTATAGCAAAATTATGCAAGGGTTTAGTTGCATGTCCAGTTTCAAAGGTGTTACTCCTACTGAAGTCAAAGAAAGACGTGCCCAGGACTTTGTTGGCAGAATTGGGCCTCACAATCTCAGCATTTCTCCAGGTAGTGTTACTGCAAACCAACATGTTTTATGCATCACGTCAGATGTGTTAGCTCATCAGTTTCAGTGTGACAGAAAGATATAAAACAGATTTCTCTGTAACAGGGTGAAGGTAAGCTCATTCTTCTGGCTTGTTTGTAGAGAGCAAGATAAAATATAAAAGTTAATTGCTGACACAAGTCTTCATTTTATAATTTATTTTATTTTAAAATTTCGTAAACATTTTAAGAAAAACCTCTTATTTGCAGTAAGGCCCTTAAATAAGATGGGTAAGATTCAGGTTTCATAAACATTCTTTTCTGCCCTCCTCTTTTGATAATAGTCATCTCATTGCCTCTCTCCCTTGAACTTCAAGTTATAATTTCTGATGAAACCTCTTACATCACCGCCTTAGTCGTGACTAGGGTCAAGTTCTGGACTCCCAGTGCAGTTTGTCCTTTCCCCAGACCCTCCAGTTACAACTTGTGATCACTTTCAGCATGTAAAAGTGCCCAGAGGTGAACACTGCTTAGACAGGGGAACTTACGGGAGCAGGAGAGAGAGGCAGAGCTGCAGATCCGAGAAGCTGGTAGGGAGGGTGCTGGGGACCTAACATTTGTCAAAAATTATGGGTGGGCGGGGGGGGGCTGGGGGGGGGGGGCAGGTAGCATGGGGAATCTAGGGATAGAGGGAGGAAGATCTCAAATCAACAATCTTTTTTGGCTGTTGCTTTTGACCAGTGATATTTGCTAAAAATGAACACTGAGTCCTATCAAGCCTTCTCATGCATAACTGCATAACAAGGTTTTATTATTAATGAATGGGTTGCCCCCAGGATATTCGCACTTTCAAGACAAAAACATTCAAATCTTTTTGGGATATAAATTGTGTCTAGATTTTGGTGATGCCATTTCAAAGTTGATGAAAACTTTATTTCTTCCTTTTTTTTTTCTTTTTTTTTCCTTCAAAATCCTGTCATGCATTCCAATAGTGAATTTTTTTTCTGGTTTGAGGAAGAGTCCTATAAATAACTGTAGAGCAATTTCTAGTAGTAAATATTTTCTGTAACTCCATCCTGGGACATCTAAGACTGACAAAATTTGTTGTAACTGCTCACAGCCATAAGTACATGAATTCAAGTTTTATTCAGTCAATTCAGTCATGAATGCTATATATGATACAGAATTTGATTATGTCCTCCAAGTTATTGTAGAATTTGAGGATGGTTCAGGCAGGTGGCTTAGGCTAGATTCCGGAGTGTGGAGACAGCTCTGTAACATACGAATGGCTGTGTGATCCAGTAGATGAGGCATATTTGTTGTTTGGGAAGCCAGAGTTTTATTGAATCTGCTGATACTTTGCTGTGTAACCTGGGACAAATTACTTATCTCTTACTCATCCCGTTTTCCCATGGAGAGGTGAACGCTAAATGGTAGTTAAATGGAAATGTTATATGAGAATAAAAATGTTACCTTCATGATGTACTTTGAAATCTGGGATTGAAAAGTGCTATGTGAGATGACAGCAATGTGGGCTGTATATGAACAGCAACATAGCTAGGTTTTGATGTACAGAATTAAAATGTAGGAATAGGTTCTGAACAGATTTCTTTCCTTTTTGGTAAATAACTGTTTGATGAGCAAGACAAAAAAGCTATTCTCTGAACTGAAAAGATACAATTTTTAATTAAATGTTAAATAATCATGCAACGTATCTCTGTTGCTTCTAACCCTAACAGCAAAAAAACAACAAAGTGTTTCTAAAATGGAATTATGGGAATGCATTCAAAAATATATAAAATAAATAGGTTTATTGATTATTTAGCTCCCTTGCAGATAAAGCTAGAAAAAAGGGGTTAGTACTGAAGTAAAGAAATGAGTACATATTTTAGGAGTTGAACACTATATCACAAATTTTTTGTGTTTTAGCTAGAAGAACAACACCCCTTTTGGAATATATTAAAAATAGAAAATTAGAAAAGCAGGTACGTTCAGACCTTTGCCTGAAGTTCAACATTTATGTTTCACATGGTTTTCCGTTGGACAATTTACAATTAATCATTTTGAATTCTTCAGAGAATACGAGAAGAGAAAAGAGAAGAACGAAGGCGGAGAGAATTGGAGAAGAAACGTCTGCGGGAGGAAGAGAAAAGGAAGCGCAGAGAAGAAGAAAGACGTAAAAGAAAAGAAGTGGAGAAGCAAAAGAAGATTTCTGAAAAAGAAATAAGGATCAAGGTACCTTAATGAAAAAATGTTTTTCTGTTGAAGTTATCCAGAAGTTCCTTTGGTATCTCACTTATACTGTTTATGCGGTGTACTACAGTACAGTGTGGAGATACCAAACCAGTTTTGACTAGAAGGGGAAGTAATGTAGGTAAAAAGTACTTAACTAAGTAGTGTTGTTGAAAAGTGTGACTAATTACCTTAGGTACAATGATGTGCTGATGCAGTTATGGCAGGTAACTCACATATCTTTTTACAACACTGCCACATTCTGTGCTGACGTAACCTGACAGAACCAAATTTTTCTGTGCTAACATGTTGGAATGTTATTGCAAATATGACTTTAACACTTTCTGTGATGTAAATCTTCATCTAGCCATATGTGCTGAGATTTTTTTGTGTTTATGCTCAGAACTGATGTATTTTAATAGCATGCTTTAACCAAGTTATAACAAAGTCTTGCTAATTTCAGGCTGTGCTGCCTTATAACAATCTGAATAGATGTGCTTTTAATGACTTCACTTAGGCGGGTGTATTTTGTGCTATTATATCTGGGCATTTAAAACCTTATTTGTATAAGATTACATAGATAAAAACTATTAATCTGAACTAAATTTTGAGGTATTGGAAAGGTTTTGTAGGCTGTTTTGAAGAGGAAAATTGGTATAAGAGTCTGTAGTTTAATGCAAGGGCACACAGGCTCACTCCAGATCTTGTGGTGGGGAGAAGCGACAGAGCTGTGTAGTTCTTTCCTCTTCTTTTTCTTCCCAGACAACAGTTGCCTTCACCTGGATGTAAAAAATAGTAAGTTCTGAAGCCAAATTACAGATTTTTCATATTTAGGCATAAAGAAAAACATACTAGAATTTCAGAAGAAAGGGGAGTTATTCTTTAAAATTTATTACCCAAACCTGGTTGTCCAAAAGACCCCAGTATTTATGACATATCTGTCGCAGTGTGACCTTGAAAGCTAGTTCTGTCTCCTAAAGAAAAGGAAAATATTACCCGAGAGAAACATTATAGAAGTTTTAAATACTGGAGAAGAATAACCTGTGCTCATTTCAGAAAAACTGGTGGAATGAAAAGACTGATAAGATGTTCTGCTTATCCTTGAAATGTTAGAGAAGTAGTTTGAGACAGTTGGTCCTTCTATAAAGATTATTCCTGTAATGTTGGACACTGCTCAAGCCCTGTGTGGGTTATTTGTTGTGAAAGGAACAGAATTCTTGGAAATCTTAATCTCCAAGGTGAAAATGCAATGTGATCTTTGCTGCTAACATCATAATTTTTTCCTCAGTCTGTTTTTCTGTCAGGGTATATTTATACTGAGCACCTACTTCTATATGCCAGTCTGTCCCAAGTAGTTCATGTGTAACACATTTTATATATAATAGTTAATGGAGTGAAGTATTAATCTTGCTCGTTTTGTCTTAGAGGTTCTGCTTTTTATTTTATTGGCAATAACATTAAGCTCTGTTGTATGATTTCTAAGAAATCGTAGACCATAATAATATCTTTATATATAAAACTTAGGAGAGAAGAGTAGGTAAGTGCTTTCTCCAGTATTCTCAGCATATTTAAAAGTTTGCAGTTGAATGCCTGTTAATGATTGTCACTCCTTAGCAGAAGTAAACTGCCCTCTTTAAATAACTTTTTAAATTTTATACTTCATAAAATATATTCCTAGCATTTAAATATCTTCGATCTTAATAGGGTTTTGATATATTTAATACATTGTTAAAATGTCTATTACAACAGAGGAGAATAATTTTACATCATAATATAAAAAAATATTTCTTAGCTTCTTAAGAAGCCTGAAAAAGGAGATGAGTTGGCCAGTGAAAAGCACAAAGAAAAAGGTGAAGAAGCTGACATTGAAGAAAACAAATGGGATAAATCATCTGGATCTGGGAGTATAAAATCCAAATCATTGGAGGGTTCGCTAAAAGAACTTAAGGAAAAGTAAGTAATATTTATCTTTTAGTCTGCAAATTAGATCCTAAATGTTTTCATTTGAAGGCTTAAATGTGATATAAATGGTGCATTGGCTGGGTGTTTTGTCAGCAAGAAACTGATTTCATTCTGTGTGTGAACAAATCTCTCACCGTCCTTTTTGTAAAAGGTGTTTAGTAACAGCTTACTGACCTGATGGCAGTATTAGTGGATGCAATTTGTTATTTGTGAAATGTTTTGAAATCCCAGATTGGAAGGATTTCTGCGTGAAAAGTCATTCAGAGTTTCATTGTTATTTCAGCTGCTCCCCATCAAGAGCTCAGGTAAGGCCCTCCTTCCATTACTGATATCAAAGACTAAATTGCCTGAGATGCTTTACTCTTCCATCACACTTTCTGCATTTTTGCTGCCATAAACAGGTAAATGTGTTTGATAAATGGGACAACAGCAGAATAGTTAAGGTGCGAATGACAGCCTTACGATAGATACATTCAGAAGGCTGTCTCTGTCTCCCACTGCCTTTTGTGTTGCATATGTAATAGCAGGAACAGGAGGTATAGCCCAGTTCTATAACTAGCATAGCCTGGAAATGTCTTACAGATGTTTTTGGCAGCTGGTTCTCTCTCTTGTCCTTTGACACGTGTGTCCCATCGCAAGCAGGATTCACCCATAAGATATGTAAGATACATAATTAAGAATACTATGCTGCTGAGGTAAACAATACTTTGTTCTTCAGTAGAGTTTTTCAGCCAAGCTCTCAAAAGTACTTTGCAAAATGACAGAGCTGAATCTGAGATGTCATGTATATGTGCAACTTGTACCTAAGGACAAGCTTGAGCATTTAAATAATTTACCTAAGGTATTATATACACAGTATTAGAGGAAGTTTGGGATTGTGCTCTAGGAGCATTGCAGGCTACTTGCCTGTTCTGAGTAGTTTAAATTTTACCTTTGTCCACTTAGGTTCTTGATTTTTATGAAAAGTATGCAGGAGCTGCAAATGTTCTCCTCATGGCAAATACAAAGTAAAGAAACTTTGAAAACTGGAAAATAAAGCCACTGAATTTGCTAATTGAAGAAATGGTTCACCAATAATATCGTGCATGCGTTACTCATCTTTTTTTGTCTCTGACTAAGGACTTCAAACGTGGGCTCAGTGTTTCAATATGTTGAGTATGTCCTGAAAGATGCTGACAACTTCCATTTCCTATTCTCTAATGGAAATTGAATATATTCAGCAACTCTTTCATTGACGTTCTTCAACAAAGGAAACAGAACAGGGTCAACAGAAACACTTGCAGGGGCAAGTCAGTTGTTCGCTAATATGGCTTTTTACATATTAAGCTTTTGGTGGTGCCATATAACATTTTTACTGTTGATCCTGTAAGTTTAATAAGGCATTAATGTAGATTTTCCAGGTGTAAAACAGAATCCTTTTGGCTGCACAGGTACAGTAAGTGTTACCTTGTCTTTCCAAGTGCTCATTTCATCATGATTATTAGTGGGTGTGATTAGGTAGCAAGCTATGAGCTATTATTTCAGCTGGATTGAGAATTAAGTTGTAACTGCTTTGTCACTGACTCAGAAATCTTGAATTGCCTGTTTGAAACCATGTTTAGAAGCTCAGTAGCAATAGCTTTCTACCACAGACTAAAACCTCAGTAGGTGCATGAGAGTACATGGTCACATACGGATCTGAAACTATACCAAACAGAAGTATGCTTCCATTCCTTTTACTTCCATTCATTTCTGCTTTCTCTTTCTCTGGCTGTGTAACTTTCTCTTCTACCTATACTTTGTAATTGCTTACCCCGCCATTTCCACTCTTGCCTGCCTGGTCGCTGTGACTGAATTTTAGAAAGCTACTGTAACCACTCTTGAACTGGAGTTTGTGTCCCTGTCACCTGCCTACCTCCAGGCACACCCATTCCTTCCTCACCCACAGTAATAGGCAGGCGAAGAGTCAGGTACCAGGCAATGCTACAGCAACAAATTGAGATGTGTCTTTCTGGCTTTTTGGAAGGTCACGCTCTGAGCCTTGCTAGGACCTGGAGTTAGTGTCTAGACTAGCATATTAAATGTGAAACAAAACAACTTGTAGCCACATACCCCTTGAGAGCTAACATAGTGTTTTATATGTATGTATCTATGCTACAGGTACAGTATCTCTGTAATTGTGATTGATTCAGGTGTCTGTGACAGCTGGGACGTTGCTTCCGCTTGATGAATGTGTTATGCTGACCCAAGCACAGTCTTGCAAAATGCTGAATAACTTACCTGTCATTCAGGTTTTGTTGCTGACCTCCAGCTCTTCCTGAGATGGGGCCCCTCTCTTGGCAGCCCTGCCAATGCCCAAGTTCATGGCAGAGGCTGACAATTTTCACATTTCTGTTATTAAAAAAAAAAGTTATATAGAAGGATATACTTTTACTGATATTAAACCATTCTAAACGAGAAGCATATCACTATTTGATCACTGTTAGAAAATCTCCATCCTCTCTGATTGTCTGCTGATTCCCAAAATGTGAGCAGACTGTCAAAAGCAACTTTCCTGTTTCAATTTTAAGTATTTATACATCTGTAATACATAAAAAGAAACTGCCTGTATTTGCTCCTTTTAAAGTTCTATCTATTCTGTAATCTTTCTTCATTATTTGAGTTTGGCTGTATGAGAGAAGCACCTGCTTGCTGAACAGGAACAATGAAGTGAATAAGGGAGCTGAGAATTGTATCAGACAGGCAGCAGAATGTTGCAAACTAATAGTCTTTATAACATAAACCCATTGCAGCATAGCAGAAATTAAGTATTATGTTGTGGTAAGGTAATGGTCTTTCGCCTAAATAAAATATGCAAAGGTAGGCTAAATTACTTAGAGACATAATGAACAAAAGCCTGGAACATAAGTATTCGTTTTCACAAATGCCTTCTGCAAGTTGCAATGTCAGTGAAAAATTTTTGTTAAACAGAGTCATAAAACTTTACAAATTGATACATGATACCTGCACAATTCCTTAGGGCCCTGAATGTTCCCATTCAAGGGAATACCTATATACATGAGTCACCTGAAGAACAGGCCACAAGAGCTAATCATGCACCATGTATTTATGTGAAGCGTATTGGGGAACTATTTATGGGATTGGAAAGAGGGATGAAAGTTGAAGAATGGGCCTTCCACAACAGTTGCACAAAAGTCCAATTTTGCTTGTAAAGCTTTGTCTGCTATTTTGAACTGAATGCATAGTCAAGGGCCGGACATACATGGATGAGACATTCAGCAACATTGCACGTAACCCCTTTTTAATGAGAAGAAAACAGCCTTGCCATACAATTGATCTAAATACTGTTGAAGTCAAAGGAAGGCTTTGTATTGTATCCTTCAGCAGCTTTTTTTTACTGTTAATTGCTTGGATTTTCTTTCTTTTTATACATACTCGTAGGTCACAAAATGATAGTGACAAAGAGCAAAGAGATTTGGAGAGAAGATTTCGAGAAAAAGAACCTGACAGACAAAGGTATCGATTGGATGATGGGAGAAAGCAGAGAGCTCACTATGAGTTTGACAAGTTTATGAGAAGGAATGAAGAAGAGCTGAAGTGGGGGAAAGGATACAACCAAGACAGAGGAAAGAAAGGGAACTACAACTACAGCTTCACTGTGGAGGCAGTAGACAAACTGGGTAAAGAGGACAAGTGTGATGACATGGCATCCAAAAAGGAGCGCATAAGAAATAAGGTTCTTTTATTCATTTAGGATAATCTTTCATTAATTAAATATGCTTCAAGATCACAGGTTTTACTTTCGCAAACTCAGCATAAAGATGCTTTTTCAAAAAAAGCAATTCTTTATTTCATTTTCAGTAAAACCCAGACTTCTTTTTATTGTTATCAGAGGACAGGTCACAGGTCTCTGCTCGTTCATATTTACAATGTATAGAAGACTTTCTGTCTTCCTTTCAACCCTGGCATTTTTAGAACGCTGTTCTTGGAAGCCTTGTATTTTATGAGTGTATTAAAAATTGTTATACTTTCTGTAGTGAAATTTAAAAACTGTGGCATACTAGTCTTTTAAAAATGTACTTGCATTACCCATCTCATAAAGTAATTATATGATGGATTGGCCAGGCATTGCTCAGTAGAGGAAATATAAGGACTTAAATAAATAGCTAATTCAGAGACCATTGTATTAGAGGGTGTGAATGTGCAAATTCTTCAGTACTGGATACCCGCCAGTATGAAAAGGCTGTCGTTTGGTTAGGACAAATTATCCTCATGGTCGTTGTCAGGGAAAGAGCAGGTGCAAAACCAGTGCAAGCGGGGCCAGTAGCAGGGTGTGTAGAAGAGCCATCCCTTATTTGTCTCCCAGAGACACGGGCATCATTAGTCTCAGACTTTCTGATTTCATGGATGTGCCAGGGTCTTTTCAGGAGGCGGCTCTCCTTGTCACCCTCATTCTCTCTGCCTTCTGATCCTAGATTTTCCACAAAAGATGACTGAAACACTGTTTTGTGTAGAAATTTATTCCGCACGTGAAACTCTTCTTTCAAACCAAGTGACTGATCTGTGATGTGGGCTAAGGCTGACAAGGAGTAAACTGGTCAAGTGCAGAGTGAGTCTGTATGGAGTGTGCATAGAGCAAGTCCAGGTGGACTCGCTCTGCGTGTCAAGTAAGTCACCGTGTGTGAACACAGAAAGCCTGGTGTGCCCCGCTTTCTGTTTATGCGAAGGTCAGCTGGGCAGTATGGGTGAGATTTATCTGCATATACACATTAGCCACTTTCCACGTACACCAGCGGCTCAAGCTGTAGAACAGTCAGAAAAATGGCTAGTTCAGAAGCAGGAAGATGGGAAAAGCAATTTTCCTCATGCTTGCCATGCTACTCTTGAAATCTAGTGAGATATCTGCAACCTTGGAACTGGATGGTGGGTCTTGGGGGCCTTTTGTCAAGCCTTAAGAAGCTGCCTCCTTTTTATTTCTTCCCATTGCACTTCTGGTAGCTTGCCGAATCTCTGGATTAGTCCACACTTCAAGTCCTAGATTTGTTCCCTAAACAAAATAAGCAATATCAGTAAAGTTTTTTGCAGTGTGGTGACTTTTTTCCTTAGAGTATTTATGACATAGATAAGAGTTAGGGGCTGAGTTTTCCAGCTTACCTATAGAATTAACAATCCCACACAAGTTTTTAGGCAGAGATTGAGCTTCTTGCTGAAGTTTGTAAGAATTAATTAGAAAATGGGAAATTTCTGGTGTAAGTAACAGTTGTGCTAGCTTTCATGCAAACTGTGAGGTACAGAGTCTATGATACGAAAAATTGTTTGGACCTTTTATCATAAACTTTCCAATGGGCACTGCTTGTCAGAGGATCTAGTTTTATGCGGCTGTTTGTGATGTAGAAAGATGTATGTTACACATTTCATACCACACTACAAAGCACTAACTAGAATGACCTAGTTGTATGGCCCAATAGTGAATCTTGATATCTGGTCTAAAGAGAGAGAGAGAAAATGTCGTGGTTTAACCCCAGCTGGCAACTAAGCCCCACCCAGCCGCTTGCTCACTCCCCCCCAGTGGGATGGGGAAGAGAATCAGAAGAGTAAAAGTGAGAAAACTCATAGGTTGAGATAAAGACAGTTTAATAGGGAAAGCAAAAGCCGCACATGCAAGCAAAGCAAACCAAGGAATTCATTCACTCCTTCCCATGGGCAGGCAGGTGTTCAGCCATCTCCAGGACAGCAGGGCTCCATCACATGTTAACGGTGACTTGGGAAGACAAACGCCATCACTCTGAACGTCCCCCCCTCCCTTCTTCCCCAGCTTTATATACTGAGCATGACGCCATATGGTATGGAATAGCCCTTTGGCCAGTTGGGGTCAGCTGTCCTGGCTGTGCCCCCCCCCCCAGCTTCTTGTGCACCTGGCAGAGCATGGGAAGCTGAACAGTCCTTGACCAGTGCAAACATTTCTTAGCAACAACTAAAACATCTCTGTATTATCAACACTCTTTTCAGCACAAATCCAGAACATAGCCCCATACTAGCTACTGTAAAGAAAATTAACTCTACCCCAGCCAAAACCAGCACAAGCAAAAAAGACAATGGTGAAGGAAAAAGAAGGAAAAAGGGAAAATGTATATTGGGAATAAGGAAAAAGAATGAAAGAACAAAAGACTAGAATGACTTCAAATTATGAAGGCAATTGAAAATTAATATAGTTTGATGTAGGACAATTTCACTGCTCTGCCACTGTCTTAAAATAGGCTGTTTAATTTTGTTTGCTAAACTTAACACAAGGCTTTGGTCCAAACGCTCAGGTTTTGGTGAATGGGTTGCTTTACAACATTAAAAACTGGTATTTGTAAGAGTAAAATACTCTTACGAGGAAAAGACTTCTTAAGCAGAGTTTCTAAGCAGTATGTTTTATTATTGAAATTTCAAGAATAAAAAGTGCTCTCAAGAGCTATGGAACATCACCATTTGCAAGTTTGAGGTGTCTTTTCCTTGTAAACTTGCTCCTTCTTCCATTTTCCAGTGATCAAATCAGCGTGTGTATGATTGGGTCACTCACAAAGCCTGCGCATGTTCAAACTGTACTTACTTTGTTTATTATCAGTGGGTGAATTCCCCTGCTCTCATACTCAGTATGGAAGGCATGATGAAGCAGAGCAGTAACTGCAATTTTATTTTGGTATGTATAATGAAAATGTGCATTCCATGTTTAAACTGTGGTAATGATTCATGACTTGAAGTAGCAGTGCACGCATATCAATTGGTCAAGTTCAGTTGAGGATAATTTTCTAGCTGTTACCTGCTAAACTGTTCTCTGGTTTGTCTTATTTTTTTATGCTTATATTTAATATTTGTCATTTATCTGTGGAGTTGCAAATGCACAGGCTATTGTTCTTCCCAGTTGATGTTAGTGAAGGCAGCAACATATTTCAGAGTTTTACCTGTAATACCATGTTTGATAATTGTCTGCAGTATTTCTCCTTGTTTACATCAAATGTATCATAGGTTCTTTAATTTTTACAGCTTTCTTAATTTATTCAGAATGCTTGGCTCCCAAGAATAGTGTTATAAACAAGACATATTAAATACTCAGTCGATTTTCATTACACTCCATTTTTTTCCTGGGTCTTATTAAATGTAAAGTGATTTAACACAAAATCTACTTTCTCCATGAACATTCATCATTTTAAAATCCCACATATGTATCCCACACAGGCTCCTCAGAGCGTTAACCACATCTCCTTCCTTCTAGGATCGCCCAGCCATGCAGTTATACCAGCCAGGAGCTCGCATTCGAACACATACGGGATCTACAAGTAAAACCTATGACTGCAGTGGGAAATCCTTTGAAGATGCTCTTGATAAAAAGTATGAGGCAGATAATTCAGCTGGAGGTGGTTCTGAGAAGAGCGAAGAAGCAGAATAAAACGAACTGGAGGAAAGACTTGTGAAAAGGGATGAACTTAAGATTCAGTGTCATCACAAAAAATCCGTAGGGCTGTTTCAGAACTCCACAGGCGATTGCACCAACAAAATTATAATAGCTCTGCCTCTTACTTTCTGTAAAATAAAGGGAAGAGTGACTGGAGACGCATAAAGTATCTTACAGCAAAGGAATATAGTTGCTTTTTTACAAAAAGCAGAGCAAACACTATTTGCCTAATTTAAAAGCAGTTCAATATTTTATTAGATTTACCTTGAAATAGAAAACCTCTAATAGTTTTAAAGGAGTATTTATATAAGACTTTTCAGAAGCTATTTCACCTTTTCAAGTCTAAAGAAATGAAACGTAGATTTGCATCAGTTTGAAATCTGAGGCACTTTAAATGTATTTGGTGCATGACATGAGGGTCACAGGACCCCTTCCTGCAAACGGCAGCGGCAGGGGCTGCTGCGGGCAGTTGCAGTCGGATTCGGTGGGACCAGCCCTGGGAGGAAGCTCTGGAGCCAGTAGGGTTTGCAGGAGGAGGCCCACGGTTTGCACAGTTGTGAGGAATGTCCGTTGGTACCTGCACCTCATTGTGTTTACGTTGTTTTTCAATTAACTATAGCGTCAGATAAGTGTTATTAAAGCTACGAGTATGTTGTTAGAGAGTTTGTCATTTTCTGAGCCACTTTTGCCTTTTTTTGTTTTAATAGATTCTTGTGCTTAAAACAGGAGAAAGCTAACGCAAACCTCATCATTTTAACAATATATCTGGTTTTAATAAATTAGCTGTTTTTTATGGTTTTGACACTGACTTTTAAAAAAAAAGTGGTTGTACAGTGATGACTTTTTATATGCTAATGTTTCATATAAGTTGCAGTTGCAGGATTTGGAAAATGTACGATACATGAACGTTCTGCAGTTCTATTTCTTAAAAAAATAAACACACATGAATGTCAACTGCAAACTACCATTTTGTAAGATCTAGGCCAAATTCTGCCCTCCACTGCAGGCACATATATATATGTGTGTGTATATCTCTCTCTCTCTCTCTCTTCCATTGGTTTCAATGATAGCCACGTGTTTACGGAAGGGCAGAACATGTTCATTTGTCTTTCATGGCTGAAAATCTCTTGGTTGTCTGAAACAGAGACCTGCTTTGTCATTGAAGTTAAATAGTAAGATACTAATTTATTTTTACATCCTCTTTGAACATTTTATTATTAAGCATAACATCTAATTGTTCTAGACTGAAAAATTATTGTATTTTCCCAGATACTAAGCATTAAATAGAATAAAAGCAAAAAGATTTTGACTATGATTTTGAGATGTGATCTTCTGCAATTTTTTCATCTATTACTCTAGAAAAATTAAGTAAGATGCCATGCTACTTGCTATTCTTCAGAAGGAGATAAAAATACGGTTGAGAAGAATTTTAATATCAGGCTACGTAAGCGAGCTGCCAACTAAAATTACTTCAAGCTTAAGTAAAACTGCTGTTAGAGAATCATTTGGGTTTAGCTCCATCTAAAGTTTATCTTGTTTACTAAGTTTATCCTGACTGCAGAGAAAGGATTTTGTGTTGGCATCCTGGCTGAGTCAGGTAGCGTTAGCACGGGGCAGGCTTTCCCCTCAGTGAAAGAACCCAGCTTGGTCCGAGGAGAAGGAGACTTGCCAGGAAAGTTCTCCTGCAGCAGAGCCGCACAGGGCCGAGATCTTCGCCAGAGGAGGGTCTGCTCAGAAGCGAGTATTTCCCACCCGTTTGATGCCCGGGGGGCTGGAGGAGGGGTCTCACTCCCTCTGTGAGAGGGACCCGCAGGACCCAGAAAAGCAGCAGTTTTGCACATGGTCGAGCTTGGTATCTTTTGGCCAACAGTGGCTTTCAGGCTACTCCCCACCTTCACCCGAGTGCCTGGGTTATGAGTACCTCTTGATAGCATTACAGGAAATTAACTAAACACCGTTTATTTAGCAGTAATTTTCCACTTGGGGCTTCTTATTTTCCATCTCTTTTAGTTACCAGAGAGTGGACGTCAAACCTCGACTCAGTACAAACTGTCAGGGTTTAAACAGGTCAGGCTGCCATGCCCTCACTGACCGGGATTCCTGCAGCCCCTTTGTTCACTTATTTTTGCTTGCTTGTGAATGCAGCCTCCTGCGCAGGGGGGCAGAGAGCCTGGCCTTTGAATTCTGTATTCACATGGAAGGAATATGCAGGACATGCGGATTTGGATGTGGAGAGAGCCCTCGTCGGTGTCTGCACCACAGCCACGTCCCGAGGAGCCCGGGCTGCCTGACGGCTGGGCTGTGCCACTTGAAGAACTCTTGGGACAACCTCTGTTATTCAGCAGGTACCGGCACCATTCCCCCCACACCTGAGGGGGCCAGCGGAAGGTACTGGCCACCACCAGCAGGATCCGAGCATTTCTGTAGCCATGCAACACCTGCCACGACAAGCTCAGGAGAGATGGGAGCAGCAAGGCAGCACCGGGAGCACCAGCCCAGGACGCGAGGGAGTGCTGCCCGCAGGCTCTCTGCTAACGTGTGACCCCGAAGAGACGAGAAATGCCTCCTGCCAGCAGAGAAACACCCCTGCTGAGCTTCCCCTCTTCGTGCTGATGGCCATCGCGGGCAGTGCCAGCAGGACTGTGCGTGCCTGTGGCAGCAGGGATCGGATTTGGGGTGGAGGTTTGTACCGCCCTATCTGTAGGGAAGACTGCACCCCTCACCTGACCGGGGCTCGGGGGGCACTGCCCGCTGGAACTGAGCGTGTACCTCATGGAAACGCTGCAAAATACGATGGCCAAAGAAGCAGAATGCATTTCCAAGTCCGTGCCCCAATCTCTTCTGCATGGGGATGCAGCAGGGCCTGAGCCTGCTCCCCTCGCCGGGGCGGCCAGCCGGGAGGAGCTGCCACCTGCGCCGTGCTCGCCCGTTCTTCTGCGCTCCTCCCCATGACACCAAGTACAGGCAGGCTCGCAGCCTGTCTTTGTGCAAACTCAGCGCGGCGTGAGAGCTCTATTGCCACAATAGTAACTTTGTTTTGCAAATTCAGCCTTGCTGTAAGTAGATACAGCATCTCTGTGGAATGGGAATTGTGTCTGGTTACATCGCAGCTGACTTTGGTGCCATCTGTTTTCTCACTTTTAAAATATAATGCTCTACGTTTAATAAAAAACTTCACCAGCTTGATAGCTTCCCTGAATGTGTGTTGCCCTGTTTCTTACTGAGCCCTGAGGTCATCGACATCTAGCAACATGGAAATCACCCTGTGCATCAAACTGGAGTTTGGCTCCAGTCTGTCACGAACTATTGAGTTAAGGGAAACTGATGTGGAACGTAAATATTCAGTTAAAAACCCTGCATTTGTGCCTGTCACAGTTTTAAACAGAAGCTTATTCAACTCCAAAACATCGTTCTGACAACTTCACATTCAATTTTGAAAAACATCCTGCTGCTTTTTTAAATTTAAAATCGAATGTCTGAAAGCTGTTTTCAGAGTCTTTGGAGGTCGATGGCTCACCTCCCCAGCCATGGTAAGCCAACGCTGCTCTTCGTGCTGCAGGCAGTTTCTCTCTATTTGCAGCACTAGTCCTGAACGGCCCAAACGAAGGTGTGAAATGTTAACAAGGACAAAAACCACTGACTATGCACAAAATTATATTGAACATCAAAATAAAACACGCTTAAAAAGGAAAAAAAATTAAACTCATTTAGTGCTCCCCCCCCAACCTGATGTAATACAGAATGTTAAAAATCAGTGGGAAGTGTGACTTGCAAGTTGGTGGTGCTGTTTGAGTCTTCAATGATGAGAGGAGAAACTTAAAATTCTCAAGTGATTATTATTTACTTATAACTGTTTCCTTTGAAAGAAAGAATATGTGAAACAAATGGGAAACCTCTTGAGCCTTATCTGATAATTTCCAAGTGACTTAAAAGAATGTGCTCCGGCTTCTCTGCATCTGCTTGGACTTTTCATTGAAGTTCATCAGCTTCTTGAAGACTGAAAATGCCACCTTCTTAGCAAGAGCTGGTTTCTCTCTTACCAGTTTAACTCTCTCCCAAACCTCTTCACTGCTGCATAACTAAAAAATAAGTATTTTCCAGATATATGTCATGATTTACACTTCATTAGGCCACATCCTTGTCTCCTGAACGTGTCCCATTTGCATACTGCATCTACAACTATGTAAATACTATCAGAGGCTCATTACTGTTACATATATAAATATTATAGTATTTTGATTCAAACGGACACAAACACAGAAGGCGTCGGACTGCAGTTGTGAATGCAGTGTTCTTTGCTCAATTCCAACTAGCAGCCTTGATTAGGAAAATGAAATACTCTCCAAAAGAGTAAAGACTAACTTCAGAGGGGTTTTAGATGCTGGTACAAAACCGGTATATTGACTCATGGTCAATCCATAATTGCCTCCCAGCATGTGCAGAAGGCAGGAGATACAAAAAGATGCAGAAGTGGGAAGCTCTTTTTTTTTTCTCTTTAAAACTGTTTATATATTCTGAAGTCAAATATTAATATTCTGCATAAAACTTGCAGCATTTTTTTTTTAAATCAGGATCTCAGTTGCCAGCTCTTGTGAACAGAGAGAAAAGTAACGCTAGAAGGATCCAACGGGCCAGACAGAGGGTTTAGGTTATCCACAGCATGAAGGACCTGGCCTGCTACTACTGATCTGTGCCCAGGTCTGTCTTGTGCTGCTTTCCATCTCTGGTTACCGCAGAAATGCAGATGGTTCCACTGAATGGGACTGACGCGAAGCTCCACCTCGTATTCTTTCCTACCGGTGAACCTGAATATGAGCACTGATATCTGACATTACCTGCTGGAACTTCTTGCATGTTTTTGACAGCTGTTGAAGGTCATCAGCATCTAGAAATGACAGTATGTGTATAATTACATTCTCGGGCATTCAGATGAGGAAATCGTAATGCCTCTGACATAAACTAACTGTCTACTCCAGCGTGTTGTTGCCGAAGACATTCCTCACCCGCTCTGTGTTACAAGAAAAGAACAAGACAAAGAAGAATAAACACAAAATAATCCTCACATAACCTGATTATTTTAAACCGTGATCATAAATGCAATAAAATTGGGCTAGGAATATGTCAGTACTTCGGTGTTAGGAGGAAAGAGTTGGGACTCGAGAAGAGACAATTGCTGTATATGTTGACGAGAAGGAGGAAGGATGAGCTGATGCCAGGCTGGATGCTGGCCGTACCTGGCATTGCAGAGAGGTTGGGCACGACTGTGGTTCAAAACTTGCGTGAAGCATTGACACAGGCTGGGTGGAGAGCAGCTACCAGCCCGGTCCTGCTGGGGACCCCGCAGCCCCCGTACACATTGATCAGGCAGACCTACGACGGCCTTCAAGCAGCAAAGAGGGTCTGCAGCTGCCAGAGCTATTTTTCAGTGGTATAAAGGGATAGGGGGGCATTGCTGTTCAAAGTACTTCTCTTTCACAGAGCAGGGGAGAACGGAAAAGAGATGGGAAGATGCACTGGGTGCTGCGTGGCCTCATGTTGCAGGCGCACAGCGTACAACAGCTCCCACTCCCCCGGCTGGTCCCAGCTCCTGGCTCTGGACCCAGCACACAGGAGGCTCTGCAGGATCAAGGTTTGAACGTGCTGCCCCTGAACAAGCCATTCACACAGCCCCAGAGGTATTTTCCTTGCCTTTTAAGCCCTTTTACCGGACATAACCACGGGATAAACGCCCTGCTGCTGAGGGAGAGAGGATCTGTCAGGGCCCCGCGTGTACCAGGGGCTCTGCAGCCTCCTCCTGCCCGCTCCGAGGGGTTTGGCTGGCTGTGCCTTTCCTGGCTTGACCTCGGACCTCCTCGTCCACTACTGACCCATCGGTGAGGGCAGGGCTCCTGCCCACCCTGGCTCCCAGCTCCCGGCTCCCCTTGCCTTGCAGAGCAGCCGTCTCTCCGCCGCTCCCCCAGCTGCTACCAAAGAGAGAGGACTCGCTGCACTGACAGCAACCTTGTTCAGTTCAGAGTTGGGTGTTCTGCCTCCCCTCCCCTGAAAAGCTACAACTCAAGACACTCCACTGAAATGAAATTAAATACACAAGAGAGGTAATTTAGCCCTCCACACAGGGCAAATTCCAAAACAATTAAAAAGGGAATATTAAATGTGATTAGCTTAGGGGTGTCAAATGGAAGATGGAAACACTTCCGCAGCTGAATAGACTCAGTGTTGTTTCCTTAATTTATAACACTATCCTGCAATACAAACATTGAAGTTGATTGTGTATTGAAAACTTTTGAAGTTCCTTATCTAAAGATCAAATACCTAAGAAGAAAACACTTGGAAATGTGTTACATAGGGTAGAAATGTATTCAATGGGTATTTAAGACATACTTCCAATGACTTGTGATTTCTCCATAGCTACAGTGTTAGGTAACAGGTTTATTGCACTATTCATTACAGTCATTACCACGTAGTAAGAAGAACAAAAAGGCAATTGCAGAAAGTAATTTAGAGGCCTAAAAGAATGACGCTAAATAAAATAGCTGTCTTGTATGACTATACTCCATGCCTTCAAACTGTTGACATTTTCAGAGAGAGAAACTTCCCAGGTGAATGAGATAATTTTTTACATTTTGCTTAGGCAAAAAAGAGAATCTCGAACTGCAAACTATATGCAAGCATCTCTCACAATAATATTAACTTAAAGGGGGGAGACTCATGAAATTTTAGCATGATTTCATAAATCAAATGAAATCCCTAGATGTAGAGAAAAAAATTCTTAGCAAGTTAGGAAAAAAGTTTAACCATACAGTGCAAAAAAGTCTTGTTCACTAGGGCTGAGACGGCTTCTAACACTTTATGTATTCTCTGTTTGCTAGTGCAATACTTGCTCTGTAACTGCTGATCCAGCAAAAATTCTGTATGGAGTTTCTTCACCTCCTTTGGGAAAACCTTCTCTTGACTAGGTTGAAAGGAAATCCTCCAAGTACTCCAGATCACCTACAGAAATCAACAGCATGAAAAAAGAACAGAAGTTAACTCAGTTTGGCCAAGAAGAAATGTGGTAACTGGGGTACACCTGATTTGTCTGGAATTTAATGAAGTGTTTAATTCCATGCTAAATGGAAATTATTAGATGAACGATAGAAGCTGGAAATTAATTCAAGAACCGCGAGCTAGGTGAAAGGGCTGGCAAACCATAGAAAGACAAAACGCTCAGGATGAAATGAGAACCACAGTGGAGGCAGGTTATTAGCTGGCTTTGCGTTGCCTTTACACACTATTTCCACGAATGACCGAGGCAGGAGTCAGCTAGTGCTATCTGGACTATAAATAAAAACAGGATAAAATGCAATAATGCAAAATGCAAGCACCTCGCTTGGGGACGAGTAGCAAGAGTGATCTTAACTGAAGACTCGGATGGAAACGACCAGTTGTTTTTTAAGTCAGTCGTGGGAAAACCACAATCCACACCAGGACGTGGTTCTGTGAAAGTCAGTCACCGTCCTCGAGTGCGTCAGGCAGGGCATGTCCCAGAGACCCAGGGGAAACCTATGCCTGCGCATCACACCCTCCTGAGACCTCCCCTGGGACACCCGAAAAGCTGCTTGCCCCTGCTCAGGAAAGATGCTTTCAAGCTGGAAGGAGGGAGCAGATCAGGACAAAGAGGGAGGGAAGACCGAGCAAGCTCCTGCTCTCCGAGAACACATCACACGGGAGATGGTTGAAGCCAGGGAACAAGGGGAGTGGGTTTGAACTATAGGATGCTCCTGGCACAGGAACAATGAATATATGTCCTATATTCAAAAGGAGATGAGCCTGGGACATGACTACAGAGAAGAACAGGTAGGCACCCAGCCTGCGGTGCTAGCTTTCTCCTGTGGCATCTAGAGGTGGAACGAACAAAACAATTCTTGATCAACCAAGAATCATGGTTGACCACTACGCTTCCACTACACTTTCATTACATGTACAGGATTGATTTTCTTGAAAACTTAGCCATAACTGCTCAAAAAATATTGCTTCTCTAAAAGCAGCCTGGGAGGTGTGACAGATCACCGCTAAATGTTACCTGACATTACAGCCGATCAGGGAGACAGGTACCAGCTTTTTTAAAAAAGCTAGTGGTTTTGGGTAATGTTTCAAAGTTGTTGAAGTTTATAAGCAGAGGGAAAGCAAAAGCAGTTTTGAGGGACTTCTTTTTTTCCCCATAGGGTAAGCCTGGGACCCTCAGGAGGCAAATGTTGGCAACTCGTGCATCAAACACATTTAAAATATGAAGTGATTTTTTTTTAAGGTGGGTAATTTCCCTTTAAAAAATTATTTAGCTCCTTTTAGAAGAGGAATGAAGCTCTTGTGTCTGAGGTGCTTCTAAAAATATCCTTGTGCCATAAGACATAGAAAAGAAAGCAAATCACTGCTGCCATTGAACTCTTAGCCATTTTATTTCTTGATGATGGGTGTTTAGGACGGCACTATTGAGATTTGTGTGCGTGTGTGTTGTTCTATGATGTACTATGGTTCAAACAAAGCCCACGAAGGACTTCCAAATGCCAGCGGAATGGAAGTGTCATAGAAATTCATGCTTGAAAAAGAAATGTAAATTTGTGCTTTCTCTGGAGAAAAGTTTACCGTCAGAATCTTGCTCAGCAGGCAGGAAAGAGCATTCAATATAAAGTAAAGGATTTAAATTAGGTCACTTTTCAAAACATCTTTTGGCATTGCTGTAAGGCTGTTTGTTTGACAGCTTTCCAGGGCGTTGCGTGGTTTTGGCACCAACAGAGATTTTCCTTTCCAGAAGCGTAACAGGGCAATAAACTTTTTTACCTTGCTGGTGTCAGCATCAGTGAACACTCGGGAAGACACCTGTGTCCGGACCCATCCTGCCTCCTTACCTCTGCGCTGGTGATGGTGAAGCGGTGGAAGTCTTTGCTGGGGGGGAGGAGAGGGGCAGTGGAGCTCGTGAAGGGTCTCCTGCAGAAGGGACACCATGGTGCTCGTTCCCAACCTGTAAGCAGCAAAACTAACCCCCATCTGCCAAGACTGCTTCTATGGACCCGGTGCTTCAGCTCAGCCGCTCCCCCGTCTTGTCGCAGTGACGGCGTCCACACATCTGTGCCAGCCTGCCCAACAGACAGGATTAACTGCCGAAGCCTTTTGCAGGTGCACAATGCTTTCAGAAAGCCGACGGCCAGAGCCACAGCCACAGCTATGATCTCTGTGTAGCGCCGATAGCCCCCGCCTTTGCACCGATACCCAACAGCTTTGCAGTTACCCTACAGCGGCGGCTGGGCTAACACGGCTCGATGGCTACCCCTGCCAGGCTGCTGGTTAGCCCCGGCGTCACTGCAGCACAGACCGCTCGAAATGCTCTACTGAAGAGAAAGGATTTCCACAAAAGTCCTTTATTTTGCATAGCACGGGTGGCTTGTGTTTCTGCCAAATTTCTCTAGTTGCTGAGGGTCAGAGGAGACGAAATCCTCCAGAGTGACACCCAGATATTGAAGGTGGGGGATGGGAGACAAAGGAAGAACAGGGCTGACTCTTAATATAACAACATGATCCGAGTTTTACACAGCTGACTAAGGCCTCGATCCTCCAGCCAGGTGAACTTACGTACCAACGCCTGCTCACACCAAGCCGCTGGTTTGCAGGGCTTAGTGCCTGCTCCTCCGGTAGACAGCTCTGCCTAGAGAATGCTCTTGGGAAAGGCATCATCGTTCAATCAATTCCGTTTCTAACAATCAATAAAAAGGAAGGGGCGGTGAATCTACTGCTGGGATCCTACGGGTCTGAGCTGAGGGGAGCAGCCAGAAAAGCCGGCCGAGTCTCCTTCACTCAGAGCTCACTGCCCGGCGGTGACGTCTCGATGCTGGAGGATGACGGGGTTCCCGACCCACCGGGTTGCTGCCGGTCCTGGCAGGGCGTGGAGGTATGCTATTTACACGGGCTGCACCCAGCGGGCATCGCCCTTCGACAGGTGGATTGCTGCCGGGAACGTACAAAGGAAATTTATAAGGCAAAAAAAAAAAACTTGCTCCAAAAACCACAAGGGAGATGTTACGCATGAGGAGTTTTAAACAGGTATTCCCAAATTCACAGGAGTGTTTACACATTCACTTTTTGTCTTTGTTGTAGCTCATTCTTCTAAATTTTCTGTAATGTCGCCAAAAGTGTGACAAAAACACAATTATTCGTATTAAGAATGATGTTTGTCGATTATGGAAACTTATTCTGAGCCAAGTGCTCATGGAGATGGCTGAAACTATTTTCACAGTATTTTCTTGACAGAAGGCATAGTAAGAAACTCCACGTGACAAATAACTTTTTTGAATTTTACCATTAGAAAACATTATTATTTAAAGATGTTTTCAAGAGATCAGTATGAAACTATGAGTCCCACATCACTCACTTCCAAGGCCAAAACTAGTTCTGCACAGATCTCAGCACGGTTTATAGTTCTTGGAGGCAAATCAAATATCTAGTTGGAAACCTTTCATAAAAGACAAGTTTCTGAATGTTTGTATTAAATATGCTTTCCAGAGCCAACTGAGAATTCACAAGAACTCTCATTCTCAGAAGAATAATTATTACACTCAGCTGTAGTTCAGCAACGTTGATTCAAAGGACAAAAAGTCCACTGCTTCTCTTAAGTATTACTTTTGCCCTCAGAGGTTTACAGCGAGGGACCGATTCTCAGCTACTGTAAACCAGCATAACTCCACTGAAACTAATTTGTCCCTGTACTAAAAGAACCGGTCATTTGCAACAACAGCGATCAGGAGCATGGCCAGCAGGCCAAGCAGATTTATGTAGCAACATGAAATAGCCCGGTGACCACAGAAAGGAAGAAGCCTGGCCAACATTTTTCTAAATAGTCCTAGGAAGGTTAGGTTCACACACATGTCAGTGAAGTTGCTATGAGAAATGAGTAATGGGACGTAACTTTCCTTCCCTGACTATCGGTTTGGGCGAAAAAATAAGAAATGGGGAATATGGATTCTTTTGAAGGTCCTGCACTTGCTGAATTAATCTGGGTCAGGTATTGGTTTGAATTTTCAGTTTAAGCTCTCTCCAAAATGTATTGGTCTTGAAAGTTGTCATCATTTCAGTGCTATAAAATTGGACGGCAAATAAAATGTTGCTTTCATTATCGTCCATTATTTTTGAGACAAGACCTACCCTATTAGCTGGTGTCAGGTAAACACTTTGCAAAGACACAGCAGCCTAGTTCAAGGTGTTCCGCACTTTCCCTCAGGGTAACCAGAATCCCCAAAAGAACTTGCCTCCGCTCCCTAACATCAGGCATTTCAGTAAAAAGGGAAGCAAAACAAAGATGAAGGAACTAAACATGGACCTTGGCTCCACCAGGCGTGCAGTAACCTACCACTCTACTCCTATGACAGAAAAAGGACTTTGGCAAACCCCGTAGGGTCTGATCTTCAGCAACAGCAGCCAGCCAGCACCTGGGTTTGGTGGTTTGAGTTCAATAGTGCTGAGGAGAATGCTGAGGGTCTTCAAAACACAGAAACCAGCCTGCAACAGAGCTGCAGAGGTACTGATGTGTGCTGAGTTTCATGGACCACCCATCAAAGGACTTAAAGCTTTGAACAAAGATTTTCTTTCATTTTTTCAATTCACACCTCAGGTTTTTCAGCCACGACTTACACTTCTACATTGGGCATATGAGAGGAAGAGCTCTGACTCTAAGAGAAGGCAAAGGGGGGATCACCTTCCTACAGAGGCTCCTTCTCCCCCTCTGTGACAGCCCCAAGATTGACACCTACTCTTGGGGGAAAGCTACCACCTTGAGACAAAGAAGCAAGAAGAAGCTGTGGGAGTTGGTTAAAGCAGCTCAGCAGTGATCGAGACTCCTTCTCTGCTGCCAGGGTGCTGGGACCTCCCTGGAGCAGGAGTGGCTTTCACCCCATCTGAGCTTTACAGCCCTCACTAAAATCCTTCTGGGTCGTTCTGTTGCAGTAGTGACAGGCAGCGGCAGCACCATGTCACGGAGATTGGAGAGAACAATGCCATAGAAAACCTATACATAACAGTATAGGATCTTCATTATCAAGATAATACTAACCAGATGAGACTATTTAATTTTTGCATGTTGGAAAACAAAAAAAATGGCCGTTGTCTTGTAAAGGCCCTTGTGATTGTCTCCTTCTGCACCTCTTTTTGTGGTCAGCCTGAGTTGCTACAACATGTAACATAGCTATTTTCCACAGCAAATAGACATTGTTTTCCATCCATAGACTTTTTTTACGTATTCTTTAAAGACATCACACACGTTTCATGCATTTGTGCACCTGTGCTCCTGCTCTCACTGGCCATCCCCAGGCTCATGGAGATAGGCACATGGCAACTTGCTCGTTTAGACCTCCATTGCATTATACACTTGCACATGTGCGTGCATGCACACACACAGAGAGGCATACACACATTTTTTAATACAAAATACTACAGATTTCCTTTGCAGAACCCCAAAGGTTGAAAAACATTAGTGTCTCCACCGCACGGGGTACATAAAGACAAGTTCCCTGTCCCATTCAGAAAATGAAAACGGGAGACGCAAATAGCTAATGCTGGAACCGAGCACACCCCGTTAGTTCAGCTGTACGGGTGCTATCAAACCCTCTTTCTTTTCTGTTTCTTTTATTGCATTGCCCTGGGCTGAGCTCCCTCCCCAGACACAGCTGACCAGCCTGCATCAGGAGACGCCGCGGTGCGTGACTCCCTGGCCCACGTGAACCATACACAAAAGGCCTGAGACCCACTGGAGCCCCGAGCCTCCTCTCTCCGAGGAGGCAGAGGCTCCTGAGAGCCCCCAGACAACTCTGTGCTGCCCCTTCCCTCCCCTCCGCATGGCCCCGCTTGCTGCCCCAGGCTGGGGGATGCGAGGTAGGCCAGCGAAGACCTCAGGCTCCCCCTTCCTGCCCCTCTAACAGGTCGAACGCCACAAGCAGCAGCTGATAGCGTTTCAGACTCTTTTCCGTCCTCACCGTACGAAGGACGAGCCACGTAGGTTGCGTGCCAGGCTGGTGTGAATTTGTTTTTGATAAACAAGCGCTAGAAGGTGGCGATTACTGGCGCTTTAGCAAGTAAGGGCAGAACGTGGCAGTACGAGATCAGATGGAACGTGCATCTGACCTCCTCTTCTGACAAGAGACATCAGATGGCTAGGGCTGGGCCGGACAAGCACACAGGTCGTTCTCCCACGTTACAGCAATTTCTGTTTCAGATTACTGAAACAAGGTGGTATATTTGTGTTTAATAGCCGTTGATACATTTTTTTTTTGCATGATCACTTTTGGTATCCAAAGAAACCTCAGCAACTGAAATACCCTGTGGCAAGGGGTGCCGTGGGTTTCTTAGATACTGCGTAGGAACAGCCACCCTCTTCTGTTTCATCCACCTTGTCTCCTGCTAGTTTTGGTTGACCCCCCCCTTGTTCTTTCAGGGGAAGTAATTATCGTGTCCTCTCACACCAGTTGCTCCATGTCACAGTCAGCTCCTTTTCCTAAAATGTCCTCACATCCAACTTGCTGATTGACAACAAACAGTCAGGTGACATCTTCATAGAATTACCTACTAAAATCCCGAGTTATTTTTTCCTAAATAAGATCAATACCTCAAAACTGGTTATAATACAATGTTAAGGTTAGGACTGTTTGGCATTTGGACTTCTTCTGTGATTTTGTCACTCAGTATCGTCATGGCCTACTGTAGCTCTTCAAACTGACTTTCATTCCTATTGCCCTGAATAATAGAATGTCATTGGCAGCCTTTGTCACCTCACCACCCCATCCCCTGTTCCAAATCAGTTAGGAGTACATTGCTAGCGCAGATCCCCCTCCATTTCAGAAAACTGGTCATTTACTCCTCTTGAAACCAGTTTGTGTACCCATGTGGGTCCTTCCCTGTTGTCTCATACTGACTTAGCTTCTTTACAAGCCTTTGGTGAGACACCTTATTGAGTATCAGTTGTAAATCTACGTGGACTAACTCAATCCATCTTGCTCACTTTTTCTATCTTTAAAAGTTCTCCACCGATCTTCCTCTTGTAAAAGATACATTGACTCCTTCCTGATATCCCACATATGCTTATATTTTTATTCTGTTATAGTTCTGGGGGTTTTTTAATCTGCATGGTAGATGTCCACATCAGATCTACTGGTCTGAAATCTCTAGATCCCAGCGGAATTATTTTTAAGAACTGGTGTCAGATTATCGACCTGGCATTTTTCCTAATTCCAGACTCAGCTTAAAGCCAAAGATCGTAACATCCAGTTTACATTTCAGCCATTTCAGTCTTTTTCAGAAGCTCTTCAGTGAATACCAACTGGTTCTGGCAATATGTTTCTCTTTTTTTTCTAATTTTTCCGTATATGTTGCCCATATGGAAGCCTAGGTACAGACATGAGTGTCATCAGAACACTACAACTGCATTTACAAAAGCCACGACAAAATCAGTTCAACACAGCTCAGAATAAGTTATGCTAAGAACTAGAAAACACTCTTGAAATTTCTTGCAAAGACAGTATTTTTGACTCTGTGCCACAAGTTAGCGGAGGGTAGGGCAACGTTTTGGGTTCAGTTTCACAATATACTTACTCCGTTAATTTACTTTCCTGTAACCATTCACTATTTGCCACTGTTGTGCTTTTCTTATGACAAGTTTCTGCAAAAAGAGAATGTAAGAATAATGGAGGAAAGGAATCATCAAAAAGTTATTAAAGAAAAGGGAAAGGAGTTGTGACAGTAACAACTACAGTTCTGTGGAGTTTCTTTTGAAATGTTAATATTTTTGTAGTATGTGAGAGTGTTGAATGAATCAATGAAAAGCACCTACATCCTGCCCTAGGTTTTGTTAACTTTCAGAAGGACTTCAACAGTGTTAGCAGAAATACTGCAAATTTACAGAACCTGTGTAAAAACCACCCAGAACCTTTAGAGATGCTAAACATACTGTGATCTCCAGTCGGGCATTAACTGGCCTGATGTTCCTCCTATAGCTCAAGAAGCGTATGTGTTTCTGTCATGCTGTTTAGTGCCATTACTGATTTTTTTTCTGCAACGAACCTCCAGTCAATTCCTCAAATTACAGCTTAAGCCTGGAGATCTGAGCTTTGCTGACGAAATCTGCATCCATGATACACTGGCTGAAAATATTTAGCAAAAGACCAATTATTTATTCAGAAGTGCTAAACAAAGGTCTAATAGTCAGGAGATAAAAAACAAAGGCACTAAAAATGGACACGGCCTTACGTAATCTCACTGTTTCAGAACAACTGAGAACTGGACATAAGTTTAATTTTCTGGACAGTATCTCTTACCTTACCTGGTACAATAATGGGTATAGGGGTGAATAGGCTGGGGAAGTGCTATTTTTAAGAATATGTAAGTCTAACAATAACAGCATTCATGAAAAATTGAATCTATAATAGCACCGAACTAAACAAATCCCTGCTGGGATTCATGGGAGAGATAAAAGACTATCTAACAGGAGTTTTATTTGTGGCTGCCTGAACTAAATATTTGTATTCAAATGTCAGCAAAAATAAATGATGCAGAGGTCTTAGAACAGGCAAAATTAAACACAGCTACACAAATAATATAAAGGAGAAAGTTGTCTTGGCCAAGCTTCGAGAGGGCCCAACATCGAGCTTAGTCCAGCTCTGCTTTAGCAACCCCACGACGAATGAAAGTTTGACACAGAAGGACCTTTCCTAGCATCGTACTGACTGTAGCAGAAAACAGGCAGACTGAACAAGCCCCATGAACCGATCCAGCGTAGCCCAGCATGGTCCAGCACTGCTGTTAAATAACATTTACCTGATGGCCTGAAAAGTGTATGGTATTAACAAAGGATGCATGACTACTTTCCTGGATTAAACACAATCTTTTCAATTGTCGCTGAAAATGGCTAATGGGGATTGATGGAAACAACCATTTATAATTTAGGAAGAGGTTTGTAATTTAATAGTTTAATAAAATGCAGGAAGAGATCTCTTGGAAGATGTTGGACCACAGAAAGACCATAAAGACGTGCTGATATTTTAAAACAAAGTCATGTAACATAAAGTAAGTTAATTTAGAAAAAAAGCCTTTTTCTGCTGTAAACTGTGAATTAGTTTAACCTGATGCTACACCTTTAGCCTACAGAAGGGAAAGGGCTCAGCTCCAAATCAATACACCCTTATTTGAATGCCTTTATAAAGGTGTCTGTCTGGAGCAAGGTGTGTAAGTTCTCCTTATAGCCAACAGAGATCTCGGTTTGATGCATTCATCTAATGCATCAAGCACCTAGAGACACCTGAATTGCTCTGGGGTTTCTGCCTGGCCTCCCGCTACCATTCCAGGAGGAGCAGGTCCTCTGTGTCACACTCACTTGCCCTGTGCAGGTGTCTCAGATACCCTGGAGCACTTCCATGAGGGCACTGTTTATGGGGCACTGTTTATATTTAGGCAACTGAACCGAGCCCATCACCGCTCATTATACCTGCTCAAATAACAGTCTCATTGTTACTCAACTCATGGTGAGAGCAGGGAATAGAATAGAACAGAACAGAACAGAACAGAACAGAATAGAATAGAATAGAATAGAATAGAATAGAATAGAATAGAATAGAATAGAATAGGTTCTGCTGTGTTACACCTAGAGTTACATATGACAAGGTATGACTTAGGCCTGAGGAGTTGTGCTGGTTTTGGCTGGGATAGAGTTAATTTTCTTCATAGTAGCTAGTATGGGGCTATGGTTTGGATTTGTGCTGCAAACAGTGTTGATAACACAGGGATGTTTTGGTTTCTGCTGAGCAGTGCTTACACAGAGTCAAGGCCTTTTCTGCTTCTCACCCCACCCCACCAGCGAGCAGGCTGGGGGGGCACAAGAAGCTGGGAGGGGGCACAGCTGGGACAGCTGACCCCAACTGACCAGAGGGATATTCCATACCATATGGCATCATGCTCAGCATGTAAAGCTGAGGAAGAAGAAGGAAGGGGGGGACATTCGGAGTGATGGCGTTTGTCTTCCCAAGTCACCATTACGCGGGATGGAGCCCTGCTTTCCTGGAGATGGCTGAACACCTGCCTGCCCATGGGAAGCAGTGAATGAATTCCTTGCTTTGCTTTGCTTGCATGTGCGGCTTTTGCTTTCCCTATTAAACTGTCTTTATCTCAACCCATGAGTTTTCTCACTTTTACCCTTCCGATTCTCTCCCCCATCCCACCAGGAGGGAGGGAGCGAGCGGCTGGGTGGGGCTGAGCTGCCGGCTGGGTTAAACCACGATGGGGGTCCACCCAGGAGAGCAGCAGTGCAGGTCCCAGGCCCACCAGGAGACAGGCAGGGATGGGCACACCTACACCATCGCTCAGGCAGGGACTGAAGGCCCCAGACTGAGCTGAGACACCACGTCCCCTGGGCCCTTGGCAGGAGATGGTGTGGGTGGGGGTCCCAGGGGAGGCCGGTCCCAGCCGTTGAGGTCTATGAACACCCCCAGGACCCTGGCAGAAGTAGACCTGCAGTGCTCATCTTCTGTCCTTTAGACATTTATGGTTGGCAATTTTGGAGACAGAGTATTGGGCCAGACAGACTTTTGCTCTGACGGAGTACTGTTGTTCTCAGGCTCTTTTGTTTTATCATGTTTTTCCAAGGGAAACAGCTCAGGCATTTCTAAAAATGAGTATGAGACAAAAAAAGAAAATCCACGGGGAAATGAGCAGGTATTGCTCAGCTCAAAAAGATTTGCAACCATTCAGTTGAGCAGCACATCCAGCTTCAGACTGAGGGCTTCATCTCTGAGCCTCGCTAGTGTCAGAGACGTGGGTTTTTGCCATCCTGGTGAAACGCAGCTAAACTGGATGAACACAGAAGACTTTCAAAAACCACGCTTCACACATGCTTTTTGCAAATTTGTTCAGACGGTCAAATTACGTTGAGACGATCTCCACAGCTCTCACTGCCGTCAGAAGGTACACGCCTCCTTCCCACAAAGTGACAGAGCCATTGCCCAGGCTGGGACATGGTTACCTATGCAATCCCTTCTGCGAGGGCAGGGCTGGGAAGAAATGACATCGGAGATTTCCTCAGCATGTACTGCTAGGGAAAGGAGGAGGTAGGAAGAACAGAGTAGAAAAGAAACAGAATAGAAATAGAATATTTTCAGTTGGAAGGGACCTACAATGATCATCTAGTCCAACTGCCTGACCACTTCGGGGCTGACCAAAAGTTAAAGCAGGTTGGTAAGGGCATTGTCCAAATGCCTCTTCAACACTGACAGGCTTGGGGCATCGACCACCTCTCTAGGAAGCCTGTTCCGGTGCTTGACCACCCTCTCGGTAAAGAAATGCTTCCTAATGTCCAGCCTGCACCTCCTCCAGTGCAGCTTTGAACCATCCCCACGCATCCTACCACTGGATACCAGGGAGGAGAGATCAGCACCTCCCTCTCCACCTCCCCTCCTCAGGAACCTGTGGAGAGCAACGAGGTCGCCCCTCAGCCTCCCTCTCTCCAAACGAGACCAAAAGCACGTTAGCACCCACACAGGGTACCTTAGCTGCAGCCGAACCTCACCCCAGGGCGCCGTTCAGCTCTCCCGGCCCCCGGGCGCAGCCGCCGCTAGCACCTCACGCCAGCCGCCGAGCAGCACGCACCGCACAGCCGTGCCTGCCGGGGGCTCGCCCGGGCCGCCTGCCCGGAGCCACGGCCGGGAGGAAGCCCGGAGGCGGGCCGAGCGTGCTCCCGCGCCGCCGGGGCGGCGTTACATCTCCCCTTCCCCAGAAACGGCCGGGCCCGCTCCCTCCGCGGGGGCTGTGGCGGCGTAGCGCCGCCAAGCCGCCGCCGGGCCGCGGCCCGCCCTCTGGGCGCCGCGGGGCCTAACGGTGCGGGGCAGCAGGAACCGGCTGGGCCGCAACGGAGCCGCCGGGCGCGGGAAGCCGCGGCGGCGGAGAGCGGCCTCCCCCGGCGCCTGGCCGCCCCGCAGCTCCCCCCTCCCCCCCCCGGCCGCGGCGCCGGGCGGGCGGGGGCGGCCCCCCCGCAGCGCGAGCTGCCTGGCGCCGCGGCCGGGCCGAGCCCCTCCGGTGTAGCAGCGCCCCCTGCCGGCTGGGCGGGGCGCGGAGGGCGCCGCGTGACGAACCGGGGCGGGGGGGGCGGGCGCCGCGGCCCTCTCTCCTCCGCCACAGCAGCGGCACGTGACTAGGGCCGCGCGCTGCCCCCCGACGGGCTCCCCCCCCACCGGCAGGGGAGGGCGGGGCGGGGGCGGGGCTGCGCCCAGGGCCGGCGCTTCCGGTTGGGCGGCGGGCGGGCCCGGGGGAGCGATAAAGCGGCCGCTATTCGGCCGCGCGCCTCCTCCCGGAGCCCCCCCTTCCCCTCCCCCTCCCCTCCTCGCCCTCCCCCTCCTCCCCGCCCCTCGCGCGGCCCGAGCCCGCGAGCGCTGCCGGCCCGGCCTGCTGCCGTCACCGCCATTGCCGGGGGTGCGCCCGGCCCCTCCCCCCGGCCCGGCGCCCCGCCGCCGCCCTGGAGCTGCCTCAACGGTGAGTGCGGGCGGGGGGGTCCCTCTCACCCTCCCTCCCCCGCTCCCGCCGCCGGCGCACGCACAGAGAGGCCGGCCGGGGCCCGGCCCGCTCCCCTCCCCCTGGGCACCGGGCCTGGGCCTTCCCCTTGTCCGGCCCCCGCCGCGGCGTCGCGCCGGGGGAGCGGGCGGCCGTTGCGGGGCGGGCGGGGGGGGTATGTCGCGCAGGCGGGCGACGGTTGGTGCCGGCGCGGGGGAACAAAACCGGCGAGGCGTAAGTGGCGGCGCCGCGCGTGGGGAGGGAGAGGGGAGGCGGCGGGGAGACGGCCCGGCGGTGCGGGAATGAATGGGCGGGCGGCGTGGCCCCTGCCCCGGGGGGGAGCGGCCCCGGGGGGCCGCGCAGGGGCGAGGCTGGCTGCCCGGGGGAAGCCTAGTCCGCAGGCACCCCCTCCCCGAGAGAAAGTTAAAGCAAGGGCCGGCAGAGCGAGGCGCAGGTGGAGCACGCTGCGAGTTCTGCTTTCCTGGTAGCGAAATGCTGCGAGACGCCTCGGAAAGCGAGTTTCGCACGGGACGTGTCCCCGGCGGGACTGTCCTCTTCACTCGTGACAGAAATAACTGCGAGGGAGGGGCTGCATCGCCCGCGAGATCAGTGAGGCAGATGCAAAGGGAAGGCTCAAAACGGGTCACTGGGTTGCGTCCTTACATCGTTAGGGATGGATGAAGCGAGTCCACTATTAGTGGCGGTTTAGAGCCGACTGCTGAACTGAAGGAGGCTCGTTTGTGTTGAGCGCACTCACTTTTTGGAGCCTAGAGATGGGCTGGGGGAGCGGTAGCCTGCAGTAGCTGGTGCAGGTGTTAGGAGGATTTGATGCCTGACTGTGGAGAGGGGACCTGCATTAGTTGATAACAGTTCAGCACTGTTTAGAAGTCAGAGGGGTGACTGGGAGCTTGACTTGTACCGAGTTGTTTATAAGTTAGGAATATAGAGACTTTGGATTTCATTTTTCTGTTCCGTAAGCTCCCCTTGAACTGCATTCGCTTTCAGGATAATGTAAACGGAATTCTTTGCCTGACGTCACCAAGCTTCACGACCGTAATTCACGGTTCCTGACTAGACTGTGTGCTCTGGTGGGTCCAGTGGCACTTCATTAGCTCAGGTTCAGCACTGCAGAAATAAGGTTTCTGGGGCGATTTTTGGAAGCTATCTATGTGGAATTGCAAATTTGGAGTTAGAAAGCCCTGTCAGAAGTAGATGGAATTAATTTTTCCTACCTCGAATCTGTCACAGGTACATTGATATTACTCTGCAGTTTAGACTGTTGTTAGATCTTGTATTAAGAACTAATGTTGGTGTGTAGACTTGTCATTCTCTTAGCAAAGGTGGAAATCTTGCAAAATAGCTGTGGTTCTGTCCCTTTCGTGTTTCTTAAGTCATCTGCATGTGCATCAAGTTTCGTCACTTTGCAACTTTCCTCTGACTTGAACCTTTCCTGGAAACATGGGACTGCATAATACAGGCATTTCCTGCCTGGGTCTGGTGTCTCGCGTGTTCTCACAGCGTATCCCACTGTTTCAGTGGCTGGTCAGGTCAGGGTGTTTGTGCCTTTTTTAGGTGTGTAATTTTAAAGAGGTGGGTCAGCAATCATTGTTGATAGAACTTAGCTAGTATAGATGGGCTGGTAGCTGGGCATTTGGTTGTGAGGATGCGGTCAGATTCCTGTGGACGCTGCTGGATTAGCAGGAGCATAGCATTGCCTGTCTTGTTCACGCTGCGTTGGAATTGACCCCCTTACCTGCCGTTTGCATTGCAAAGTGCCTGCTCTGCTGCGCTGTGGGGATGTTTGTGTGCAGCTTCCTCTGGGAGCTAAACTTTTGTTTCTTTTGTCAGTCACAACAGAGGCATGTAGCTTCTAGAGAAGCATCATATTGCCACTAGACTGCCATTTACTTTTTGGCACTAGAAGAACATCTCATTTTTCCTTTCGCTTAAACAGAGCAATAGTCTGGATCTTCTCCTGTTGCTAGAGGCAATGATGCAGCTGTATCCAGCGTTCTTGTGCTGGGAACAAACTCTACCATTGGCCCTCTTCACCGATAGAGGAAATAGCTGAACTGTTTGCCTGCAAGAAACATCAAGGCTGATGAAAATGAACAGCCATCCTTCCTGTGCAGTGACTGTGCTTATCAGAGTAGAGTTGTGTGGTGCTCCGTAAAGGTTGGAGGATTATCACAGGAAGGTGAGCATTCATAGAAGTACAGGCTGACTTCATCCTTTGCTTGATGACCATAACGATAGATAGAATGGTATCTTGAAGTTGAGTAGGAGGTCATTAGACACCTCTACTTCCTGCTGGTGTGTTTGCCTGTCATTTCAAGGTTGCATGGATGGCAGCACCGTTTTTAAGTTTTAGCTCATACTGTATGTAGGGAATCACAGAAAATAGAAGACTTTCTTCTTGAGGGCTTTCCCAGCTGTGCTGGCATCATTGATGTGTGTTGCACGTCCTCATTATCTGCTTGTGTCACACCAGGATCCACTCTTTTATTGAGAGGGAAAGAGGTATAGATCCTTCTGCCAGTGAGAACCAGGACAGTCTGATTTTGAAGGATGATATGACAGACTACTTGTTGCTGTGTTCTGAAATTCTACATGTCATATTAAAAGCAACCTGTAATTATTTGTGCTCACAGGCAGTCTAGATCTTCAGCTTTGCGCCCTTCATTGCTTCCCTCTGGCACTGCCTCATGACAGTCACACCTTATCCTCCGTAGAGGAAAAATACAGGGATATATTAAATGTTGCAACACTTAATGTAGAATGTGTTTATTAAAAATAACCGGCAATGATTAGTAGATGTGTAGCTATGAAATTGGAATGGGGTTGAGAAGCGGAGACATCTTGTTAGCTGCCAGAGTCAGTGTTGTACCATCCACTGGGTGGATTCTTTCTCATACACAGTATCTCCTGCACATTTCTTTTCTACTGCTGGGAGGTTTTTGAGAGGCTGTCAGAGGTACGGTTTAATCTTCAGTAGGATCTTCACGGATGATGGGATGCCGAATCCAGGAACTGGCTCTGAAGTGGCCAGGAAGATACCAGGAGGTCTGTCTGCTCTGTGCATTAGCTTAGGCCACTCGTATTGGTCAGTCTAATGTGAGCTCAACAGAGATTGCTGATGCTGTTTGACTGCACTCTGTGGTTGCCCTGCAATATACATAGCCAACTTCAGAATTTGCAGTTATCTCATTGCCTCTGACTTCTTGGGTACTTTTTCTTTCCTCCAAATCATGACTTTGGCCTCTCAGATGCTGAGAACCAAGCAAGAAAAGTAGTGATGGTTGTTCTTTTCTCAGGTAGATATGGGTCCTCATTACTGATCCTTTTTCCCTGCTGTTTTTCTGTTCTTCCTGTGGTGGAGGAGATTATGGCCAGACCTGCAGTGTAGGGGACAGGAACTGATGTAAGGATCTTCAGCATCTCTGTGGCGAGAGGAGAGAGCCGGTGGTAGGAACCTTGGTATGTAGGTTCCAGACATGCATGAAAGAAGGGGGATGGGGAGAGGTGGCTGATGGAGCAGCACTAGAGACTGGTGGTCCCACTGTCTCTGGGTGTCTTCAAGCAGCTTTTAACCTGAGTAATGGACATTGATCTATGTCACTTCAGGTCAGCAAAAACCTTTAGCCAAGCTAGGAGCTGAGTTGGTGCTGATGCTGTTACTGTGCTTGATATCTGTGGATATAATGAGCTTGTACACAGAAACACTTACCTGTTCAGGTAGAGTTCAGTGGAAATCTTCGTGTCTCAGAAAGACTCTGAATGAGTCTTGGCTGCCTTAAGCTGAAGTTTAGCATTGCAAACATCAGAATCTTACTTGAATCTTAGTATTTTGTCTCGAAATGGAGACAGGATGTGCACACAGGACAAGCGTAAATGCTAAGCTTCAGGCTTCTGCTTCAGTTGTAATGTGTTCTCAGGATAGATAATTAGTTCTGTTTGACTGTATCTGTATTTGTTTTCTCAGTGTTGCAGCCATGAAAAGTGAGAAAAGTAGGAGGGGATGCAGAAATAGCGATTAAGGAATGTGGTACACTTTGTAGTCTTAGAATGGCATGCAGCACAGCCTCAGCTGTAGCCACTGTGGCATGGCACATCCTGTAACTGTGAGTTTTAGTAGGGGCAATGCTGAAGTGTCCTTTTTATGAAACAGGTAGGGCCTGACAGAGTGTTCAACAAAACAAAGTGTCCTGGGGCCTGCACAGCAGTTACCTGTACTTGGATGGGTGGCAGCTTGTTTGTCTCTCCTATGAGTCTTCAGTAGACTTGAGAGATACTCTAATGGCCATCTCCCTTCTGCTGTGTTTCATGGGGGACCTGTCTCTCACGACAACTCGATCTTCATCCTGAAATTTTTACTTTCCCTCAAAGGGCTTCAGACAACTGGAACTACGTTTGGTTTTAGTATTTGGTGAAGTTCTCTGCAGTGCACACGGGGCACCCTACCAGTTTGACAGGACCAGTTATTTTCCTTACCCTTGTTATGGGTTTGAGTTGGAGCAGCACAGAGCTAGGTCCCTTTGATGTCCGTAATAAAGCATTTACGCAGAGGGAGTGTGGTCCATCTTTTTTAGTGTTGCCAAAAAGATGCCGCTGAGCACAGATAACATCACTGTTCATGCAGGTCCAAAGCCATGGGGACCTGGTTGTTGAGCATATGGTCTCTAGCCTGGCTGGCTCTGCTGGCATGGGACTGTTTAGAAAACAGTGATGTGCTGTTCCTCAAACTTTGACCCAACTAGGCAAAGCAGGATCCAGTGCAAAACAAGTTCTGATGCAGGAGTTGACGGCAAAGAGAAATGTGAAGCAGACAGTTATCTGTGTGACAAGCCTGAGTATAGAGGAGGGCAGTAATCAGAGCTATGTAGAGACAATGGCATTTGAGCTCAAAGTGAGAAGGGATCAAGAGGGATTGACAGGAAAATCTTACAGACTAGCTATTCAGATATGTGCTAAGTGAACCAGCAACATTTTGGAGTTTACTCCTTCAGAAGTGTTTCAACAAATTGAAATTGACAGCATGAGTTAATAGTGGCTCAGCCCTGTTCAAGTTTGTTACTGGTCTCACAGTCACTATTCTGAAACTACATTTACTATTCCATGGCATCATGGCCTGAGGTGCTGCAATACTGAAGAGTTGTCTTGCTCAGTAGCATGCCTCAATTAAGTAGAGATTTCAGCAGAAGAGGCAGTTTCTTCAGTGACTGCCAGCTACAGTGTACTGAAGTTATAAATTTAAAAATGGTGAGTGATGGCAGTGTGAGAGAAAGTACCACCAACTCTTTAGTGTTATTTCTTATGCCAAAGGCTTGAACGTCAACCTTTAAATGTCTGGAGATGAAAATGAGGAAGTGCCTGTAACTTCTCCAGTTCCAGAATAACGTCCTGGTCAAAAAAGCTTAGCAGCAGCTAGGACAATTTGTGGAAGGGAGCCAGGGACCTTTTTGCACTGTTGCATTTGGGAAGAAAATGGAAATTTCCATTGTAAAGTAAGATAGGACTGAATAAAAGGAAAGGATGGGAGGTGGGGTGAAGTGTAGTTCAGAAGAGTGAATAACAGAAAACTCCAGAAAGGGCAACAGTTAGGTCGTGTAAAGAGGAGGGGAATTATGAAGAGGGTAGAAGAGATTGCCTGGTAAACTTTGTTGTAAACTATGATAAATTCAGTTTGGAAAAGTCTTTTTTGGTTTTCTAGAGGAAAGAAAATGGACAATTCAGGATTACCACCAATTTTGGAAGTGACAAATTCCCTTTCAGTTCTGAAAATGTGATTAGTGCAGTATGTCCTTATTGTCCTAATTATGTTCTGCTGTGATTTGGTTAAAAAAAATTCTTTTTCTTTAGCTTGTATGATAAATTCAAATTTTTTGGCTTTCACATTGAAATCTTCCTTTCTTTCCATTGCCCTGAATCCCCCAACCAAAAAATAAACCCTGATTCCTGAAGACTTTTAGGTCTTTTGGAGTGTTAAGACATGGCTTTCTTTGGGGTTTTTCAATTGACAAGTTGTTTGCTATTGCAGAGATACAGACCGCTGAGCACTACTATTATCTTTGTGTTTTGTTTTGATCTTTTACAGGAATATAAAGTTTGTAATAAGATGTTGGAAAGTGTTTTGTGGTCAACACCGAATGCGGTGTGGACTGCATTTTGGAGTGCCTTTTGTATGGCTGCTAATACTGCTGGGAAACTGCAATTTATACCCAAAAGGACCTTCCACTTTAGTATTTGTAGAGCAGTGGAATTACTTCTCACGTGTAGCTAGCCTGTGGTTGGATGCTGTTCATTTGTCTCATAGATGTAAAGCAGGATTCTTCTTCAAGCTCTGTCCGTGGTCCCGCCATGCTTCCTGATTGGAAATGTACTATTCCTGTGACTTAATGTGAAGTGCGTATGCATAGTGTGTTCAAAGAAATTGTTCCATGAGCAGCTGAGCTAGTGAACCTTTATTTCTTAGGAATTTGTGCCCTCTGCTCCTCAGCCAGTCCCTCTTTCCTGTTTTTTTTTCTGTGTCCATGTCATCCTTTAGCAGCACTGCTAATTTACTTTCATTCTGTCCCTGCTCCAAATCCAAAGCAGCTCATCACTGTAGTATTTTTAATGCCTTCTCTTTTTCCCTAATTACAAGCTGAATCAGACACTGCTTGTTCTGCAGGTTTTGAGACTATTTGCATACTGACCATTTATGTACTGATTACAGGCTAAACAGAGCCAGTAACTGTTAATTGAAATATTCAGCCTTAGCCTCAGTGGAGGCATTTCTTTCATTATCTGCTCAGTTCCTGATTTTCATGAAACTTGTAGAAATTTAAAACGAGACTGGATTGCTTTGTCCAATTTGATTGGCATTGACTGTAGGGCAATGTGTTTGTGTAAGCCTCATTTCCATAAGAAACCAGGGTAAAAATGCTTTAGGAATAAATTAAGAAAACTTGCTTTGGATGCATATTTTTAGATTAGTTGCTAGTCTAATATATATTTAGACAGGAAAATTAATGTTAAAATGACACAAAAACTTAGTGTGTTTTGAAACAATGTGTCTTACAAGACCCCCAAAATTAGGTTGATAGCTTAGCATGATAATCATGTAACATCTGTTTAATTTGAACCTACAAGAAAAAAGCCTGTGCATTTCACATAAATGTCCAAATATTCCTTTTCACCATAGAGATACCTCCCACATTTACTTGAAACTGACTTACAGAATATGGTTAGAATTGGTTTTCTGCTTATTGTTGTAGCTAGTCCGGGTAAATTCTGTTGGAAATAGTGGAATCTAGCCAAATCATTAAAAATTATTTGCATTTCAGATGCTGCATTTCTGTGCTGTGGGGTTGTTTTTTTTTTTTTTTTTTTTTTTTTAAGGTCTTACAAAAACAGTAATTTTGAGAAATTTCCATCTTTCTCTTTGGGGTGAGGCAAACAATGTTTTGAATACAGAGGGCTGTCAACTACACTGACTGGAAAAAAGTCACTGCTGTTTTTTTTAAGTAGTATTTTTGTTGTTATTAGGGCAGCAGATGAAATAATGGAATGGAAAAAGTTCTTTTCCTAACGGATAAAGTCTTTATGAGCAGCAGCTTTTTTTTTTTCATGTAATTAGTGAAAGGAAAACAGTGTTTAACAGACAAAACCAGAGCCTAGGCTTTAGGCTGCTGTTTTCTTCTTGAAATTTTTTTTGTCTTTGTCAAAACCAGCTAATTTGTTTTGAAATTTTATGATGAAGATGCAGTTTTGAAATGGCTTTATCTCAGTGGCACTGTTTCAAAGTACTTTCTGTTTTCACTTACATGTGTAATGTAAATAAAAACACTTCAAATCTGGGAAGAAAAGACAACTAAGAAAGCAAGTCACATTTATCAAATGAAACATAAACTTAGCTCTTCATCACCTGTGTTCTTTTTTTATCATTTGCTTGCAGATTTTTTTACATAGATAGGAAGGCCTATTGTTAGATATAAGCTTTGTTTTTCAAGTTCTACTGATGTAAAATGATTTGCAGAAGTCTGACACACCTATATTTGGATTTCTTTATGAAGTAGTTAGTACCTATGCAGAAGATATACTTTCTAAAATGGAGAGGAAAAAAAGCACATGTGGTTATTTAGGAATCAGAGAGTTGACATTAACATTGGCAGCTAACTATACAGATTTTTTTCCTTTATTGCAGGAACTGAAGCTTGCCCTTTAAAAGGTGCAGTGCTGTGAAAACTGTTACTGACCATAGAAAAATGGACATGTTGCAGATACTACGTAAAACTACAGAGCGCTTAGAGTGTGATCACTGCAGCTTCAGAGGAACGGACTATGAAAACATACAAATTCATATGGGTACCATACACCCAGAGTATTGTGATGAAATGGATGCTGCTGGTTTGGGTAAACTTATATTTTATCAAAAAAGTGCAAAACTGTTTCACTGCCACAAATGTTTCTTTACCAGCAAGATGTATTGCAACGTATATTATCACATCACAGCACAACATGCAGCACCTGAGAAGTGGAATGAGGAGCGGAAAGAACAGGTAGAAGGAGACTTGGATTCCTCCAAAAAAAGTGTCACATTGGAGCCACAGAAACCTACCCTTTCCCCTGAGTCGCGCAAACCTGCCCTTTCTCCTGACCTCCCCAAATCTGAACCTGTTGTTTCCCCCAAGCTTCAGAAATCATCAGTGTCCCCAGAGCCCCAGAAGTCGGCTCAGGCAGCTTCCTCAGAGCCAGAGAAGTTGGCCCAGGCCACGTCCCCAGATCCAGAAAAGTCAGCCCAGGCCACATCTCCAGATCCAGAGAAGTTAGCCTCAGCTGTATCCCCAGACTCAGAGAAGCCGTCTCCTGCTGTGTCCCCCGACCCACAGAAGCCATCTCCTGCTGTGTCGCCTGACCCACAGAAACCATCTCCTGCTGTGTCCCCCGACCCACAGAAGCCAGCCCCAGCTGTGTCTCCAGAGCCCCGTCGGCATTCTCCGGCTGTGTCTCCAGAGCCCCGTCGGCATTCGCCAGCAATGTCTCCAGAGCCCCGTCGGCATTCCCCCGCTGTATCACCAGAGCCCCGTCGCCATTCTCCCGCTGTGTCTCCGGAGCCCCGCAGATACTCCCCAGCTGTGTCGCCAGAGCCAAAGAAACCTACTCCAGCAGTATCCCCTGAACCACGAAGGTATGCCCCAGCTGGGTCTCCTGAGCCCCGGAGGCATCCTTCTCAAATGCGTAGACCTGCTTCTGCTTCTTCTCCTGAAACCCGGAGGCCTGCTCCCGCAGTTTCGCCAGAGTCATGGAGACCTGGTCCGACTGTTTCCCCTGAGCCCTGGAGATCTACACCTCACGAGGTACAGAAGTCTTCCACGGTTTCTCCCTGGGCTCCAAAGCCTGCCATGTCAGTGTCTGTAGAATCCCGGAGGTCTGCCACTGAGTCCCGAAGGCCTGGTCCCGTTGTGTCCCCAGAGCCTAGGAGGCTTGTTTCTGACTCCTGGAAATCTACGTCCTTTTCTGAATCCCAGAAGTCTACTCTTGTTTCTTCTGAGCCATGGAAACCCATCTCATCTGTTTACCCTGAAGGCTGGAAACCTGTTCTGTCCCCTGACACGTGGAAGCATTCTCC
This sequence comes from Mycteria americana, assembly GCF_035582795.1. NCBI lineage: Eukaryota > Metazoa > Chordata > Aves > Ciconiiformes > Ciconiidae > Mycteria > Mycteria americana. The sequence goes on along the minus strand of NC_134365.1, from coordinate 154,579,900 downwards.
CCCCGTTTCTCCTGAGCTTCGAAAGTCTAGTCACACAGTTTCCTCTGACTCTTGGAAGCCTTCGTTCTTTCCTGAGGTCCGTAAGCCTGGTGCTTCGGTATCTCCTGAATCTTGGAAACTCTCTGAGTCCCGGAAATCTATGTTTTTTTCTGAAACTCAGAAATCCACCTCTGCTGCTTCCTCTGAGGTTCAGAAAAGGGCTCATTTCCCTGAACCTCGGAAAAGAGCTCTGTTCCCAGAGTCTCGTAAATCTAATCCTACTGTTTCTACTGATGTCCAGAAACGTGGTGTCTTTTCTGAGTCCCAGAATCAGGTGTCTACTTCTGCTGTTTCTACTGAAGGCCAAAAACATGCCCTGTGTTCTGAAGCCCAGAAATCAACTCTTGTTTCTTCTGAAGTCCAGAAGCACACCCTATTTTCTGAAGCTCAGAAACTTGCTCCCATTTCTTCTGAAGTTCAGGAGCCTACTTCCTTTCCAGAGTCTCAGAAATCTGCTTCTCCTGAAATTCAGAAACATGGCCTCTTTACTGAGTCCCAGAAACCTACTCCTTCCGTTTCTCCCGAGACCCCCAAACAAGCTCTTTTTACTGACTCCCAGAAATCTGCTGTTTCCCCTGATGTTCAAAAGCATGCTGTATTTTCTGAGATGCAGAAACCTGCTGCTGCTTTATCCTCTGATGTCCAGAGACATGCTGAAACTACTGTATCTTCTGAAATCCAGAAGAACATCCTGTTTTCCGAGCCTCACAAGTCTGCTCCAGGTTTTTCCTCCGAGCCCCAGACACCTAGTGAGTCTGGTGAGAGTGACTTTCTTTGTCACAGTTTAGATGATCAGAAACCACTGGATGATTTATTCTCACAGGATGAACAATCGATACTAGCCAAAGAATCACCAGAAGACATGTTATATTCATGCCCAAAAAAGAAGCCCAAGAAGGAAAACCAGGAGAACTCGGATTCTGAACTAAATAGCAGTGAGTGTGGAAAAACAGAAATGGACTCGATGGAGATAAAGGAGCAAGAATCCAACAGTGACCAAGAGCAATATGATATGGAGTCATCTGATTACAGCAAAGAGAGTAAAATAGATGCAGCTACTCCCATGCAGCCACAGTGTGTGCTGCAGTTTACCGAAGAGAAAGAGGCTTTCATCTCTGAGGAGGAAATAGCAAAATACATGAAGCGTGGCAAGGGAAAGTATTATTGCAAAATTTGTTGCTGTCGTGCAATGAAAAAAGGTGCCGTCTTGCACCATTTAGTTAACAAGCATAATGTTCAAAGCCCATACAAATGTAAAATATGTGGCAAAGCATTTCTCTTGGAGTCTCTTCTTAAAAACCATGTTGCTGCTCATGGTCAAAGTTTGCTGAAGTGTCCACGTTGTAATTTTGAATCAAATTTTCCCCGAGGCTTTAAGAAACATTTAACCCATTGCCAAAGCCGTCATAGTGATGATACACCTAAAAAACATTTGGACAGCCTTGAACCACTTGAAGAACAAATCTAATCTGTTTTTTTCCTTGTGCTAGAAAAGCTGAATTTACAGAAGTGTTCAAAAGTGTTGCTGTATGTTAACTGAGTAGTTTAGCTGATCTGACAAGTCAGAAGATGCATGGGTTATTGTACTATGTTTAACTTGTCTTATAGCTGTATTACTGAAATGATTTACTTTTGAAAGTCATTTTAAATACGTGTTCATGTCTTTGTATTACCCATCAGTAGAGTCATATTTTATTTTTCAGATGTACTATGTTTTTGAAACTAAAATGGATACAAATTAGTTTTGTAAAGATTTGTAAAACATACAGGCAATTAAGGACTGGAGTGGCAAGCAATCCATATATTCCTGTGAAGACTGAACTTGTTTTTTCACATTTGTTAAATGTCGTATTTTTCAAAATGTTTTTATCAAATTCTCAAAATTAAAATTCTCACCAAACTGAATGTGAATGAGCCAGGCATGAGAAACTACCAATCCTTCTGGAATAATTCTGCCCTGAGGTTGTAATTGAGTGTATAGTCATTCGTGGGAAGTTTATTGCACTCAATTCTCTGACTTACTTGTCTCAGATTTAGAAGCATCAAGGTACTTATTTTGTGATTCTGTATTTTGGCCATGTTTTAAGCATGTACTAATATACATTAAATTGATGGATTAACATCAGACTATGTATAGCTCAACACTTTCTCTTGATGATTCAGATGTTTGTAATGTCAGAAAACCCCTAAATTTCTTGCATTTGGTGAAATGTTATGCTTTAATCTTTTAACAATAAAAAGAAACCCAACCTGGCATTGGCCACTTTTATTTTTCTTCCAAATCAAGAACAAAACCTTTCATGTTGAACATACTGTCTTTTAAGTATCTTTGGCAACAGGAGATGCAAAATTATCCTGGAGTTCTGCTTTGAATACTTCAACTTTTCAGTCATCAGTCTATGAAAGCAAGGTTAGTCTAAATTTCCTGTCTGCTTCAGAAAAACACATCAGATGTAAACGGGGGAAAACATGGAAAACAAGAATTTGTGCACCGTTATGTAGCATGCTTGCTTTTGTGCTATTTGCATATTAACTGTTCAAAAACCAGAAGTACTTTATAATTCAGCAGGAGTATAGATTTTAAGTGCAGGTAGCACAAGGAAAGTTTCATTCTCCTCAAGCTAAATTATGCCTAGACTTAAGCTGTTGTAAATATTGGCTTAGAATATGAAGGTGATAGTGTTAAATAAATAATAATAAAAAATCTCCAGGTGTAAGCTCCTACAGAAGAGCTTCAGATTGATTTGATTGAAGCCTGTGTCTGACATCTTTTGTGTTTCAAGAGGATTTCTGGAAGGAAGGGAAAAAGCATTTAAAGCTCTACACTGAGGTGACTTCTCAGTGCTGCCTATTAAGAACAAGCTTTCTTGCAGGGTCCTCTCACACAGGACCAAACCCACTCTTATGCCCCTAAGTCAAGTGCCCTTCGTTTCCTTTCATGGAGTCCAGACTAGAGTTCTACAATATTTTTTTTCCTAGGAGTGACTATTGCTAAATCTAAAAGAGAGCACTTGACTATTAAGGCTCTGCTGGTATAGTCTTACTTCATATAAAAGCTGCTTTTCTCCTCTGCTATCATTTCATCACTCTTGGCACAGTCATTTGGATAAAAAGATGCCTTGTGCTATTTGAATAAAAGGAAGAAATCAAGGAAGGATTTGTTTGAATTGGAAGTGGTGTCACCTTTATAGTTTGATGATTCACTACTGACAGATACTTGTTTCTCCCAGCTGTTTACCAGTTAACTACTTTGATTTCTGGGAGTCCATCATCAAGGCTTGATGCTGTTTCTCTACATATTTTTTTTTGCGAACTGACTACTTGATTCTTTAATCTTGATTTACAGCTATCGAAGTGTACTTTATAACTCTTGGAGATGAACTTTGCAAGTCCCCTTGATGTTAGGGCATTGAATCTCTAAATTCAGATATGATGGGCACTTTCCAGTTTCTCTTAGTACAGAATTTTGTAAAAGCCTTGTGGAAGTTGAAGGATGTTTCTGGTGTGTATTTTTTTTTTTTTTGTCCAGACTAAGTATTCTTTCAGCATTCCTTTACACAACGCTAGTTTGAGATCCTTAAGATGTGTAGGAGGATCTGCTGGAATCTGAACTGATTCAACTGATTTCTCTAAGGAACTGTAGGACACCAATAGACAGATCAGATGGGGGATTTATTGTTTCCCTTTCAGATGACCTATTATAGATGCTGAGGAGAAGGTTGAATACTCTTGAGTACAAACAGTGATCAATCTTTTTTTGACATAAGAAAGAAATGCAAGTGAAGCACTTAGAGATTTACCAGTGAAAGAATTTGCTTGAAATATGCCTAATGGTATAATTTAGTCCTTGGATGCGCTATGAAATAACTTCAGTTGAAATTGCTACTAATTTCGCTTCATGTGTTGAGAGTACGAAGCAAATACAGAGGTCTGCAGTTTCCAGAAATTGTACTGCGTATTAAGTCACTGGGGCATTTTATCAAAGCCCTCAGTGTTGCATGCGACCATCTTGCTCATTCCTGTTCTTAGCACAGGGACCCTTTGGAGTCGGTACTGTGTAGTTCTAACTTCAGGTTTCCTTTGGAGGTGGTTTGGTTGGGAAACAACGTGATCAGGTCAGGAGACACTAACTGGGGCCAACACAAAGTTTACAGTACAGGTATTTCAGATAACTGCAGTTCCTTCCCTCTCTGAACCCTGGGGGCTGCTCCTGCCTGAGAAAAATGTCATTACAGACCTTAGATGTAAAGAAGATAACTCTACTACTTCCCCCCCCCCCCGAAGGCTATTTATAGCCTATGCTGAGACATGGTAGACAAAATATTTCCAAATACAGTATTTCAGTCTATACAGGGTAGGCAGTGGTTCATAGGTGATGTATACAACTATGAAGTAATTACCTTGGTAGATAAAAGATGAGAAGCCTGTTTGGAACCAGTGTCTTAGGGTGTAGAGAAAGTGTATAGCTCCAGTTGGAGTGGGGCAGGAGAGGAATCTCATTTAACTAACAGAGATAAGTACAATTAAACTTAGAATTTTTATGGATTTTTGTAAATATGCTTAGATTTTTTCATCATGCTTAAGAATAATCTTGGTATTGGATATAGCAGGTTGTATATACTTAAAATTCCTTTCCTTCTCTTTGTATATTAGTATAATTTTTAATCTCATAAAATTTTAGAAGCAGAAAATCTTGTAGAAAATATAATTATTGAAGGCTTGCCTATGGATTCCTAGTTTTGCACTTTGCAGGTTTTTTTTTATCATGACTGTTCAGCGATGTAGAACAGCTTTGTATATACTTAAAATGTATATACTTAAAATGTCTTTCCTTCTCTTTGTATATTAGTATAATTTTTAATCTCATAAAATTTTAGAAGCAGAAAATCTTGTAGAAAATATAATTATTGAAGGCTTGCCTATGGATTCATAGTTTTGCACTTCGGAGTTGTTTTTTTTTATCATGACTGTTCAGCGATGTAGAACAGCTCGCTCATATCTTACTAACATGAGTGCACTGAGGTCACCACAACCATTGCTATGCTCATATTGATGTATTTTTAAAAGGCGAAGAGAGAGGAAGAAGTTGGAACTATTTCCTACCATACTGCTGTTACGGACTGTTCTGAAGAAACTTTCATTTAAGTAAGTTTTGGTCAAATAATTGCATTTCTGAAGTATAAGCATATAAGAATGTATTTATTGCTTACTTTCCATGGGGAATGAGAAAGATTGCTCAAGAAAGTATCAGAGCTAGATAAATCAATTTAAAACTTGGAGAATGCAAAATTTAGGAAAGTGAATATGAAACTTAAAAGCAAATAGATGAAGGTGTAGGGTTCCACCTGAATTCTAACCTTTCTGTATATGCTTTGTAATAGACTTGGAAAGCATGATTGTATACTTTTAAAATATGGAATATATATGAACCTTTCACAGTATATGTATAATACTTTGCATTTTCTTTTCTGTAGGTTTATATGACTTAGTTTAACATGTATTTTAAAAAAAAGCAAACCACAACAACAACAACAACCCCCAGTTTCTAAGGCATTTCCTGGGCAAAAGAGAAGTAAAAAATTTGCTTTTTCACTAATAGCGTTACCCAGCCAGGGTTGCCACGTGGATGTTGATCAGTTATCTCTAAAGATCACAAACATAAGCATCCTATGTATAATTAACACTGAAAAATTATATATTAAATATCTAATTTTTCTGTTATTTTGTAAAACTTCAGGGACTTGAGAAGGAGTTAAGTGCTTACCATGAGTATATAAATAACTGGAATGCATTCTGTAGATTATTACCTTGTATGTCCTGTGGACTGCAGTTCAGTGTAGAAAGAGTGAAGTTAACTAAAGGCCAACAGAAGTTATTTACTCGGGACAGCACAGAAGTCTGAAGATTAGTTTTCTCTGCTTCCCAAGTATTAGAAAACATTATTTCTTGCAATGACAAATAATACATATTAATGAAAGTCAGCATAGTAAAATCATTTCCTGACTTTGCAGTATATCCTCGATATATACTTGGGTATAACACAATAATAAACTTTAAGATTTTCTGAATTTTTAAAGAATGTTACTTTAATAGATTATACTTACGTTTGAGAAAATGCTTCTATATGAACTTTTAGGCAAGATATTAGTGACACTGGCAGTTCCTTTTATATGGTCCCCGCCCTTGGAGATGAATCTTTTCTGTGTATGCTCGGAAGGTCACAGGTTTGAGTCCTTGTCATGCAGAACACTTGATGGAAAGTGAGAATAAAGAAACTTCAGAGGATGTTGTTGTTATAGAAGGATGTTGTTTTTCAGCTAAATTAGCAGTGGCCGTGTGTGCAATACAAACTTATCTTCATTCTTTCTATTGCATTCTATTGCATTCTATTCTATTTATATTCTTTTTAAAGTGCATTTTCACAAGCATTCAATCAATCAAATCAAAAGTAGTCTTCTGTAGAGAACTCAGAGGTGTTTTTCAACAAAGGCCATTTCCATCACAGATTACAAATTAACTTCTTTTGGTATTTGGGAAGAGATTGTTGCAAGAATTATTACTTTCAGTAATAAACACTTAATCTTCTTTCAGCATACCTAAGAGTATCTAAATATCTGTCTAGATGTATCAGTAAGTTGTTTAAGCTCTAGACCAAAGAAATCATGTGGAATGTAACCACTAGAATGTGAATGTTTATATAATGTTGATGGTACTGGTTGTTCTTGTATTAATGAGCAAATTAATTGTGGAAAAAAATGTTGTTTATGAAAACCTGAAGACCATTTAGGATTCAATAGTAATGTTTTAAAATAAGAATTGTGTGTACTTCACAATCCTTTATTCTGAGAAAGGGCCTCTAAAAGAAGTATATAATGTAGTTCATTAGTAGAAGCCAAATCAAAATAATTTTTGCTTATTTTTATTGTCTGACATACTTGATGAGGTATTTCTTCTGAGCTGTACAATCAAAATATTAAGTCTATTTTCTTTTTTTTTCTTTTTTTCTCCTGCCCCCCAAAGTTTTGCCGTCTCCACTTCATAAAGAACTGACCTCGTCATGTCATGATCAGCTCAGGGCAATATAACTGCAGCCTTTCTCTGGATGGTCGTGGCCTCCCCCTTGCCCTGGCAGTGTGTTCTCACCATTTTTCCTCTGTCCACTTCGCTGTCACAGAGCCTTGTGGTGACACAGATCAGCTTGCGGATTCTGCTGAAAACTTGCTGCTGTTTCCTTGTGCTGTGGAGTTAGGCTGTTGGTCTGACTTGCCTTGCAGCTGCACGCGCTGATGCAATGGAAATGAGTGTGAGGGGGACATTTCTTCTGAGGTCAGAGGGCCAAGGCCAGAAGGGACAGTGAGCTCAGATGGGCTTATGGTAACTCTGAAATGCACCCTGAATCACAGACATGCTGGCTAAGTTGCTCAGCAGGGATGTCCTGACAACTCAGTTCTATTATTTTCTCATGCCTGCCTCTTACCTGTCAGTTGTCTGCTGGGTTGGTCTTTTCTTTCACTGTCTCTCTGCCTTTTTAGTCTGTATCTTACCAAATGCTCCAGGCAAGATTATTCTTATGCCTCATGAAATAGTGCCAACGCCACAAGTGATAACCCCCAACAAAATGGATAAATTACATATGTGTGCTTAGTGTTTCGTTAGCTGAGCTTGGAGCCTTGGCATAGTGGCTGAGACTTGCTGTTCTGTTGAAGCTGCAGGGTAGCTCTCATTGTACCTCAACAATGCTTGGCTGCAATGGAGGTTTGTATAGGTATCAAAACCAGATTTTTTTATTTCCTGTCTCAGATGCTTATGCTAGTATTGACTCTCCAAAGTGCACGACCTTCTGAAACCCAAAACCTCAAACTCCAGAGTTTAAGAGAATATCAGTGGAGAAGCAGGCATTGATTCCCAGTGGCTTCCTCCAGTGCTGCAAAAGAAAATTTAAAAACAGTTGTTCTTCTCTTTGTACACTCAGCACTTAACTTTATGCCTTATTTTCCCTCTATACACAGCTGTAGAACTTGAAGCATAAGGAGGAAAAGCAACTCCTTTTAAGTAATTTCCAAACCTAAGTGAAGCCTCCTGCCTTTTGAAAATAAAAATAAATCCTTTAAACCTAACGGGGAAAATGAAATGCTTGTATTAAGAATAAAGATACCTATCATAGGTACCTGTCATCTTGACTTTGTAGAAGACTAAGAGTTTATCAGTTATAGCATGTGTGCTATGTACTTCTAGTTAGAAATAGTCAGTGTTCACAGACGCAAAAGTGTTCTGATAACCAGTGAAAACTCCTTAAGCATAGGAGTTTCTTTTCTTATCTTTTCTTCTGTAACACAACAAAGATTAGGAACTAGGCTGAAAACAAAAAAAGTAGTTTTCAAGAATTAACAGATAATGGAAATGGGGGACCCAGGTCATGGTCTTGTTCCTTCCAGTGAAGGGCAAAGGTTTGCAGAAGCACGGACAGATGATGTGGGTCAACACCAAATTGTGAAGCTGGTGTTGTAGACAAGGATTTGACTTTTATGATCGTGGGACCCTGTCTGAGGCTCAAGGACTCCTAGGGAGAGATGGGGAAGGAATTTGGCTTTTATGACTCAGGCTCCCTGTGTGAGGATTGAGGGCTGTTGGGGAGAAACGGGATCCACCTGACAATGTAGGGGAAGAGCAGCATCTTTGCCAACCGGCTGGTAAACCTGATGAGGAGAGTTTTAAAGTTAAGAACAATGGGGGAGGGAGAATGGCAACCTGCAATTAAGTGAACATAATGGGGGAAGGGAGTGGAAAACAAAGGATGTGGGGATCGTGGGATCAGGAGACACCTCAGGAAGAATAAAATGGTGAAAGGAGGCCTACACCTCAAGTGTATGTATACACACAAACGCTTGCAGCTTGGCCAACACGTTGGAGGAACTAGAACTCTGTGTGGTCACAGAGTGATGCTATTGCAATAACAGATGTGGTGTGACAGCTCACATGATTAAATTGCTGTGATGAACAACTACAGGTTCTACAGAAAAGACAGGGAGGGAGGATGAAGGGGAGACGCTGTTGCCCTACAGGTGAAGGAGCAGCTTGGGTGCATGGTACTTCTATAAGATGGACAACAGCCTGGTTTGAAGGCATGTGGGTCAGGATGAGAGATGTCAGTTAAGGTGACATCATGGTAAGAATTTGTTGCAGAGCTCCTGACCGGAGTGAAAATCAGATTAAGCTTTCTTTAAACAACTTGAGAAAGTCTGTAATCACAGATGCTACTTCTTGTGGGGGACTTGATCCCCCTGACATCTGATGGAAAGGGAGCGTGGCAGGATGCAATCAATCTAGGAGGTTTCTGGTGGGTGTCAGGGACAGCTTCCTGATACAGGTACTGGATGGGCCATTGGGGTGATGCACAGCTAGGTCTGCTGTTCACAGACAAGGAAGCACTGGCTGGAGATTTGATAATCAATGGTAGACTTGGCTGTAGTGACCATGGAATAGTGGGGTGCAGTATCCTGAGGGGGAAAGTAGCAGACAGACCATAGACTTCAAGAGACCAGACTTTTAACTATTCAGGGAACTGGTAGGTGGGATCACATGAGAGGCAACTCTGAAGGGTAAAGGAGTTAAGGAAAGCTAGCAAGTTGTTAAGGACAACCTGCCAAGAATGGACTAACCCGAGAACATTTATCAGGAGACTGGCTTGGCTAAACATGGCACCCATGACAGAGCTCCAGTGCAAAAAAGCAGTACAAGAGAGATGGAAGGAGGGACAGGCTACAAAGCAGGGATTTAGGGACATTGCAAGGGACATCAAGGGCAATAAGAATAGCTGCTATGACCACATTAGTAGAAAAAGTCTGAACAAGGAAAATGTGGGACTGTTACTGAGTGGGGTGGGTGGATTAGTGATAGCAGACACACAGAAGACTGAGGTACCCAGTGCCACCTTTGTCTTAGTCTTCACCAACAAGGCCTCTGTGATTAGTGAAAGGGTTGAAGGAATGAAGAACTGCCAGCAGAAAGGGTTGAGTCAGGAGTTACTTGAGAGAACTCAACTCATACAAGTCCACGGGACCCTATGGGTGGCATCCCAGGGTACTGTGAATTGGCCTTGTGAATGATGCCCTTGCAAGGCTGTTGTGTATCATCCTTCATGGAGTTTGAGGGAGCTCCCCAGTCACTAGAGAAAAAGCAAATGTTGCACCTATCTTCAAGAAAGTTCAGAAGGATGGCCCAGAATTTCCCTGGTCCTGGCTGTCCTGGTCTCAGCTGAGATAGAGTTAATTTTCTTTATAGTGGCTGGTATGGGGCTATGTTTTGGATTTGTGCTGAAAACAGTGTTGATAATACAGAGATGTTTTAGTTGTTGCTGCACTGGTCAAGGACTTTTCAGCTTCCCGTGCTCTGCCAGGTGCAGAAGGAGCTGGGAGGGGACACAGCCAGGACAGTTGATCCAAACTGACCAGAGGGCTATTCCATACCATATGGCATCATGCTCAGCATATAAAAGCTGGGGAAGAAGAAGGAAGGGGGAACATTCGGAGTGATGGCGTTTGTCTTCCCAAGTCACTGTTACGCGTGATGGAGCCCTGCTTTCCTGGAGATGGCTGAACACCTGCCTGCCCATGGGAAGGAGTGAATGAATTCCTTGGTTTGCTTTGCTTGCGTGCACGGCTTTTGCTTTCTCTATTAAAGTGTCTTTATCTCAACCCACGAGTTTTCTCACTTTTACCCTTCTGATTCTCTCCCCCATCCCACCGGGGGGGAGTGAGCGAGCGGCTGGGTGGGGCTGAGCTGCCGGCTGGGTTAAACCACGACACTGGCAAATATTTAATCTTTAGAGTTCTAATAAAAATGATGAAAAAAATATGTTGAAGATGGATACTTCACTTGTCACTGGCATTCTATAAACATTAATACTTACACTGACTCTGAGGACAGATTCTTTTGGAAAATTAAAGAAATGCAGGGGGATGTACATAGAAGAAAGCTTAAAGCTGCTTCAGTTCTCCCTCCTTCTGCAGAGTTTCCAAATACGTAACATTATAAAGGCTCAGAAATGCAGTTGCTACGGACCTGAGTTGGTGCGGTGACATCCTGTGCTGTTTTGTTGTGGAGAACAAGGAAGCCAATAACGACCAAATGAAGAGTTCGGAGGAAATCAGCTCTGCAGCTGAAATGATGTCGCAGCATGTCAGTAACACACAGATTGGTGTGTTACGGCTTCACAGATGGGACAGGAGGTTTTACACGAAGACCACATGTGCACTAAAGGGGTAATGTAATGGCCTCTCTGCTGTGGCTTTGGCTTAACGGGTTACTGCTCTCAGCTGCCCGACTCCCTTCGTCCATGCACTGCTCCCTAACTTCTTTTTGTTGAACGGTTCACCTGTGTGATTTCTAAAACAGAAGCTAGTCTGTTAAAAAGTCTTTAATGTGAATAATTTTTTTTTTAAAACAGAGTAATTTCCAAGTGCCTGGGTTTGTGGTTAAATGAAGCATCCCACTGTGGTGCAGATGGGGTGTTAACATCCAGAAGGGGCAGAAGAAGTCAGGTGGGGCTGAATGGTAGGTGGTAATTACATATTTCTTAGCAAAAGAGCATGCACACCCCCATGTGTAGCCTATGTGGACAAAAATATTCCTGTCTGAATGAGTCCTTCACCACGTGTCACCTCAGGTTCCTTCCAAGACTCTGCCACTGAGCAGTCTGGGACTTGTGTCAGCTGAGCTAGAGGCCTCCCTGTTAAATGCTTTCTACATCTCGGTGAGGCAAATCAACGTGCATTACAATGTTAAACGCTATTCCTTAAAGTTCAAATATTTCGCTGCATAAATTCATTATTTCTAGGGGGATTAAACCCAACAGTAGAATTGCGAAATACTGTTTTCCTCTTGTTGTCAGATGCTGTTCTGCTCTGTACCCAGCCTACTGTCCATGATTACTCTTCCTCTGCTTCTAAAACAGCATCTGGGTTTCAAAGTTAGCCTTAGAAATATTTGACAATACGGAATATTATCTTCTCCTAAAAAAAAAAAAAAAAAAAATTGTTGTGGCTAACTGCAGGTTGGGGTTGACACAAATAAAGCCTTAAACAAATGAAATGTTCCTCGTATGTATGTGAGATAAATATGCATTGGACAGAAATTGTTGCGTGTGTGCAAATCAAATGTGGCTTTTACTAGTATCGCTTGTTCAGATGCAAGAGATTGTTTTGGTACAGCTTTTTCTCATGTCTGACTTCCTGAGGATCTCAGAGCTAAAACAATTTTCAGAACTGGAAATCAAACAGACTTTACCCCATTTTGATTGTGCTAATCTCCGTGGTGTTAGCTGCAACTGTAGGAGTGCAAAGTGTTAGAAATGATTAGTGTGAAAATCCACACTCCTGTGTTGCAAGCTTTGGTGTATATTTTAATCTATACAAGGGGAATTCTGGCTCCTATTCGAATTGTCATATATAGATTTTTATGAATTGTTTAACTCTAAGTCAGTGTGGATGCAATTGCATTTAAAATTATCCTATATTCTGACATTGCTGTTTGTGCATTACTCTATCATGTCATTAATTTTTTAGTCCCCTTGTTATAAGATTCTTTTAATTTGCTCTGGGTTCAGCAACATGTTTCTTGGGTAGGCAGTACCTCTGCTGTAGCTGCAAAGAAATCTGGCTGGGAGTTGAGTTCATCATCCTGCTCACAGAAACACCGGCTGCGTGACTTTGTGCTGGGAAGCCTGGCAGGGAGTAGGGAAGGTGCCAGCCACCTCCTAGACTGCAAACTTTGCTAGCGCTAATGCTTTGCTCTTATGCTAACGAAAGGATTATAAAGCACGGTTAGGCTCTCTAGTCAGTGGTGTGCCCCACGTGGGGCTCATGTGTCTGGGCGCAGCCTGTGCCCGGGCCGTGCAGCCTCCCGTGGGATGCGGGATGCGGGATGCGGGATGCAGGATGCAGGATGCGGGATGCAGGATGCAGGATGTGGGATGCGGGATGCAGAGCGGCCGCTGCTGTGCCGCTGCCTGCAGCCTGCCTGGCTTCTGCACTTCTTCCACCCCACCGGCACCATGGGGCCCTTTGCTTCTTGACTTAGTTCACTATTCCTTTAAGCTCTTTGAAGCTGTAATATCTACTGAGATAGAAATAAGACGACAGATGGATGGGGAATGATAACAGTGTTGTGGTTTTGCGCACATGAGAACTATTCCGCCATGAAGATCTTGATTTTACGTTACACCAAGGGCAGTGTTATCTCATTATCGCCCGCTGCTCCCCTGAACCCGGTTTTGGTAACGTTATCCATTAGAGGGAGCTACAGAGCAATTTATTAGTAGATCAGCTTTAAGGCCTAGTGTTTGAACATGTTGAATACATGTATGGAATAAAAATACATCAATGATAGCTTCAGAAATGGCTCTGGGCTTTTCTCCTTATTATGGTGAATTAATTTTAGCCCTACTAGGACTGATTTCCTCACCACTGTATCCAGAGTCCTTTGTTTTAAAGCACTTGTTTATTTTCTTTGACGCCCCTCCCTGCTGTGCAGTTATCCCATTCCCATAGCCACGCACGTTATTTACAAGGATGTTTAACATATTTATGTAATCTCCAAAAAATAATCACGCTTTTGTTCCCTAGGTCACCACTTCTCTTATCTCGATAAGAAAAAATGCTAAGGGAATTGCAGAGGAAGCCTGCCCTTCCCGTGGTAGTATTGAAGAGCCTGGCTGTACTGGAAACCACCTGCGGCCAGCCTGCTGCGCAGGGACCCGTGCTGGGGATAAGCTCTGTAAGTGCAAAGAGGATTTCAGTACAGCCCGCGGCGGCTGGTGCGCACAACGGGGATGCAGCCCCTGGCTGACGAGAGGGTTTAAAATCTCAGACCTGTTGACCGCCAGAAGCCGAGAGGGTAAAGCAGGGCCAGGAGCGCTCCCCACGAGCCCTGCTCGTACAGCATTTGCAGCTGGCCCCCGCTGCTTTTGCAAAGGGCCCCGGCACAGCTTCTTGCCCAAAGCTCACGCAGGGGAGGGTGGTGAGTGATCCCCGGTCACACGGAAATGCACCGGAGGGAACCAGTGAGGTGGAAAGGATGCACGTGGGAAGCCATAGGCAGACCCAGGTTAAGCTTCCCCAAGTCTGAGCAGAGAGGGGGCAGCCCCCAAGCAAGAAATCTCAAAACACGAATCCAGGCGTGGCTGGCACTGCCGTAGGAAATCTGCCTGCAAGGCAGCGGTACTGCTGGCCTGACTTACCCCGGTTTAGGATGTTTCTACTTCCAGCATCGCCAGCGCTTTCAAGGCTATTGACGGGCAGCAAGACACTGGGAAGCGTCACTGCCTTCAAATGCAGCCTGCTCATCTGCAGTCAAATTTCCCCTTGAAATCCTCAGGAATTTTGCCTGAGTGAGGCCATGCACTACTTGACTTACTGAGGCAAAAGCTGTTTACAGATATAAAATACAAACAAGCCCTGAAACTTCTGTCCTTCATTATTTTACGTTGATTCGCTGTGGTCTGGGCTGGCTCCAGCATTTTTTCTCGCTGCACTCATTACTCCAGGCAGTGATGAAACTGGATAAGCCAAATGACCAACTTGGCCTTGACATGGTTATAATGTCGTCGAAAGTATGGGGGAAACACAAATGTACTGCCTCAGCCATGGGAATCTGAAACCTTCCTGCTTCGTTGCAGTAAAAAACAATCAGAAATCCTTAATTCCCTCACTTTCAGACTTCTCTAGTATACATCCACACTAAGGCATTGCACAAAACGTCAGGAGAAAGAAGTCAGAAGACTTTCATAATCTGATCTTTCGAACCTGCCAGTGAGAAATCCTTTGAAATTTAACTTCCCACTAAAGAACCCGAGGTAAAGCTGTAGGGACATTTTAATTGTATTAAAAACGGTCACCAAAGATGGTCGCATCACTTGGAAGCAAATGCTACTTTTGAGTAATGATCTCCTGCTGCAAGATAAACTGACAAAATAAGTGTGATAAATGATCTTGGGCGGGACCGCTGGCATAGCCTTCACTGTGGTTTTGAAGCAGCAAGGAAGGATTCAAATACCTATGCATTTACAACAGAACTGGAATAATTTGTCTTTTCTGGTTTATGTCGGCACGTTATGTCCAAAGAGCTGAAGTGAAGATTCCAGCTTTGCTGATAAAAAACACAGAAAATTAAACCACGGCCGCTGGCTTGCGCAGCATAGTTTACATTGTTTTGCAGCAGCTGCAGGATGCATTCTTTACACTTAATGTAAACAAACAGATATGATCCCAGCATAGGGGAGGGCTCCCGGGGTGCGAGGGCAGCTCGGTGCCGCAGACCCCTGCCTGCCCGGCCAAGCTGCCGGGGCTGCCTGCGCTGGGGCTGCCCGGCACAGAGCAAGCAGGCACTGGAGCCTTTGACGGCTGTTGGCCTGGCCTGTATCCTATCCAGGTTTCTTAAAACTGGCTATTTTATTGTTTGGATATAAACCGGTTGCTGATTAGATGCAAGTGGGTTTATTTAATTAAAAAAAAAAAAAAAGGCCAGCTAATTGAGTTAAAACTGTGTGGTTTGTGGGAGAAAATGCCGAAGTTAATTACGGTTACCATCTGTTTCATCAAAACACTCGTTCGCTTTGAATACCTCTATTGTCAGGGCTGGTTTTAATATCTTTCTCAAATTTATGCCAGTGAGGAGGTACTTTAAAATTAAATTATGTTGTTCCCCATAATCTCTAGCAGACAAGAGTGGTGGTGGCTGCAGTGACCTTATGGTGCTATTTCTTTTAAAGGAAATATTGCTGTGGCTTTAATCACAGCAAGCTTAGCTCTGTGCGCAGGAAGCTTGCATGATTTTTTCCAGGGATTTATTCAAGGAGGTCTTTGTGCATGTGCTTCTGTATGAGGCGAATTGCAAACGTGAATGGCATTCTTTTCCCCAGTATCTCCTTTCCGCTACCTGACCATGATTTAATTCCTGCAGTATTAATTCTCAAAAATCCCGTGAAGAATTAACCTCTCCCCGTGGTACTTACGCACACATACACATGTATGTGCACACACCTCGCTCTTAAGAGCGATGTCAGGATATACGAGTTAGCTGTCTTGAGAGCCTCGCAATACACTTGGATGAGACAGCCTGGAGGAACCGGGTGACTGGACGTAGCATGAGCTTTTACCCCATGAACTTGTTTGCAGCATGGGGCCATTTATCGCAGGCCCCTGCTGTCCTGCTGGGCTGCCTGCATTCACTGGGGGATGCTAGGACAAATACCAGTTCTTGCCTAGTTTCCAGGAGGGTTGTGAGGTGTTTGAAATTAATGTTGTGTATTGCTGTCGGTAAATAGAAGAGGTCAGAGTAGTGCTCAGGTGACAGAAGCAAGGTGGCTGTGAAGCTGGCATTAGGAAAACAAAACCCGATAACTTCTTTTAACAGCCCATCTGTCTTCCTATATGCACATCCTCCAAAACATTCATTTGGCTGGCAAATGAGAAGGTATCACTGACTGAATGTTTGTAATTTCCAAGGCTCAGAGGAACATATTAATTCATGAGTACCAGAGGAACATATTAATTCATGAGTACTGAATCCTGTGAATTCAAGGAAAATTCAGTGGAGATTTAATCTGCTTCTGGAAGAAAAAATTCTTCACTCTGCCTGCTTCAAAGAGAAACAAAAACATCCTTTATTATTCTTAGTAAGAGGACCGTACTGCTACCACTCAACATAGTGAAATGACAACTCCTTGAAAACCTTGCTGCTCTTACATCTTGGATAAAACCTAACCTAGTGGGAGTGATAAAGAATTAGGCAATAAGATTAGAAAGAGAGATTGTTCCTGAATCAGTCCATTAGGATTAACCAGGCTTTGTTCCATGGCAACCTAGCTAAGAATAATCATGACTGCAAATAGTGCTGTTCCAGTTTCTTGGGTGGAGCACAGAGTGAAATCGCTGGTCTCCAAACACAATCGTTAATGTGCTTGACGGTTCTTAAATGTCATTGTGGCCGTACTTCAGCAATTCAGTTAGAGTTGTTGTTTTTGCTATCGTATGTGATGCATCAGGAGTTCAAAACCCTGCAGGCGAGCTGAGTTCATAACATCCTTGTATTTTCAGATTCTTTTTGGTGGGATGTGATTTCTGACATTAGCAGTTGACGTTGACAGTGTTGTCTCTGCCACCTGCCCTGAGTCACCGACGGCATATGAGGCGTGAACGGAGTATGTGAGAGATGTGGGCCGGAGCGGTCAGACTGGCACATTGGTGGGTCCTCATGATAAACCGGTTCTCAGGAATGTGGATCTCTATGGAGGAAAAGTTCCAAACACCTTCTCTGTTCATTCATGCTGCAGTACACACATACCCAGGTCCCGTTCTGGGTGTCGCTGAGCTGGGCCCAAGGAAAGGAAGCATTACCAGTGAGCAATTTGATTACGTTGATTTTGTCAAGGAAGAATCTTGACAATCTTTTAAGAATCATAAATCTTGCATTTCTTTATATTACTTCTTTTTATTATTCTACTGTACACTCCCCCTACCTCACATTGCAATATATTTTTATTTTAAATGCATCTGTCTGTCTAATCTGTGCTTGGAAACTATGGTGCTTTCTTAATTCACCCATCCAAGTTAGCATGAATCATTTTACATATTTGATTATGGTGGCATAGTCATTTAAACAACAATGACGGGCATGAATTTAACCACTTCACTGCAGGCAACACCAAACTTACACAGGGTTCAGGTGACATTTATTAGTGTATGCAAACCACTGCAAAATACTCTGGTAGGAAAAAAAAAGTATTTACTGGCTTATGGTTTAATGTGTATTTCCAAACGGTCACTTATTTCTCCTAAAACCAGCCAAGGCCCTAGAAGAAGGTGTGCAGGGACATCACCGCTCTTCACAGGTGCCTCTCTGGGGTCTCACTGGGGTAGATCTATGCATTTGGGGCACTTTCCTGCCTCTCCTCCCCACGCCCTTGCCAGGGGTGTTAGTCCAACAGATCCAGCTCTTCTGGGCACCCGGCAGCCTCTATCTTCGGGGAGTCTGGCTGATGCCGAGAGCAGATGACAGCTCATTTAGCTTTAGCTGTCTGGCCTGAGCCTGTTGTCCAGGCTCCTCCATGGGTCGGTGGAGAGTGGCAGGTACCACCAGGGGACAGCTCGGGTGCTCTTGGGGCAGGTCTTGGGGATGGGGGGCTGCCTCCTCCCCAAAACTCTGCCCTCCCTCCCCCAGCTGCGAAGGGGACACAGGCATCCAGCCAAGACCTGACCGGAGTGTGTAAGGAAGGAGGGGAGATGATTGCCAGCCAAAGTGATCCAAACACAGATTCACCGAAATAAAGCACTGTTTATTCATCCGAAGGGATGTGGAGTGCAGAAGAGGGGATGAACAGAGTGAAGCCCAGGCATACATTTCCCCATTAGCTTTAGTCTCTCCTATTAAGCTTTGGCAAGATACTTTTGGTTTGGTTGCTCTCATTCTTGAGTTCAAAGAGTCACCTTTTATCATGAGTGCTTCTCCTAGGGAGTCAACACCAGGTGGTGTTGACAATTCCCCTTACAGACACACACACACCCCCTTCCACTTGGCTTCTTTGGCAGACCAGCACCTTTCAGGTTTGGGTCTCCTCTTTTGTCCTAGCTCCAGATCTGGCTTCTCATCGGCCGGCCGGGCACTCACCAGGGCATTCCCCAGCTCACAGCATCACTGCTGCTTCACAATGGACTTCTGGTGTTAGCTGAACTCCACCTTGCCTTGCCATCATTGCCTTTCCCATTTTTTTTTCCCTCCGATAACTTGCCTCTGATTTAACTCCTTACAGCCAGAGTGGATAATGGCAAACTCATAAAAATTACAGCGTCTTTACAACATAATATTCGTACCAGCCACATTTACCACATGGTGCTCAAACTCTTCAAACGTACAGTTTCATTGAAGGTAATTCTGGAGTCTGTTTACTTTTAAAATAGCTGGAAAAAATGAACATACGATTTGTGCTTGTGGTTGCATACAGCCCTGCGTGCTTTTGGGAATGCAGGGACTCTACCTTTGAAGGCTATGGCCGTGTAGAAAACATCTGTAAATCTTGTGGAGACATGACAGATAGTCTTTCTGGGGTGTGTCATTTGGAAACTCCTATGCAAGTTTGCAGAAAGCCCATCTCACTGATCGCAGTCTTCAGGCTATAGAGGATTATCCACGCAAAGCAGACCTGCCGCACGCCCATGCAATGTGTCGGGCACTGACATAGGTTACAACGAAGGGCCCGTCCCAGCTGAGACTTTCCACGGGCAGTGTAGATAGCTGCAAGAGTGGTACGCGTGTGGTCATGATACTGAAGTTTCCGTTTGCCATCAGATTTTCTTGTCCTGGTAGAAGCGTTGTTATGTGCCATACTTTTGCCATGAGGGGGAGTATACATTGCTTCCTAGCTGTGTTTTGATTCCCCTCCCTGCCCGTACACTGTGTCCTCATGTAGGTACACCTCTCAGGATGTCTGCCGAATCAGCCAGTTGAGACTGAAATAGTTTTCAAGATACTGGTTTAGGAAATATTTATGCAGGAACAACAAAGGAGAAAATACGGCCTCTCTGGCGTCCTTTGGCTGGAAGCTCAAATGAAATTTCTCAGCGGGAGAGAGGAGCAGATGCTCTGCAGGCCAGCGCTGGTACATGGGGCCGTGCTCTGGGGCCGGCCGCAAGCCACGAGGGCTGCGTACTTCAAACACACAGCCCTGGGTAGCTCACGCTCACAGCACCGGGGTAAAACCATGTACCCTCCATGCACACCGGCGGCTGAATGCCCGCCCTGAGCAGGAGCTAGGACTGTCCTTGTGCTGCTTACCAAGAGCATTTGTTGCTCCTCATATTATTTTTTTGTTTAGTTTTTAGACAACAATAACACCCTCCCCTTCCCTAAATTACAAGAATTTATTCAATACTTTGTGCTTTTTTGCCAAGCTTATAAAGAACGCCGCCTTTTTAATGCTTTGCAGGAGAGCATTGATACTTTTTTCCAGAAATGATTTAATCTGTATACATTGAAGTTTCTATCCTGCAGATGTTTGGCTAAATTCTAATAAAACAGCCAGAGAGACCCACCATGGGAATTTTATCATAATCCTCCCGAGGGAAAAAACGTTCATCCCAAGGGATGTGTCACAGGTCAAACAAAAACTGTCATACCTCCTCGTTGTTTTCAAAACACCCATCATCCTTACTTTTATTTACAACAAATATTTAAAAGCTTTTTGTCAGCAATTTGTCTTTTTATTTATGTGCTGGTATGGTGACTAATTATTACAAGTTCCACACACTGGCAGTCTTGCCATAATGGTATTTCTAGTATGACAACTTTCCTCTGCTGACTAAACGAGCACAGTCTTGCCTTTTCTCAGCATGGCCGTGAGTCAAAACCAAGTCACCGGGATTTGAGGATCTTAGGGCTCGCCTGTACACGGTTTTTGCATCAGTGCAATTAGACAAGTTTAAGTCAAAGCAGTGCAGCCCCCAAGCACGGGTGAAATTGCATTCAAAGTGCTTATATCAGCACAGCTCATCTGAATAAATTTGGTGTAACAAGCAGTCCAAGCTAGAACAGCTGCACTGGAGTGCATGGACTGGCTGTCCTGGTCTGCCTGAGACAGCCCCACAACGTCCACTGTGCCAGGGTTCCCAGGACAGTTTTTCTGACAGTATGTGTGTGAGATTTTAGAAGGAGCTCATGGGACAAGAAATTGGACATCATGCCATTCACCAAGAACGTGAGATTTTTCCCTCTGCCTCCTTTCAGGTCTGGGAATTAGGGGCCTGGACTCTGAGCCTACAATTGGTTGTGGGGAACAACACAACCCAGGGAACGTCCCCCTTTCATGTCACCTCACACCAAATGACTAAGTGCAGGAAACACCCTCTTTGCCACGCACCCCAGGGCAGCAACTGTGCTTCTGAGACAGAAGCTCATGCAAGGGGCTCATCGTGCAGAAACCTCATCGCACGACCAGACTCAGGGTAGTTGTCCTCTACCACATGCTCTGCTGCGTATGACGCATCTCCTGTATCGTGGGGGTTTTGTTTGTTCCTTTTTTCTTTTTTTTTTTTTAAAGCCTGGTCACCGTGTGCTGATGGTGTAGGTACACAATGTGTTTGCTTTGGCAATGAAAGCAGCTGAAGAATTTCCCGCTTTATCCCCCAGCCCAGCTGCTCACCCTGTCCCTCTAGGTTGTGCTGATGCAACTGTTTGGATAGGGGTAGAATAAGCCAAGTCAGAGAAATAATGTATGTTAAAAAGTAACTTTCAACAAAAAAACCCATCCACAATTGCAAGGGGGACACTGACTTGTGACTGGGACAGGAATGCACTGCAGAGGGCAAGCAATTTTTTAATACATCATTACAGAAGTAGTTCATACAGGACACTGGAAAAGAAGTATGAAGCAGCTTGTGTTAGGGGCAAGGGGGTTAAAGCCACAAAAAAAGTGAAAAACAAGTGTTGAAATAAATAGAGCAAACAACTAAGATGACATTTGGAATTACACCAATGTGTTGTCATCCACTGTGAGTATCAAGTGTACTTCTTCAATCTGTCTAATCCAATATAAACAGAGAGCAGCATGTATATCTAAAAAAACCTCTACCAAAACATTGCAGATACCCATCTTGCCCTGGGGAGATGATAAGGGAAGAGAGCAAACCAGGTATGACAGCTCCTAGAGGCATAATTTAATGCATGATTAGAAGGTATTTGCATTCCACTCTAGTGAGAGTGATAAAAACATACTGGGGGGAAGAGAAGAGAAGAGAAGAGAAGAGAAGAGAAGAGAAGAGAAGAGAAGAGAAGAGAAGAGAAGAGAAGAGAAGAGAAGAGAAGAGAAGAGAAGAGAAGAGAAGAGAAGAGAAGAGAAGAGAAGAGAAGAGAAGAGAAGAGAAGAGAAGAGAAGAGAAGAGAAGAGAAGAGAAGAGAGGAGAAGAGAGGAGAAGAGAAGAGAAGAGAGAAGAGAGGAGAAGAGAAGAGAAGAGAGAAGAGAAGAGAAGAGAAGAGAAGAGAAGAGAAGAGAAGAGAAGAGAAGAGAAGAGAAGAGAAGAGAAGAGAAGAGAAGAGAAGAGAAGAGAAGAGAAGAGATGGTAGGTCTCAGTTAAAAATTAAAGCACATTAACATTAAAAGTTAGTTTCTCAAAGTGCTTTCTTTTTTTCATTCAAAATAGAACCATGCGAGTTCAGCATGAAAAAAAAGGTAGCATTAAAGTTTCATTTTGGATGCTAAATTTACTGGAACAAATGTGAATGCTTTTATTGCCATTGACATATTTAAAGGCAAGTCTTCCTTCAACCTGTTTTTTTGTCTCATAGCAAGCTGTTATAGGTAAAAAATCACACCTCTTTCCAAACATACACAGCATTAAGCCAAAAATTCTTGTTTGAAGGAGTAACTTTGACTCAAATTGAAACTCTTTCAGGACACTCCTACAGCTTGTGTTTTGTAGGAGTTTAGACTAACTGATTACAGAATTTTTTTCCTTGACTGGTAATCGATGAACCCACATGGGTTTGCCCTACCACCCTAAAGTGCTATTGGCAAGAAAAGTGAGGCATCAAGGTTTGATGTGATTCACAGTGAGGGTAGGAACCACGCTGCCCTCTGATTTTAATGGTGACTCTCCAGGCCCTGGTTTGCTCACAGATGATCTTGCTCAAGAAAGAGGAGAGAGAACTTCAGGTTCTGCAGACGAGAAAGCTTCTTCCTGTGACTAGAAACAACACTGGCAGCTCTGTGACCCTTGAGTGTCTTTTCACTTTGATGTTAAATTACGGTAACATATGTAATAGAGCTTCTGCCATATTTTAAGTGCTGTTTGGATGTAGTCTACACGATAACTGCTTCTAAAATGGCTTTGCTCTAAACAGGAGAGGATTTAACATGCATTTTTATCTCTTACTAAGAAAAGATTTCTGAGTAGGATTAGCCAAGGAGACAGTGTTTGCATGTGAATTACTTTTCTGCCTTGAGTTAAAATCCTGGTTTAATAACACTGACTTTCCAAAACACTTTTTCATGTCATTTTCCCTGTCAATGCTGGAAATCCCATGAAATCACCAGTGATCATATTTCATAGATTTGGGGATGAAATCTTGAAGGAGTTCCTGAGAGATTTTGGCTGTGCATAGAAAGAAATTGGAAAACTGTCCCTTCTTTCTTTGGCTTTGATGCAGAATGACTCCTGCCTCGATGATACAGTGTTTGCTCCTGCCACTTTGCTCCTCTTCTGTCCTTGCTGCTCGCCTGCACTGAGTCCAGCCGTTTCCTTCCCTTCCTGCTCTTCCTCCTTGCTGCCCCGCCGCACGGAGCACCTCTTCCACCTGCGGAGCTTGGCTTTTAGTACCCAACGTGCTGTTCTCTTAAAATGTGCTTCAAGCTATCTTGGCAACTTTTGTCTGTGGCCTGGAGGGAAAAACCCAACAAACAACAGATTTCAGCTGTTGACCTCAGCAGTTCTTAGGACCTACATCATTTCCCTGATACTTGCAATCCAGTAACCAGAGAGGACGCAAGCTGGCTGGCTTTCGGCCAGGGAGCTGGTTCTTCTGCACATCTCTGCAATCATTCCGGTCCATTGCCACAAGCGCCACGGGCAGTTTCAAAAAAACAAAGACATGTTAAAGATGCTTCAGTCTTTGCAACTGTATACAAAAGAGAAGCAAACAGCCTATCGCTGCTTTGGGGAGTTTAGAAGTTGCAGTACTGGGAGGTGAATGAGACCATTTTCTGGTATTCATTTCTGCACAGGCACTGTTGAAAACAGTGGTAGAACAGTGATTTTTTTCCTGAGCTTCAGATCAAGCCCATATTCCTGAGAGGACTCCGTGCTTCCCCCACCAAGCAACCTGGCACTTACTTATGTGAGCTGATGGCCAGAGAGAATGAAAATTCAGGTAGAATGAAATACCAGCTTACCCAGGGGGGAGACACACGCTCCCCTGGCATTGTGAATGATGTCTGTTTTTGTGGATCCTGTCCTCTTCTTCTTGTGTGTTTACCCACACAACAAACTTGCTGGAATTAAGGTTCATTAATAAAACAGAAAGCTTTCTCATAGTTTGGATATTAAAAAAATGAGGCACAACTATGTCTTAACAAAAATGTATTACGTGCCATCAGAATACAGTGGGGCAACATTTATTATGGAGGTAAAGGAGGCAATGTATTTACTCTTACTTCAACCGCATGTATGTTGACAACTTTCTTTTACAATGCAACTCCCTGGTAGATTTTAGATAGGTCTTTTTGTTGCATTCCAACCATTGCAGCACAATTATTACTAAATAGCTGGTGTTGTTGCTTTAATGTTTTTTTTTGTTGTTGTTGGGACAAGCACTTGTATCTCTTCACTCATAAATTTAGGCTCCTTCCCCACTGCAGGGGTAGGCACTGGAATCAGTGGGGATTTGCCACTGCTGTTACCCACAGGGGTATGTCAGAGGGTGAGTTTCATCTGTGTGAGGTGCCTGGTTTTCTTTTAACCAGCACTCCCAGGGGTCACCACTGGACAGTCATGCCAGCTCCTGCTGCAGAGAAGGCAGAAACAAGTAAGAGCTCACACCGGAGCAGTGTTGTAAATGAGGCTGACGCTTCCTAAGGCCATAACGTAAAACTACCAAAGCCAATGGTACTTCGGCCCTTTGAAAATTTCATCATGACTTCCCAGTCCAATACTTTGGATATTGGGCCAAAATCCATCTGAGTTCCCTTGGCTTTTTTTTTTTCTTTCTGAGTGGCAAACATACCAGTCTAGCTGTGCAGGGTAACATGCCAAACTTGTCTGTCTCTGACCAGGGTAGTTTGGTGAGGGAGGAAAATATAATCCGAGCTGGATGGCAAACGTGTCTGACACATAACACTTTTTTCTGCAGTTTTTTCTTTCAGTGCAGTTGGATAGCAGACAGTCCCTGCATGGGTAACACTCATTGTCAGCTATGCAATAATTTGTTTTTTTCCTTATAGGGTCTCAAGCCCTGTTTGTTGAACATCCCTCAACTCTTGTTCAGAGGAGAAAATTATTTTCTCAGAAGACTTTCTACATGGCCTATAGCAACAACCATCTGATGGCTTATGCATGCCATCAGGGTGGCATCATCTCCACAGGAACTAAGACCCGTGTCACAAGTGTCTGTGTTGTGTGTGTGTTAATTATTTTGGATGTCCTACTTGAGATGTTATGGACCTGGCATTTGGGAGCATTTGGCATTATTTGGCACTTTCTCAAACCAAAGTCAGTAACCCAAGGTAAGCCTGGTGGGAAGGGTTCTTTCTCAAATTCCTTCTGGGACTGAAAACACAGAAGAGAAAGGCTTCCTAGTCTCAGTTCCGCTGCCTGTACCCAGGATGGTCAAGGGAGTGAAGGAACTGCATTTATAGAGAAGGGCCTACTGAGCTCTAAGCTGGACCATGTTTCCAGAAAATAAAGGTAAAAGTTGCTAGCATGTCTTTGCTGAGCATATGCAACATATATTTTTTCAGACGTTTGTAACCTGGAAATAGGAAAAAGCACATTTCATGCCAAACTGCAATTCCTTCCTCCCAGGGATGGTGACATTGCAACCTTTACATATTTTTTAACGTGAAAAACAACACTTTGTCCCTTGGTGTTATTCTGTAGTGCCTGATCTCCCACAGCTGACATGAAAAGAAACACCCTTCCCCCCCTGCCCAAAGCCCCTGATTAAATCAAACTGAAGTCAGAGAATGGAAAATTTCAGACCATCTGTTCAAAGTTATAAACAATTGAAACCAAGGTATTTTTCTGGCCAGAGCTATCAACCATATCTACAATAATCAGGTTTAGTTAGGTTTCTTTAAACTGTATTCCTTTTTTTCCCCATACAAATACATTTGTGATCTAGAGCTCCAAATGCACTGGAAAAGGCAAAACAAACAAACACAAAAATCCCCTTCCTGCAAAGATGAACAGGGAGAAAATACTCTTCCAGAGTCAGAAACAAGGGTACTGTTCACAGCGAAGACAAGCCATAGCTGCATATGCTTACCAAAATGGCTTATGCTCAGTTGGCATATGGGTTTGTTGCCACCCTTGGCAGCAAATTACTTTCATCCTCCATCCATAGCTCTTTGACATGAGTGTCCATGGCTTCATTACGGTCTCAGAGGAGTTAACAGCACAGTTTCCAAACCCTCCTACAGGCAAAAAAAAAAAAAAAGGTTGGATTTTTTTTATCTTTTGCATTTTTTACATTTTTTACATATTTGTGGCTATTGCTGCATAACAGGTGACCTGCAGGGGAGTAAGTACATTTAAATGCTTCTGTGGCTATCAACTCAGCAGCTTCACCCTAGCAGTCAGCAAACCTCAAACCCCATTTCCATTTGAGAAAGTCTGCCAGGGTGAGGGTGATTCCCTCATTAACCACATCCTCAGTGCATCACCATTAGATAACACAACGAAATGTGTTCACAGCTTGCTGCTTCATCAGCCTGCTGTAGTGATTCATTCCACATCGACTAGCACTGGGAGAGCAGAAAAGCCCAGGCTGACAGCAGAGATGTGAAGGACAGCAGCATTCCCATATGAGTCTTTTTCACATGGTGTCTCTCCTGTTGTTTTTCCACAGATGAAGGTTTGCCCTGTGGTGCCCCAAGAAGTCCGCCCTCCGTTTACCTCCGAGAGCAGGAGGTGTTTATGGTTGGGTCAGCTGCTCGAAGCACGTGTGTCGAAATGTGTGTTTCTTGAACCCAGTGGCAGCTGGGAGCTGCCACCTCAGGGGGATTTGGTGTCCTAGCTGGACACCAGTCTCTCTCTGGAGCAGTAATACCCAGTTCCCACCAAATCCTGCTCTTGGAGACGGGAGAGCTTTTGATTAATTTCTTGCAGTCATAGGACTATTTGCCTAAAAGAAGAGAAGCTGGGGCATGGTGCCCTGCTCTGAGCACTGCACACACCACAAAGATTAATTGCTCTTTGTGGGATCCCTCGTCTGACTACGGCCATCTGAATGCTACCTGCGTCCTCCCAGCCCAGGGCCTGGGCTCCTTCCATGGTCAGGGAACAACAGCCGCATGTAGGCATCTCCATAAGATGTTTCATCTGTCTTGTTTCAGACACCCACCTCCGTACAGGAAGCCTAAGCAACCATTTTTGGATCAGATCATCAAGCTCTTAGAAAGCTGTACTTGAGCAAGACGCATCCACCCCTCTATATTCAGAAATAAATCTTGTATTTCTCTGAAGACGTGAAAGGAGATTTATGTGTTGAAGCATCTCTGCATTTTCATTTGATTCCACCCCCCCAGCACCATTCCCTGTCACCCACATGTAACCTGTCCATGCTTATAGCATTATGATTGATGAAAGACTCTCTGTGTGTGTGTGTGTGTGTGTGTGTATAGTTTCAGGGTCTGTCATCTGCCTGTTAACAAAAGTGATGGGTGCATGAATTACTGGCAGTGCAGCCTGGTGCCCTGAGTTATTTCAGGGACTCACAGTTATTTTTGCAGGATGTACCATATTTTATATTACATGTCTGCAGCACTGTTCCTTACCACTGCAATACATCATTAGCTTTTCTTCCAAAGAATAGCCTCTTCTAGGTGGCTTCACTGGGCCTGTCTTTCTCTGCAAGCACATTACCTAAAGAGATGAAGCACTACTCAAATGTGTCATGTACTTGACGACTCCTCTCCCAGGAGGTATGCCAATCTTAAGGATTAGACTCAGTGTGTGGAAAAGTGCTGGGAGTTTCCCTCAGGAAGAAAAAAGTCTGCTTTGTTCAGCCAGTGAGGGTTAGCATTTGTTCCAGCAAGAAACATAGTTTTATGGTTTAGCCCTAGTAGTAGCATGCCAGTTAAGTCCATATGAAAACATGGCTCAACTGTTCTTTGTCAGTAGTTCAGGGCCAGATGGCAAGGCCTTATGCTGACCTACATCAAGGGAAATACTGCGATTTGATCTTCAGTAGTGGCTAGCCCAGGCTCCTGCCAAGCTCCTCAACCCCCAGCCTCTTTACCTACCACTGAGCAGGCTGATGAGCTGTGCATTTGAATTCTCAATCCTGCTTTGTCTATCTTTATTCACTTTGCTGAGAGGCTCCCTTTCCCTCCAAAGGGTGTCTTCTCTCATGCATTGGCATCGCAGCCCAATCTGCTCCAGAAACATGCCTGAAGATGACTGATATGTGTTATATAGAAGCAAACAAAATGTTTAACATGTTATTCTAGGTCCTTTGATATTAACCATGTGTACAATGTTACAGGAAGCAAGGTTTGGTTGTAATTCTTGTCCCACCAAAAAAATCCTGAGTGCTTCTTCTACCAGTTAATGACCTGCTACACATCCTATTTTCCTGCAGCATTTACTACATTCATTTAGAATCATAGAATGCTTTGGGTTGGAAGGGACCTTTACAGGCCACCTAGTCCAACCCCCCTGCAAAAGCAGGGACATCTTTAACTAGATCAGGTTGCTCAGAG
This sequence comes from Mycteria americana, assembly GCF_035582795.1. Lineage (NCBI taxonomy): Eukaryota > Metazoa > Chordata > Aves > Ciconiiformes > Ciconiidae > Mycteria > Mycteria americana. Next base: position 154,551,399 of record NC_134365.1, on the reverse strand, counting down.
CCCCATCCAACCTGACCTTGAATGTTGCCAGGGATGGGGCTTCCACCACCTCTCTAGGCAACCTGTTCCAGTGCCTCACCACCCTCAATTGTAAAAAATTTCTTTCTTAAATCCAGTCTAAATCTGCCCTCCCTTAGTTTAAAACTTAGTTTAAATTTAGACTGTGCTGAGGACACAGACAAGGATGAGAAAGTAAGAGGTGCTGAGCTGACAAGAGACATGGAGGAGAGACTTGAAGGCACAGAGTTGACTATACAGGGTGAGACAGGTAGACAAAACAGGCACTTGGCCTAACAGCTGGTTGGGAGGATGGTGTTACACTAAAACAAACAGGGTTATTTAAAAACAATTAAAAGCTACAGATTAAAATGCCTTTGATAATGGCATCATAGCTGTATGTGCCTACAAGGAAGACACACCCTCAGGAAGACAACCCTCAGCTGTGCTCTCCAGCAAAGGGGAAACTATCTATTACTTCTCATCGAAGGTCTTCATCTTCACTGAAAGTGGTGGGTTTTTGCCTTTGTCAGTGCTGGAATCTCTAAAAAGTACAAACGTCTTAAAAAGGGAGAGGAATATTTTCTCTTTGTGTCTGGTTAGTAACATTAATATATGAGTAGTATTGTAGCTTTGAAAGCTTTGTGGGAGTTCCTTACCTTACATCAGCTTCACAAGCAGGGCATTTGTCTAGTGCCAAAGTAGTCTGGCATGCCAGCCTGACTTTCAAGAAGCCAATGTCCCTAGTATTAGTTGCATCTCTCTTGGGATGTTCTTTTCTTCTTTTCTTATGAATAAGCTAAGTCTGTTAAATAATGTTTGTTCGTTATCAAACTTTCCATTCTTAGGAAAGGAGGGGCCTTTTTCCTCTTTAAGGACGTTTGTTCTACTTCTGAGGGTTACTCATTTCCAGTATACTGGCAGGTAGCATAGACAGCAGGGTTTAGCAACAGATTTTCTCTATCTGAGTCACAGGATGTACTATGGAAAGAATATAATGTTCTTTAGAAGGAATTAGTGTTTTCAGTTTAGGACATATGCAATGTAAGAATTAGCAAAATAAAAAAGGGGTGATGTCGCACCGTTTTCTTCACACAGAAAATGTGGCCAAAAATGCATCGCTCTTTTAAGAAAACATATGAAGCTTCTAACATGTTTCATTACATTTCCTTTTTGCACTGGTAGTGACTTGTTTTGAAATAGTACCTCCCAACTTCTGTAACTTTAATCCTATTCTTTTTAATACAAAGCAGTAAATAACCCGAGATGTAGTTCCCTGCTGCACAATTACACAGAAACTACTGTGAGTGGGAATTGGTTTGAGCAATCACTGCATAAACACTTTTCTGTGGGAAAAGCCTGTCTCTTCTGCAAAGACTTCTGCCTCAGCCTGTTGCCCTGCCACTTGCTTGTGGAGGTGTCCAGCCATCGACTGTAGTTCGATTAAGCAGAGCTAGTCAGAACTCATCATCTTCCCGCTCTTCGCCATCTCCTTGCTCCATCACTGTTGGCAGTAGCCCAGGCTGGCTGCTAGCTGCTCAGGCTCGTATCTGGGTAACATCTAAACCTGTATTTGAAGTACAGTTGACCCCACTTCCAGGCACAGGGATAGGTAAAATCAGCGTTCCCCAGTCTGTGATCGGCTCCCTGAAACACGAGAAGGTGATCCAGGAAAAGGCTGCAGAATATTTGTAACAATCGTCCATGCAGCTACTCACCTATACAAGCGAACAACCACAAAAAGAAGTAGCGGTAAGAGACAAACCTTCAGACTTTGGCCCTTTTTTGTGGTTGTAAATGCAAATCTTTGTGGCTCTGCTGTACAAATGATCTTCTGTGATCCTTTGACTAAAAATGTTGAGGAACACTGGAAACAACACCTCTCAGTTTCTATGATTTTTTACTATGCCAAGGGTAACTAAACAGCGTTTCACGAGGCATGTCTGCCTCTTCTGCATTGCACACGTGACCCTCTGCAGCAGCAAGGAATGTGACTGACAAGCCAGGGTGGCTGTAGCCCCTACCTGAGTGGCCCTGCGCTAGACCATGAAGCACCTTGAAGAAAAGGACTGAGACTTTTCCCCTTTCACTGAGAAAGCCATTCCTCACAGGCATCATCAACGTGACCTCCTGATCCTCCTTACAACCCCTCCTTAAAATCCTTCTTTGCCATGCCACCTAGCCTGGTGGATGCCCACCAGCAGGCACAGTGGGCCAACGGCACTATTGCCAATTGCACTGACTAGTTTTGTCTCGGTGCTCGATCGCTGTCTCGTCTCTTGTACTGCGATCAAACTGTAAAGGTCTGGGGCTGTGACCATCTCCTCCTATTCTGTGGATCACTTAGCCCAACAGAGTCTAGTTCATGATGAGGATATCGAGGAGCTAATGCAAAAGAAATAAAAAAAATATATACTGCAAAGAATTAAAATAATAAAGAGTTAAACAAAGGAAGTAATAAGTACCCATATTTAGCATATTATACATATTTTTAAACAGTTAGTAATGGAAAAGATCACCATATGAATAATAATTGTTACTATTTTTGCCTTGTGTAGATCTTTTCACCTATGAGTCTCTGAGCATGCTAATTAAAGACTTTGCACATATCCAAGTACAAATAATTCCCATCTGGAAGGGATGGGATGCTGAGAGCGAACCAATCTAATGCCAACAATATCCTCATCTGGCATTATCACTGCAGATCTGGGGTTAAGCTTCCATTTGTAATTAGCTAGCAATCTTAGTATGACACAACTGGATTAAGTAGGTCCTCATCTACCGTTTGATACATGGCCCAGTAGTCACCATCAGATTGTGGATGTTTGCTATGGGCATGTACCAGCAAATCTGCGACTTCTGAAGTGACTCAGTCATTGGCCAGAAACGCCTGCATGCCGGTCTGCTTAGCATTAGCAATAAAGCTGAGATTCAGCTTCAGAGCTCAAGGTGGCAACTTCCTTCTCGTTTTACCACTCATCATGTGTGGTAAAATAATTCCTTCCTCCAATTTCTTATTGACAGCATTAAGATTTCAGCTTTCCCTTTGTGGGATGGCAACCGCCTCTTCTCTGCAGTAAACAGCAGAGCAATCAGTGTCAGTACCGACCACACACCTTTTCCTTGGAGTCAGGCAGCCGCAGCCCCAGAAGACAGTATTCTCAGTAGAAAGCAGCAAGCTTTTAAATTTTTATCATATGTTGTTTTACTAAACCTTTACTAAACTAACCACTTCTGCAGGTGGTTAGGTGACTTTTCACTTTGCTATGTGCCCAAGGGGGGGATAAAGGCAACCACTTTCTCACACCTCCCCTCCCCGCCCCGTCTGACAGCAAGGTGAGTGGCTCACATCTCTGTTTCAGAGGCCAGCTACCCATTTGCAAAACTTCCAGGGCCCAGCTGCTCTTCCCTTTTCACAGACTAACAAAGTCGCAGTCTTCCCTGAAGCAGCTCTGAGTCAGGTTTGGGTTTGTGCCATGGACCCGTCACAAGGAGCCAGGCAGCCAAATAGGCGAAAGGCGCCACAGTCACATTTAGCTGTACCCTGTGGTAGCTGTTTCAGTTGTAATTCCCTTTTTGTTCAGCCTGGAGCAGATGGTGGCTCAGGGCACCTTTGGGCGGGTGGAAAAGCTTCCAGCAGCAAAGTCTGGAGCACTGAACTCGTCTCCTCGCACGTCCTCCCCCTGCCCAGCTGTGCTGGCCCAGGGGGCTGTCTGCTCAGATGGCTCCAGACAGAGAAGAGGGTCAAGGAGGAAAAGTGGCAGATGGCAGCTGAAGTTGGATCCAAACAGGAGGCCTCACCTCCATGGGACAAGCACTGACAGGAGCTGGATTTTTTTCTGGCTTTGTTTTGGTTGGCTGTGTTTAAAAAGTGCCCCTGTGCAGTGGACTTCGAGTTTTTTGATTTAAAAAGTCCACAGCTTTCTCCAATGTTTTCCCCATCTCACCCTGGCGGTGGATGTAAAGGGCCAGCCCCAAATCTAAGTTAAAATTTTGTGAACGTGAAGCTGAGGTGGCAGGGTCCCTTGGCGCTTCTCCGTTGACCGGCTGTAATGTTTCAGCTGTGGGGAACTGTTTCAAGGGGTGATCTATCTTTCTTGCCATGCTGGCTGTGTGAATGTGTTTGTGCAAGATGTGTAGTAAAAGCAACACAGCCTTTTCTGTGGCCCTCCTGTGTTGACAGAAAGCTGGCAAAGCTGTTTGTAGCCCTTCCCAGGTGCCCTTCTTGTGACGGTGCCAACATGTTTTGCAAACACCGAATTGGCCAAGGTAGCTGCTTTCATGTGCACTAAAATTCGCCCATATAAAGTGCTGAGAGTAGATGAATAAAAGAGTGGCAAGCAGGCCTGTAGGAACTGGTATATGCCCATGCGTTGCTGTTCTCTATGCAGCTCAGGGTACAATAATCCTCTTGTACAAATCTGGCGGTATTTAGCAGAGATGTTTGGTACCTGTTGCCAGCTGTTAGCTTTTCTTTCGGTTCTCATGCTTTGACAAAAAAGAGATCAATTGGACTAGAAGGCTGATGTCAAGTCCTTGCATAAGGCAAGAAAGTCTCAGACTTTTATAACTTAATTTTGCCATCCCAGTATAGGATGGGGGAAAAACTAGAGATGAGGCCAATACATGGCACTAAAGCTTGCTAGCAGGCCACGAAAAGGTAGGTATCAAGCATGTCTCTAAAACTTAGGTCTTCGCTACTCAAATTGATTAGGCAGCACTGTTAAGATCCATAAGCTTGTGTTTGCTACTCTACCAGAAGTGCTGATGCCAGTATCTGTATTCTTGGCACAGGACTGAAGTGTCCCAGCTGTTCTGCCACGAGATCCCTGAAGAAAAGGGAGATCTAGCTATAAAGTTTGCCAGGTGGGGGGAACTGGAACCCAAGCTGGTCCAAGTCAAACTTTTCCTTAATTATGTTAATAGTTGACAGAGGACAATCTGTTTCTCCTGGCTTTCATCCTGATGATTAAGACCGCTCCAAGCATTTCCTATCTTTTCAATCTATTTTTATCTGGAGGAGGTTTCACAGAGCATGCAGTATCTTGGGCAGAACAATACTCAAGCAAATACAACTGTGTGCCTTATTCCAAGTAGGAAGCGGTTTTGATAAGCTTTCCTAGTTCTCTTTTGACAGCTTCAAAAGCAATTTGCCAAGCGAGGAGCCACCTTGTTACATGGCCTAGGAGAAGGTGTGTTAGCGAAGGTCCCTGGCCCGTCAGCAGGAGGCTGGGCTGGAGCAGGTAGACTCTACTGGTAAGCCGTGTCCTGAAGCGCAATGTGTTTGGTGAATATTTATCTTCTGAGACTCATATCGCAGTAAAAATGAAAAAGTGGATGCGACATTGGGGTCTCAAACTACTAGCAAGGCTTTCTGAGGTTGTCTAGAACGGCATATAGCTGACATGGGGAATGGGGGGTGTCTTTCCTTTGGGCTGGGGCTCCATCCTATCGTCACCTGTAGATGGAAGGAGCTACAGGGAGCCCCAGGGCCTGTCTGGTTGCATGGGGTAGGGCCTGCTTCAGTGGAGGTAACTCTGCACTGGGGCAGGCACCCTCTGAAATAAGCTCAAGGAGGAGTGCTTTGGGGTTTTTTAATGTCTGCACTAATTGCTTTTGTCATTTCATGGCTGTGAGGTGTACGTTCACCTGGCACCAGAAATTGTAGGGCATTGGCATCCCTGTAACCGAAAACACCTGGGTCTCTCAAGGCAGTTTTGCAGGAAAGAAGGCAGGTGTCTGCCAAAAGTTTGCCTAAACGGGAGCAAAATATTAACTAACCCTCGGAGGAAAGTTTGGGGAGATACTTCCCCAACTGCAGTTTTGAGTGAAGAGCAGGGAGGAAGGCAACTGCCCCCTCAAGGCAGCTTCCTCGCAGAGGGCAAGGGGGCAGGGGAAGGGGCACCCACTTCCATGCAAAGTGAGCCCCGCAGATTGGCAGGGGGTCAGCCTGCGGCACCCGGCCCTTGGTGGTGGTGGGGTGTGGGTGAAGGAGCTTGCAGGCCCCATGGCCAGCCGAAACCCGGCCCACGCAGCAGCCCGGCAGCCGAGGCCTGCGGGTCCAGCCTGGCCTGCCATGGCGACCCTGGAGGCCTTGCCCGCCCCCTCACCAGCACCGGCCTCTGCGTTCAGGCCAAGCTGAGGGTGCTCTAAAGAGGGATAAAACTCTGTCGAAGCACCTCTGGAAAACTTGGCAGTGCTGTAAGGGCTTATTGTCGTTTTGAAGGGCAGTTGTGTTATTTTCCTCTTCACCAGGGTATCAAAGTGGCTGCCAGATTCTCCAGCTCATTTGTGGAAACTGAAGAGCCAGAAATAATCTCACAAAAATCTGTCTGTCAGTGTGTGGCCGTAGATCTACAGCACGGGCTCCTGCATTGCCATGGAAATTATGAAATCTCTGACAGCTTAAATCTCACTGAGAAAGAAACGACGTACTGATGTGTCACAACACGGCAGGACAAAATCTGTCCTTCCTGGGTTTCCAGTGAGACAGACAGCTTCGGACCAGGGACAGACAGAGCAATAGGGACTGTAATGGGCTCTTACTGCAGGGCCCCACTGGCAGAGAGAAGTAATGTCTTGAGCGGTTACACTGCATTGAAAATTTCTATCCTGCCCCGTGGAGAAACATGCTAGTTAAACATTAATGTGGTTCCTTTGCCAGTGGCACAGGTCCCAGGACGGGGACAAACACAGACAAATGATCGCAAACTTGGGTTTCTCTCGCCTTTCACAGATCCAGAGTTACATCCTGGCTTAAGGTTTCTTAGCCCATATTTCCCTCATAACGTGAGAGCCCCTGGTATTTCTGACATAGTGATTTTAGAAAATGGTATTGCTGGTGCAGCATGGTGAAGGTGTGGTTAGACAGCACAGGCTACATCTGTTGAGGAAGGTGCTGCTGCGCCAGTCCCACTGCTCCCTTCTGTCCCAGTCTCTCAAGTATTTGCTACTGCCATGTTGTTTGGCTGGACACTGGTGCTTCTCTGACCCTCCTCTGAGCCGAGTTACTTCGTTAAGATAGCAGAAAACTAACACTACAAAAAAAAATGCATCACTGCTGGGTCTGGAGCAGGGAACTGGGTCCGTTCACTAAAGGGTCAGATAGCCGGCAAGGAAGGGATTGTATGCTGGGGAAGAGCAGGGATTGGGAAAGCAAGGGGCAGGTCTTTCTCCTTCGGAAACAAGGAGCTGTTGGAGCAGGTAGGCTGTCTTGTCTAACTGCACCCTTATTGCTCATGGCGTGCGTACAGCTGCCAAACCCTGGCAGCATGGCAGGCCTCGGCCCCAGCTCCATCCTGCAGCGCGGCAGGGCAGTTGAGCCAGGACAGGCTGTAGGAGCCACTGCAAGCTGGGTTTCACTGGGCCTCTGACTCAGGTGAAGTTATGTGGCAATCTAGGACAGCAGAGATATGAAAATAAGGCCAAGGGAAGGGAAATGGAGAGGAAGGCTTTCTCCGGCTCCAGTTACAGTAGCCCCACATCCTGCTTCGGTTAATGCATTCCTCTCCTGTGCTGTTGGGATGAACTGGTTTGCTCCAAAACCTTCCAGGGAAGTGAAATGAAAAACCAGAACAGCACATTTGTTACTGAAAGGCACTCGGTCTTGAGGTCTACACATGCAGCGGAAAACACAGTCTTGTAATCTGGTGTTGAACATGCCAGGCCAAAGATAATGTGGATTAGGCAAAGGCACGTGGTCCCAGCCCCACGGGGTCAGGAAAAGCGTGACACGGGGTTTGTGCTGCCTCTAGGCTGGCTGTAGGAGCTGAGAGGTGATCCAGCATAAAGCTCGAGTGGCACAAACAGATGATACTAGATCTTCTATAAAAAAAACCCCAACCCTGCCAGTACAACAAATTAGCTGTGAAAACTTGACTCAGCAGCAAAAGTTTAGCGTAAGTCAGCACTTTACATTGTGTGGCTGCAGCAATTTTGACCTAGGAGCCCTAATGCTGGATTTACTGCACTATGAAATCATGGGCACAGGAAGGGGAATGCAAACGACCAAGTGAGGCCAAAGCACTCAGCACCTCAGGAACAGTGGCTGATAGGACTAGGCCTGCAGAAAACTACAAGTTCTGCTGGGTCTGGCAGTGTTCAGAGCTCCCGGCTCTATTGTAAGCACTCATCAGAGCAGACTAACAGCTTGCCAAGTCCAGTATCTACAGGAAAAGCTGAGAAGAGGGAATATGATAAATTATCTTTCCATATTCTGATTGCATCTAATTTGGTGACTGACCATCTGTCTACTTTTTTTAGCTTCTTTTTAAGTCTGTGGCATATGTGCTGGCTTTCAAAATCACTTCCAGATGTAAAATTCTTTCAGATAACAATCCTTTTTTTTCTTCTTTCACATTAGATATTTAGGTGTAATGGGTATTGGCAAAATGATTTTTTTTTTTACCATTGCCTTTCTCATATTTTTTTTTTAAAGTGTGCTGTATTCCAGAATAAGAGTGCTGTGCTGGTCCTCTCAAGTAAGGAGCCCCAGTGCCTACAGTATACACACTGACATCCCTAGTTTATGTTCCACATGCTCCTCTGCACAAAATAATGGCCCCTTAAAGTAGCAGAGAACACAGCCAGCTCCTGGGGTAGGGTGCTTGAGGTGGGGTCTATAGGAAGGAGCTTTATGAGAGAAAGGAACCATGCGAGGAAGATATCAGTGTTGTCCCTGATTACCAGATTTTTTAAAATAGCTAGAGGGGGTTGCCCTGGAGTGTCAGACTTGCACAGTGACAAGAACTGAGTTCATGGAAAAATTTAAATAAGCAAAACACTAAATCCACATGGAATGCCATGAATTTAAATGTCTAAAATTTGTCTCCTGAGGATTTCTGGACAATAAATTCTCAGTACTCTTTGAAAATGCTTTGAAGCCAGCTCTGAAATGAATGCATTTCTAAAGATGCCTCATCTCCTCTCATACCCTTCTACCTTCTGGCTCAGCTTTAGATAACATGCTGGAACCATCCTTTCTATAGAACTTATCACAAGCAGTATCTTCTGCCTGCTGGCATTCAGCTCATTATTGAGATGAAGGATCTCAAATATTTCCATTTCTTTTATCAGAAAGTTAAGAATCTCTGCATAAAATTACCAGTAATGAAAAAAATCTTCTCTAAAAGCAGGTCCTGGTTATTCAAGTTACCTGCAAGTAGGATAGAGAAGATAATGGATATTTTGAATCACATACTTCAGAAAAAAATGAAAGGAAAAAACAATTTTGAATTGCATCAAACCAGAAACTTTTCAGAAATGGCTGATGAAATCAAAAGGTTTGAGAAAAATAATTTGAGGATAAATGAAATATTTGGTTTGAATGAAAATGCATTATTCTTTCTGCTTTGAGCATTGTCATTCATATTTAACTTACTAGAAAGTAAATTTCAGGAAATTTACTTTTCAGAAAGCTGAAAAGAAATGCATTTCATTTTGCAAAAAGCAGAAGTGAAACAAGTAATTTTCTTCACAAAGAATTTTATTTTTTTTCTGAATAGACAATTAAAACCCAGCACCAATTCATTACTGAAGCTTCTCTGGGAAATAGTTCCCACATTTTTACATGAAGGTTGCTTTCCAGGTGGGAAGAAGAGAGAGCAGGAAGGGGATGCAAACAGCCATAAGGAGACAGTAGTTGGAGGCCCTGCTGCCCATCTCCTCCGGTGAGGGTCCTGAGGGGCCCCAGCCCTGGTTTGCTGGCAGGACTCTGACAGTGAATGAATCTGCCTGGGGCTCCCAGCCTACACTGTGCACAGATGGAGGCGTCTTGAGCCAATGGAAGAAAACCAAAACCTCTCGTTCTGAAACGACTTTAATCTGGCGAGGGAGAGACCTCCATATGGATGTCAAAGTAAGCAGAAATTCTTACTGACAGTGTAACCCATTTAGATTTCCTGTATCTACAAACTTAAGGAATAGCTATTAGATCACTGATTTTTTGTGACCCCCTCCCTGTTTGTGAGCGGCACCTGAGATGCAGCCCTGATGCAGGGCAAACTCCAGAGGGCAGGAACCCCCCTCCCTCTGGGTCAGCCCTTGAAGCACCAGTCTCTCTCCACTAAGAGCAGAGGGACTGAGGGTCTCGAGTCCATGCTCTGAGTGATTCTGCTAGGAAAAAGTGACTACTGCCTTGGTATTGCAGCCCAGGTGCAGCTCTGATGCTCACCCTTCAATTTCACCCCAAATTTTCAGACCACTTTGTGTTTGACTTTCAATCCATGCTTCAGCTTGCTTCTCCTTCTTGATCTTCCTGAAAGTCGTATTTGTTGTCTTTGCAAGACCATTATCAAACACCTAATACAGAGGAGGGAAAAAATATTTCTGCCAAAAATATATGAGAGATTCCTACTCTTAAGAGCAGGCTGTCCGAACTCTAAAACCTTATCTGCACATGAACTGTACTGCCTTGTAGTGGGTTAACCATCTTGATGTGGAAATGCTTATTTCTGGAAAGAAGAATCCATCTGCAGAGGCCTTTGTACTTATGTGATTGAAGGTGTGACCATAAGGTGCGTGTGCTGTAAACGAACCAGTAAGGATAAAGCCTCATCTTCATATATAATTCAGTGGAAACTTTCTGATCGGAGTGTTTTGGCAGTATGTTGTTATTTGAAAGGGCATATTACTGCAATGTGGTGTTTGGTTGCTTTCCGGATTATACTATGCACTCTGTGGATTTAAAAAAACCAGTATTTTGGCATAGGACAAAGCAAAGAAACAATAACTTCAAAACACAGCACAGAAATCCTTCTGGTGGCAATCACTCCATGCAGTTGGAGGCTAGTATTCAGCTGAACTAGTCTTCTGGTACAGCAGGTTCTGGCTAGCGAGGCTCCATTGTCATTTACAAACAAGCATATTTAACTGTTTAGGATGTCTTCATTCCATTTTGTTCTGATTTGGCTGGTCTCCTTGTGCTTATTACTCTCTGAGCACACTTAAGGGACCAACCCCTTCATTTACATGTTCAGTTACACAATAATTTTTTCATCAAGTCACTCTTTTGTGAATTGCTATTTGCTGAGTACTGCATTGGAAGCATTTGCTGGTCTCAGGAGAGGCAATGCCTCACTTGTCTTGGGAAGCAGAAGACAGAAGTCCTCACAGGC